>NC_047528.1:87091121-87401882 GCF_012275295.1 Melopsittacus undulatus | reverse complement strand
AAAGGTATTAAAATGCACAGGTTTTGTAGCTGAGGGTGCAGTCTGAGCATCTGACCATTCCACTGTAATGACTTTTGTCCTAATAATAACTTAAATGGTTTCCTAAACATTAACTTGAACTTGCTCAAGGGAATGGCCTTTCTTTGCTTATAATAATTTCACATGAAGTACAGCATGCACATTGGAAGGTAACTGGAGTTAATGTCAATTATGAATCACCAATTTCCTGCTCTAAATAGCATATCTTTTCAGCAACTTTGCATACAGCAAACTCCTCTGCAATTTTAACCCAAATTATTTAGCTGAGACTGACTTTTATTTAATGTTTCCTTTTTAAACATCAGATTTTGCACAGGGAGTGGCCTTACAAACCTGAGTGGTAGACACATAAATTGGCTTTAATTTTTCATGGCAAATAGCGGAGAAAAAGTCTTCTCCATTTTGTTTTTTGCAATTTTACCTCCAGAAATTCACATCATATGGCAATAAAATAAGGTTGCCATTATTAGTATCTGGTTGTATCTTGACATGTTGTTTTGGCAGCTCTAAGTGAATTTATGGAAAGGTTTTTGTCATTATGAAAGTTTTATTCAAATCACAGTCCTAACCTGATATTATACTGAAGAAGGCAATGGTGCCTTTTTCAGGTAAGTGGAGATACTCCTGCCAACTTAGCATTTTCTCTCTCTCATGCAAACCATCCTAGAAATGAAGCTATATTTGACCCTCAGAGATATGCGAGCTACAAGGAAGCCCTCAGGATCTGACCCATGCTCAGTGAAGGTGCTTTACATCACATTTAGAAACATTAACCTCAGTTTGTACTCAGGAAAAACCGAGTGGCACTGAATCCAGTTGTGGCACTGGGTGCTGTCTAGGACTTTCTGACAAACTCTGACCTCTTCAGGAATATGATGGACAGGAAACAGCAGAAATGCTATTGTTTGTCATTGGCATGGTGGAGTAGAGACCAACATTGGTACCCAAGGTGTGCCATATGTCACCCACATAGGGAGGTGGAGATGCTAATGCTGGAGAAGCATGGGAGAAATTGCCAGAGACACTACATGTAACCTATATCCCAAGGTCCCAGACTCCTTGTTGGAAACCTGGAGGGCATGATTGTAAGTTATTCATACAAGAGACTAGAGTTGATACAGACTGCTTCTAGATGTGGTTTAGGGATCTTGTAGAACACATCATAACTGTTCTTTGATATGCAGATAAATATTTGACAGATTACAAATGTTCATAAAGAGACTCTTTCTACCTCTATCAGGTGGAAGAAATACACTGCAAATTGCATAGTGCACATAAGTGTCATTATCCCACAGTTTGACACAAAACTGTCCCTGCAGCCTTGGCAAAAAAGCAAGATCTGTAGCATTGATCTACTTACAACTACAGATAGCTGGTACGTTATGTATCAACCACATATGCTTGTAAAATAATTTGAAACAGCCATAAAGGTGGAATTCATCAGCCCTAACCAAGTCATTCAACATCTGGATGGCTAAATCCGAACTACTCACTCTTGGCTCCCTTTGTTATTAATAAATAGATACTGTCAAAAGGCAATTCCACCTCATCCCTTCGGGCAGTACCTATTTGTGATTTTTACTGACAATGAAAGAATCCTAGCTGGGATTGAGATATCCAGCTTCAGGAAGGGCAGATAAATCCCACGGGTGTCTGCAGAACTGCTGATACAAATTGGTGAGATTCAGAGAAACACAGTAGTTTTTCTCCATTGGGTATAAAGTAGTGGCAAAGGACACCAGAGAGGTGCAGCTGGTCACTCCAAAGGTGATGAGGACAGGGATCATGGTGGCCACAGTCTTCTCTATGAGAAAGAGACTCTACCTACCAGCAGTCTGAAGGCAGAAAAAAGGACATTTACTCTTTTATTTATGATTTTCTCATAGGATTGAGTTGCCATTTTGTCTGCCTGCCCTGATGTCAGTGCTAACCTTCTGCCTGACTGCCACCTGTCTCTCTCCCACAGACGTGTTCAAGCCACTGTTTGTCCAAGATCTCTCCTTGGTATATTGTTTTCCTTTCCAAGCTCTTCAGCTTGTCTTTTTTAAGCATCGATACTCCAATGTCATTTATTCCTTGTAAGTAGCACACCTCAGGGGAGTCCAACCTGACTGACTACACCTTCTTGCTGAAGGAGACAAGGGAACACCACCTTCTGGTCCTCCTGCATCCACATTTTCAAGTCAATCTGAAGTCTAGAGTGTAGTCCACAGGCAAGATGTCTTTTTGACTTTTGTCGTAAAATGAATAATAGTTTGGACCAAATTCTCCCTGCCTTCTCCATCTTATTTCCAAGATGAAGGGAATCTTGCTGTAATAAAGGTGTATGTGTAAGGCACTGAATAAACATTTCCAGATACTGTGTCTTAACAACACACATTCATGGATACATATAAACATTGAAAGAAGAAGCCCATCTAAGTTACAGAAAAATATATATGTTTAAGCATAAAATATCCTTGCAAAATGAATCTGAGATATCACACAATGGGGAGAAAGAAGAAATTAAAAGCATTGAGTAAAGCATTGAGTATTGAAACAGACTTCTGTGATAGAAAATAATTTCTCTAAGAATTATGGGTACCTCTTGTCTGCACAAAGTATGTATTCATTATAAAAGTATTATGATGCTCTTTACTGTAGACCATCATTGCACTTTCAGCTCCTTCTACATTCCCAACTACAGAAAGAACACCAATAACCAAGACCCAAATATAAACCACCCTTTAACAATTCAGTAATGGCACAAGGATCATCCTTCCCTGAACTGCATTCTTATACATCCTACTCCCTCTAACTGCTGGCAACAACAGCATGCATGTTATTTTCTGTGTGTGAGTATATAACTGCACTTAAAAATTATCTTTGCATGCATACTCAATTTGTGATCTTTGTAGACACAACCAGCACAGATACCAGGTAATGCCTCTTCTGACAGTACATTTGATGGCATGGAGGTCTGTTACCCACTGTCTCAGAATGTAAAAATTATCTGGGGAAAACTAAAAAATGGCAGCACTTGAAAACCCTGTAGATGAAAACAGAAGATTGATTTTGCTGCAGAAGTCTGAATGCATTTCACAACATGCACATGATGGAGAGTTGGAATCCTGCTCCTTTGAGGAAGCAACAGGGTGTATGATGATGACAATGGGGCAAACAATTTGGTCCCACTGAATTGCAGGTGATGGTAGTACAATGCTTTTCTGAGGACAAACATGAGTTTTGTAGGTCATACAGTGGTTGAATAAGGAAACTAGGAAATTAGGGTTCCATGTCTGCAATGCATTTCATGAGGATGGAACTAGGCAGGTTGGTAGAACTCCATGAAGAGGTGAATGCATGGAGTTCTTCACCTCTTAAAAAACATTCTGAGTCTTTGAGGGATGGATTTGTCTCACCCTAATTTTACCTCTTTAAGAAAATAAGTATTTTGTCCAGCTGAGTCAGCAGAATATCTGGTTGTTCACAGAGAGAAAAACTATTATTGATGCTGACCTGAAATGGGTCTGAATTCAAGATAATTTGGGAAGGAAACTTCAATTTGCTGCTGGGAAATCCTAAACTTAGTTTTCAGGCAACTACTGTTAAGTGAGATAAACTCCTTTTGAAGGGAACTCAGATCAGAACTGATGGGAGTAGAATACCTTAGGTCTTCTGGAAACCTTATCTAATATCTGGGGTCACCTCAGATGTCTAATCGTCTTTGAAAACTGAGCTCTGAGGTCCTGTGCTTTCCGCTTTTATTTGTTTCTTTAAAATGACTGGTTTTATGGATGGGATTAAGTCATTGTGGTTGAGAGAGCCTGAAGATTTATGAACAGCTATGAAAAAGTTATGGGCCATAGTGTTCTTGAGGTGGCGGCAGGCTACATTTGATGTCCCTACTCTTGTGCTTGTGATAATGTGTAAGTTCATTCAGAAGATCATAAAGAGTGTCACTTTATAACTCACCAGCCTATGAGGTCAATTAACTTCCAGCTAAGTTCCACCTTCTGCTAAACATGGCTTTGAAGCTGAAGATAAAAAATTGAAAGCCATTTTTTTTTAATTTTTTATTTTTAGTCTAATATCTGCAGATTTTCCTGTATTAGGAATTTGTAGCTGTGGTAGCAAACTGCTGAGCATTACTTCTCAAAAATACCACTGTTTGAGGTACTAGTGATAAGTGTTATTTAAAGTATGCTTAGCACCCAGCAAACAATTAGTACAGATATTGCTACCTGTAGATGACTTAATGATAAGAAATCTAAGCTGCACCAGTAAAAAACGTAAGCATCATTTTCAGTAAGGACCATGAGTAGGATATCTATTCTTTCCTGGATAATTTAATCCAGGAGCTACTTAGTCAGGCCTTTGTCTGTTGCACATGGCAGGCCTTAGTGAAAGCAACTGGAATATGTGAGCCACTCTCTTGCCCATGGAAAAAGAGAGACAACCTGGCAGTATAATCAGCAAAGGGCAGATAGCTTCAATTTTAAAAGATGGTGTTGTCTAAATTAAAAAAGATTGCTATGTGTAGTCTGTCTGTTTAGGGTAAATGTAGTGCCATATTTCAGCTTGCAGCTACAGCAAGGCAAAGATGCTGGTGAGCTCTGCCCTAATCCACCCTGCGTGGCTGCAGTAGCATCTGCAAGGGAAGCAGAGAGTGGGTACACATATGGTTGGTGAGAGAAACCCAGGATTGACTTAAGAGGCAAAACAATAAACACTGAATATAAGGGAGAAAATATTTGCCAAAACTCACATCCTGAGAATCTGGGTCCTAAGTGGATCATTTGTTTATCCCACCACCAAACCTGGCTCTGCGGCAAAGCAAGCCAAAGAACGTCTCCTTTATTGTTTCCATGCTGCTTAATCATCTACTAGCCATTCCCCTTTTAGATTAGTCTATTTTTAAGGCATAATTTCCATCTGTTCTTTGATCTTATACCACATAAGACATTTAGCTAATAACATCATCCATCAAATACCAACTTTCCTTTACAGTTCAAATGCAATTGACACAGGACCCTGTCCATCTGCTGGACAGTGCCTCTGAACAGATCCAGCTTGTGAATGACCAACTATGTTGCTTATTTTTTAATTAAGCAGATAAGGTCTGTGTTTCCCATGATGCCACAGGACAACTAGGGGGCACTCCAAAGGGAAATGTGGAGAGAAGAGCATTTGGTGCTTCCAGTGTGGTAATGTGCTTGTTATAAGTGGGATTTTCCAGTGGATGGAGTCTGCTTTCAGCCCCTTGTTTTTGTTTTTCTTTTTTTTTTTTATTTTTTTTATTTGCATAAACCCACAGTATTTATATAAAAGGTTTGAATAATAACAATTTTCAAACTTGGCATTCTTCAGAGGAAGGTGGGTAAAGCAGAAAGGTGTTATTTGCTTCTGTGAGCAAACTTTTGAGTTTATTTGAGAGAAACCTCAGCCTTTCAGGGCAGGTTATCTGAAGCATCAGAATTGCAGATTTGCAGACAAGTATTTACACAGAAAATGCTTGTCTGCCTACCCAACTGGAGAGCCAGGGAATGTCAGATGATTTAGGTGACCAATTGTAGTGAAGCAGCACTGCTTGAATTAAAGGTATCTGAGATCAATTGCAGTCACAAAAATGTTGAGAAAAGCCTGCCAGGAAGAAAGGAGATTAGTGAGCAAACCAAGGAAAAGGTGGATATTTTCAAAGTGCAGGGGATATAAATTTTTTTAAATTGTTACTTTCATATTCTTCACTTAGCTCTGTTACCTTGCTTCTCAGTAGTTTGCTTTATCTTGCACGCAGTGCATTTGTTTAAGAAGGAATTTGATTTATATTCAACTGGCTTACACATGCTGCAGCATACGTATCTCCATATCCAAAACAATAACAACAACAAAAAAAAAAGCGCCTACATTTCCTTCTATTTCCTGGCTTGCCAATAATAAGAAGTCCCTGCAGAGGGGAGCTTGGCTGGTGGTGTTTTGTGATTTCTCAGATAACAAGAGCTTCACATTTCTGTGGAATTCCCATTTGCCAGAGAGCTGCTGCTGCTGCTGCCCTGATTGATATATGACTGCAATGGCACTTTTCCATTTGACATTCCCTCTCTCTCTCTCTCTCTTAAACAACAGCCCTAACTTTTGTGTGTTGCAAATATAAAAGGCAAGCCATGTGACAGAGGGACAGAAGAACAAAAGCATTTGGAAGTAACAGGACGTCTTTTCAGCTCTCCGAAGATTTCGAGGGGAAGAAGGAGCAGTGCATTTTCCAAAGGTAAGCACACAGATAGATTCCTCCAGGTTTTGAGTACTATAGGGACTTAAAATGAGCTTTTAATCTCCTTATCTGACAAATGCATGCACTCCTTGTACCATTTTTAAAACTAAAATGTGTTGATATGGAATTCTATCTTTATCTCTCCTGGCTGAAGAATGACTCTATGCAGTTCAATAGGTAGTCTGGTGTGCTTCTGTGTAACTTGGTTAAACGTCTATTGTCATGAGCATGCTGCAATCACATCTGCAGTTCTGAGCTGGTCCTAGCTGTATGGCTTTGGAGTGAATGGACATGCTGGACTCTGCTCTGAATTCGAGAGAGCAGTGATATTGCCAGCACTGTCTTTGTCCCATTACAATAGGGCTCTGTGACCACAGTCAAGCCTGCTAGTTTAAAGATGGACTGTTTACTTTTATCACTATTTATGCATGCTGTTCTCTTGCCAGTCATCTGTCAGAGTGCTTAGAATAATTTGAAACAACAGGCAATATTTATTTCTAGCTTTGTGTGTCATGCTTTGCAGGAGCACTCTTAATTTGCACATTATTATTTATCCAAACTTCTGGAAACCTTTCCAATGGACTGGACAGCACTGGTTATGGATCAGAACAGATTTAACGTACACTGTTGGCTGGCTGAAAGATGAGGAAAGCCACAGTGTTTGCCTTTGCTGTATTGCCGAGGGGTATATTTAGTGGGAAGTCGACTCTTGTCAGTGCAACTCGTAATGCAATGTGGCTGTGCAGTCGGTAGCTGACACAGGAGGATGCTGCAGGACCCCAGACCGCCTGCTGAAGGAGAGAGGGAGACTCTCCTCATTTGCTGGCAGATATTTCACTGTGTATCAGCATCAGAGGCACAAGCATAACTGTTCTCTCCGTCTTTGGGACAACAGAAGAGTTTTACCTGGTTTGAGCCCAGTGATAAGGTGTAGTGTAACTGAAGGCAGAGGAACAGACACTACCCTGAGAGAGCCTGACTGAAGACAAAAGCCCTGTCTCCCTGCTAGGATTCAGGTGAGTGAATTCATCCTGTAAGAGTTCAAATTAATAGGTCCAGCAGCAAAAAAAGAGTAACAAAGATGAACCATGTGAAGACTAATCTCAGTTCAATATTAACTAACTTTTAATGTCAGTAAGGCAGGCTCACACAGAGTACATGTTGGGGCGGGGGGGATGCAGTAATTTTCTTGTGGCTAATCTGCATTCGCAAGATGGTGTATGTGTGCTCTGACTCTTGTGGAACTGTCAGGCAGATTACTCATCCTAACCCTCAAGTTCATTAGAATTTCTCCCATGGCCTCCCCATAACACATCTTATTTATTTCTGCCTGGGACAGATGGCATGACAAATAACTTGTTAGGGTCTCTGCAGCTCTTCAAAGATAAAAAATCAAACCTTCTATATGCTAAATGTTACTAACAGCTCCTAAAGCTTTGTAATTGTCCCAGTGGCTGATAGAGTTGCTCACCCAGTGGTGAGAACTTTGCATATTAAAAAAGGACAGGCAAATGATTATTTAAAACAGAGAGTGGTTTGCTTCAAATCAGCTCCTTACTGCAAAGCTATTTTCTGATAGAAGCAGCCCAGCTGCCTGGTGGGGTCAATAAATGTGGATGTAATAAGCACAGTGCTGTTATTTGTCTCTCCTCAAAAGAGCAGTTACATTTTGGGACTTTCTTTCTTTCTCTTTTTCTTTTTCTCTTTCTTTCTTTCTTTCTTTCTTTCTTTCTTTCTTTCTTTCTTTCTTTCTTTCTTTCTTTCTTTCTTTCTTTCTTTCTTTCTTTCTTTTATTTACTTTCTTTCTTTCTCTTTCTTTCTTTCTTTCTTTCCTTTCTTTCTTTCTTTCTCTTTTTCTTTTTCTCTTTCTCTCTCTTTCTCTCTTTCTCTCTTCTTCTCTTCTTCTCTTTCTCCCTTCATCTCTCTCCCTTTCCTTCCTTCCTTCCTTCCTTCCTTCCTTCCTTCCTTCCTTCCTTCCTTCCTTCCTTCCTTCCTTCCTTCCTTCCTTCCTTCCTTCCTTCCTTCCTTCCTTCCTTTCCTTCCTTCCTTCCTTCCTTCCTTCCTTCCTTCCTTCCTTCCTTCCTTCCTTCCTTCCTTCCTTCCTTCCTTCCTTCCTTCCTTCCTTCCTTCCTTCCTTCCTTCCTTCCTTCCTTCCTTCCTTCCTTCCTTCCTTCCTTCCTTCCTTCCTTCCTTCCTTCCCTTCTTCTTTCTTTCTCCTTTGAATTACCAAAGATGTTCAGGCTGTAGGACCTTACTCATATCTGTGAGCAGTTATACACATGAATAATTTCCCTCAGCCTAAATAGAACTATTTATTTGGTGAGTCATATCCAGCTTGAATCAGGGGTTCCTAATGTGACTTATATAGACATGCTCTTGCTGGATTAATTAAATATACTAGTTTTATAAGATGTCTTAAGATTTTCCATTTAAAAGCAAATATGGAAGCAATGGGTATTTCAAGCTTATAAAATGAAATGCAATTTTATTTAGTGAAGCGGTATAATTAAGGGCTGCTGCTGATTACTTAAAAGCTCAGATTTTCACCTGAAAGTATCCCATGTAGGTTTCCTGGGTTTGCATAGCACCTGGCTTTGATTGGATGCATGTATGCTGATGATTCTCCCTTGCAGAGAGGGATACTTGTTACAGGTAGAATGGGTACAGTTTACAGTAGCAATACAGGTAGCTTCCTATGCATGGCTTATCTCCACAAAAGCTATCTGCCCCAACAGAATAATCTCTCACATGCCATTGAGGCTTGTGGCAGCATTTTGCTTGCTTGAGTTGCCAGGATAGCAGTCTTTTTTGCCCTGGTGGCAGGAAAGAGAGCTAGCTCCTTAGGGGCTTGTGTTGATGCCTTTGTTGACTCATTTGGCAGGGACTCTTCCTGGAATCTGCTTCATTTCTCCTGGGACCAGCTGTGTCCCCTTCCTGGCCTGGCTGCTCTCAGATGCACTAGGAAGTGCTCAAGGTTGTTCTTGGACCTCGAAGTGAGTTGACTATCCGTGGTGCAAAACTTGCATGAAGCCACTGAGACTTTTGTTTTTGCAACAAGCCTGGTGGTTGGTTGTTTAACTGAAAAAAAAAAAAGAGAAAAAAACCCCCACTCTTTCCCTCCCCCCCCCCCCCAAATACTACTCTTGTCATTACAATTGCAAATATTAGATAGATGTATTATAAATACCAGAAATTCCTCTGCCTCAAATGAGTGTGAGGAGAGAGTTTTCTCTATGAGTTTTAGAGAAGTTTTGCTACATGAGACTGTGCACAGTCCCATGTTATTTGAACAATCCACCTCTTGAGTGTGGCTGCAAGTGGCCACATCAAAGAAGGTCCTAGAGACCCTGTGGTAGGCAGCTACAGTGTAACTTGCTGTGGTGAAGGATTTTTCCTTAACCCTATCAATTGAATTCTCAGAGTCCTAAGAGTTTATATCCCTTTCAGAAACTCTTTAAAAATAAAACCCTTGCAACTGTAACCCTCCCATACATAACAGGTCCTTTTGCTGAGCCCAGCTAAACTTTTGCCCTCTGTGATATCTTGTTCCACTGGATCATTGTCAGTTGTGTAAACATGTGTTTCTTTTCATCAGTGTTAAATGTGCAGCCTCTCAGCTCCCCTGCCCTTCTCCATGTCCTGTATCTCAGGATGGGGTGAGTAGCCATGCCTAGATTGCTTTTATTTTCTGCTGTCTTGCTTCCTACTTGACAGCCCTTTAGCTGAAACTCAGTTCAATGGCAGAAGAATAGTTTAGTTGGGTCAGGTTAGCGTGGGTGCCTGAGTCTCCCTGGTCAAGAGTACCCCACTTTGCTCACACTTCTGCCCATGCATATGAAGAGATGCTTCAGTGCTGACTATGATCAGCTGTTATTTCCTTTTTATATGTGTCAGAGGGGAACATATTAAAATTTCTCAGTAGTGGTATGTTAGGAATCCCTCTGATGCCCCACCTCTAACTTAGCAGAACAATAAAAGCAAGGTTGTAGTAAGCCTTTGAGCAGCTGGCTGTCTATATATTCCTCCTTTTTTCACATAATCTAATTCAGACTATTATCTGGGTAGCTGTGGCACTACCACTTCCAGACACCATTAGTCCTTGTCCTGTTTGCTGGAATTTCATTGCATGGCATGGAGTTCCTTTCTAGCATAGAGAAGTGTAGCCTTTCTTCTGGTGTCCGGGTAGCAGGCTGCTGGTGCCATGGAGACACTGGTCCTAGGAATTCCACTGCATCGCTAATTTTCAGCTTCTCTTTGTTATTTTTCTACTTGCATCAATCACTGTTACAGCTTACACTTGTCACATTTATGTGCTTATTATTACTGAGCTGCAAACTGTGTCGGTCTGGCAGTGTGGAGGCAGCACAGGTTATGTTGCCCTTTAAGACATGTGAATTGAGGATCTGAGTTAATGCCTCAGCTCTGGTTTGGCAAAGGTTAAGCATACCATGGCAGTGACAATCGCATTACTGTCATAGCAGCACGCTCAAAGAGAGTGGGACCTAGGAGAACGCTGTTTCCCATGTTAGAAGACATTAAATTGTTACCATGAGCCAAATATTTAGGTTCCCTAATTATCAGAGGCTGAGGTATATGGATGGTGGTCTGAATTTTGCCTGTGTATAAAAGAAGAAAGGATTTTGCCCCTCGGGTCAGGAAAGAAGAAACATGCCCTTCAATGATGTGCTATCTCCAGCATGCATAGCACTGTCTGCTGGTGCCAGTGGCAGGGATGTCTTTGCTTAGTTTTAAAGAATAAGAAAACCATTCTTATTGCTGCATCTACTGACCACTATAGTCCCTTGTGTTCTCTAGAAAATATGCAAAAGACAGAATAAAAACTGCCCACCTGGTTGTAACACACTCCAACAGGTAGAGGACATGCCTCAATGCCCTAGGCCTCTCAGCAACTTGTAATTTGGCCAAGAGTCATTTTGCCTCATGTTGGGTCATAAGACTAAAGCAGAGGTAATTACTGGAACAAATCCTATAGCTAATGCTTTGCTGGGAATATTTGCACTTTACCCAGGTGCCACCTTTGCTGGTTTGCCTTCTGAGAGGGATGGGCAACCTTACTTAGCTCAGCTCTGCACCTGGTGCTTCAGTGAGGAGTGATCCCATCCGGCACTCTCTGGATGAGCAAGTGGAAAACTGTATTCCTCTTAATTCCTGTCTCAGACTCAAGACCATGACTATTCTGATATTCGGCGAGACACAAGAATAAAGAAAGAACCTAAGGCTGGCATCACCTCACCATTAAATGGCTCTACTAGCTCATTAGAGAGAGATCCCATGCATGCCCTTAATCAATCTATTTAAAGTTTCCTGGAAGCAGGAAAAGGAAAGAACAAAAATACAAGTGCTCTTTTGTCCGCCAGTAGTTATTCTTTGCAAGTATATTAAAAACCTTTTCTCCATGTTGTCCTGTCTGCTGGCAGGGTGCCAGCTTGCAGTACCCACTAGAGTTTGTTATTTCAGCCCCCGAGCAGGAAGGCGCTGTTAGCTCCCCCTCTCCTAGCTACCTGAAGGACTGGAAATGTGCTTGGAAACTTCAAAAGGAGAGGGAAACTCAGCCAGCTCAAGTGCTGTTCAGCTTAATTTGTTCCACCTCATGCATCAGGTCCCTGCTGAGTGAACACTTATGGGAGCCTTGCACAAGTCGCCCCATCAAAGCCTGGGGAACCCGTCCCATACATGCTCATCCCATGCCCGCTCGTGCTCCCAGGGTGCTTGCAGCAGTGTGTTCTTCCATTACATTTGCTGCAATTACTATGTTATTTTTTATGCTTCAAATACAATGGTCTTTTTATTTTTTCAGTCTGCTTACAGTCACAGATATTCATCTCCTGAAATACTAAAAGACTTAGTGAAGCCTCGCAGCAAGAAATGATGTGCAGGAGTTTCTCTCAAATACCATCAGCATGTTTGACATTTCTGACTGCTCAGAGGTAGTGTCTATTTTATCTTCTTGTTTTTTATGGGACAATATTCTGCAGCTGCTGGCTGGCAGGCAGTAGGACAGCACAGCTTCGCTAGGACCAGAAGATGTGCTCCCCTCCTGTGGACACAAGGTGAAGAGGCTTCAGTCCCTTCTTTTGAGCCTGTTTTCTTTTCTACTGCTTTTTTTCTTCCCCTCTCCTCTTGCCCACCTGCTGTTGTCAGCTTGTGCCAGGAGTGTGTGTTATCTGTGTACCTTCCATGCAGGTGAATGCTGCCCTGCAACCTACTGTGCAACGGGGGGATGAAGCACCTGTACAATGAGGGAGAACATTCCCCTGGGTGTCAGAGGGGATAAGCTTCAACACAGCTGGGTGTCAGCAGAGCAAACGCTCATTTGGCACAATGAGGCCTTGGGCAGGCTTTTCAGTTACTTATACCTGGAAGGTATTTGGTATTTACCCTGTCTCGGGAGAGGAAGGAACCTGTTCAGATGCTGCATGGAGACATTTCACAAACAACTGGAGTTCTGTGTGCTCACCTGCTGCTTCACGGTTGCCACGTGGCTGCTTGGTGACTTTGTCAGGTGTTTTGAAAG
Organism: Melopsittacus undulatus; assembly: GCF_012275295.1. NCBI lineage: Eukaryota > Metazoa > Chordata > Aves > Psittaciformes > Psittaculidae > Melopsittacus > Melopsittacus undulatus. The sequence continues at coordinate 87,389,058 of NC_047528.1, read as the reverse complement.
GCAGCTGCAGAGCAGAGAGAGGATTTTGACAGCATGTATAGGACGCCAGCCACTTCACTGCTGGAACAGAGAAGACCACAGTAAAGTAACTAGATGAGACGAGAGCTACATTTATTTACAGAGCTAAAACACACACTGGAGCTGATAAAACCTTTAAGTTTTCAACAGAAAGCAGGATCAGGCACAACATCTTAGGTGGTCTCTCCTACTAGATAAACTGTTCTCTTAAATTGCTAAGTCACTCATACAATTTTGTCCCATAGCCCACAGTGCTTCCCAAGAGGTTTCCAGGCATGGTGTCGGTGGCTGTGGGAGCTGAAAGACTTCTGATTACTGTGGAGGGTGGAGGTCTGAGAACAGACCTCTCCATGTGATGTGGCTGCAGGGCTGAAGAGCCACTACAAGGGGGTTTAATGTGACAGCACAGATGTGTCCTTAGAGCAAGATTTGAGCTCTGGATATAAAGAACAGTGCATGGCTTTGGGACACAGGTACTCCTTCACAAGGGTAGCCCAGGCAATAGGGCAGTCCGGCTGCTGTTGTCATCTGGTAGCTCTGGTGGAGCATGGAATAGCTCTAGGGACCCCCAACTGACAGGCCAGCTGAGGTCTTGGCAACTTATTGCAGGAGCAGAAACAATAGTTCCTCAAATACCCTGAAAGCACAGATCCATTATTCAGAAATCCCCAGCAGTGGAGCATGACAGCACTACCCCATGCCTTCCCATCCCCATTCCTTTCATGGCCCTCCTCATGGAGGGTTTAATCCTGCAGAAGAAACCCTGGTATAACCTGACAGTGTAGTTTGCTCAACACTCATTTCCACTTTAGTCCAGATCTTGGAGCACAAAACCCCCACATCCTCATCTTTCTGGCCTAAACTTTTCCAGGCTGGGTAAAGTTCTTCAGAAATCTGTTTTGGTCTCATGAAGATCTTTGTGGCTTTTTTCTCCAAACAGCAGCTCCAAACTACACACACATACACATATGTATACACATACATGGTTACTAACACTTTTTTAGGGCTGGAGTTTGGAGAAACTGAGTAGTCTTGTAACTCTTCTGTTTACATAACAAATTCAGAATGAGGGAACCACATGGTAGGATCCAAGTAATTGTGTTTACTAAATATGCACAGCGTGCAAGGCCAGGCTTAGTTATATATACACACTGCTGCTCCAAGGGCATTTTGGCAGCCTCCAAAACATAAAAGGCAGTGAGTGACTTGAATTGTACCCTCATTGTCAAGCAGGAGTCTCAAACAGACAAAATGCACATCAAATGAAGGCCAAGCTGAACATACGTGCATGCCTAATTCAGGGGGCTCGGGAGTGGGGAATAGCTAAATAGAAATACACTATAAATGAGCTTTTCCATTGCTCCCTTCCTACCTTCCAGGGTAAAAGCGGTACAGATCCAATAGACCTTTGGAGAATTGCTCAGCTCTTTATTTTTTCCAAGATACATAGCAAAAAGGGAATTTCTGTTTATGTTCTCACAAAGTGACTGGCTAAATAATTCCAGATGATGGAATTTTCTTCTGTCCTTTAAGCAAAACAAAATCTTAACCTTCACCACTCTCTAAATGATATTAAGACTATTAGAAAAAAAAATCTTTATTTCGACATTCAAAAGCAGTTAATAATAACATGAAGCTGGGAAAATAACCCTAATTCTACCCCTATGTCCACATGCAATACAGTGTCAGATTGTATGTTCATACGGTCTTTCTTTGAGATGTCTTCTATTTTTCACTGCAGTTTTGAGGGAACAGCTGTAGCAGTTTTAGGTAACAGCTGTAACAGCTTTTAGCATGTTATGTCTTTATGAATTCCTGAATACTAGTTATATGGAAAATACAGTATAAGCCTATTACTGACAACATGTAATGCCCATATCAGTGAATTGTGAAAAAATAGGAACTAGTGGCTTTCATCCACTGTTAAGCCAAATATTTCTGTAGCCAGTTTTCAGCCTGAGTACATGAAGTCACCTTTGCATCTTTTTCTTTAATGGATGTTGTAAAGAGGAAGCATTTTAGCTTCCTTTTTGTTAGCCTGGGAAGTGAGCTCTTTGCTACAGTTTTTCACATGAAAAGAAATTAAGGGAAAACCAACTTAAATAAAAGAAAAAAGTTCTATGTGAAATTGTTGATTTTTATTTAAAAAATATATTTTTCAAAGGAAACAAAATGTTACTGTAAGTATAGCTATAGTGATTAATGATTACAGGTCTTGCTTCTGGTTTAGACAGAAGGATAAACTGGAAGCTACATATATGACTCAATAACATAGAATTTTATAATTTCAGACAGCATTTCAAAAAGAATATAACCTTGTTTAGAACAAACAACAACAACAAAAAAACCAAACCAAAACCCAAGCCCAAACAACAGAATGTTAATTTAAAAGGAAATGTTGTACAATATCAACCGGAAATGGAAGATGTCATAAATGACATGTCAACATACTTCATCACAGTGATGTACCTGAGTGAAGATATTTAGACTTTTTTGCACAATGAAAAACATACATCCTAACTTCTATATGTTTAAATGTCCCTGTGATGCATTTTTTCCCATGTATCTCAGTTATACATGGCTTATGTACTTGAAAAATGTATTTGTATACTTTACATATGTATGTTAAGAGATACCAGCATGTGCAAACAGCCTGGTGCTGTCTGCAGTCCTGCTTCCAATATCTGCACGTGCATTTTGGCAGTATGTCTGTCAACAACTGTACACAGATTCTTTACAAAATACGCGTCCAATTTACATCTATGGTCTCTCTTTTTACTAACAAATATGTGATAATAGCACTTTTTTGTTCTTTCAAAGTTTTGTTGCTAAACCCTGCTACATTTCTTTGTCAGGGAGGTACTGGGGAAATTTTAAAAGGCTGTGAAAGTGTTAATACTTTCTGTGTTGTGCTGCGCTTACCCTGAAGAAGGTACAGACATCTTCCTTTTCTCACATTTTTCCCCACTTCTTTCCAGCTTTTTCAAAGTGTTTTCACGAGGCAGACTCTATGTCATTCCATTATTTCCTGAAGAAAACTAGAACGATAAGCCTTTGAAAACCAAGCCAGGACTTCAGACTTCTCTCACTGTATTAAATCATACTGATCAAAACCATAGAAAGATATAGAAGCACAAAATTAACAGTGGGACAGTGAGAGTGGGAAATGGGGATCCCTGGACATAATATTACATGAGCTGAGACTGTCCAATATCAAACAAATTTATTTGGACAGAGAAAGAATTACTGGGTGTGTAATGCTGATTAACTAAGTTGGAGAGAGACCTTGCCAAGCAGCATGTTTTGGTCAGCCTCTTTCTAAAGAAGAATAGGAATGTAGGTAAAAGGTTAAATATAAAAAAAATAAAAGTGCATCACTCCTCCTGTTAGCTAATGCTTGGGCATCATCTGCCTGAACCAGAGTAGTACAGTTCAGTTCTGGGAAGAAGTCCCGGTTCCCATGACCAAGAAATTTTTCTTACCCTCCTAAAATGTTTGGAGAGATATTTATTGACATGCATGAGACTGTGCATAAATGTATCCAAGATCCTCAGTGTGAATGATTTTTAAGCTCCTTATACTGCAAAGACATAGCACTTTTTTAATGCCATATACATTGAAAAGCATTTGCTTGAGGAAAATATACCAGGCTCTGTCACTTTAGCCCGACAAGTCCTGACTCCCATCTTGGATGAACTCTTGAAGTGTTTTCACTGCTATGCACTCCTCTCACAACAGTTTTTTGAGCAAGCTATAAAGCAGTACACAAATCGCCAAGCACTCTGGTGGGGAGGCCTTGTAATTTCAGGCTGTTTGGAAGGTGAGTATCGTTTGGTTTAGAGTATTGTCAGAAAACCAGAAAACAGTTTGGAAAGAGGCTTGTATAAGGCAATAAAAGCACACATCAGGTCTTTAAATAGGGAAGAGGCTCTGGGGGAGCATTTCTCTGTGACTAGGGAACTGTTTTATCATTTCTTCAGAAAGTTCTCATGCTTTTAAGTTTACTTATGATTATCCTTTGCTTCATCAGGTTGTATTTAGGTGGATAATTCATAACTTTTTCAAGCTACAGCTGTTTCTAGAAAAAGAGAAATTAAATCATTCATTGAGGTTACAGGCTTTGTGAGAAGGATCAAGGGCCTGTAATGAAGCAGATGCAGGAGATACCCCCCCCATTTCCCTGCTGGCACAGAGCCCCAGGCAGCATTTCAGGGGCTATCCTGCACCTATTCTGGGGGATCTCCTGGTCTCCAACATGCACCAGAAATCTGGATGACTGGATGGATATACACGTGATTCCACCTGCATATGTTGCCTTTTTTTTTTTTTCCCAGCTGGCAGCTGGATATTATAGAATCCATAATATTTGGATGTTATGGAATATAGTATATTTTTCAGATGCTGCTCTTTAGTTAATGGGGAAAAGACTGACACTGAGCAAGTGGAGGCTGATGGGAAACCAAATAAAGCATGCCGACCTACATGCGTCTGAGTTTGGTAGTCAGGAGGGCAGGGAAGCCATAAGCAGTAAGAGAGACATAAGCAGTTCTCCGTGTAGTGCACGTCATTGCTCAGCAAGATTTCTGGGGACCACTTTGCTCATGCCTGGACTCAGACCCTCAGCATCCCTCCATCCTGGGGCTTCCTTTTTCCTTGCAGGAGGCCTACATACAGGCCCTGAGGCCAGAGGTCAATCTGCCTTCATCCTTCCCATGTGCTACCTAGGAAAGAAATCTCCATCTCTAATGCAAGAGGCAGCCTAGCTTTGCCCCCTTTGGATGCCTTGAGTGGATACATAGTTCTTTCAATCTACAGAAATCTCAGATGTTGTTCTGAATCACCAGTTTTGAGGGGAACCCATCAGGGACATCAGCCAGTGAAAAAGATTAGCATTACACCACTTGTTCTCTTAAAAGTCAAAAGGTTCTCCCCAGTGAAATGATAGAGCAATGCTTAAAGTAACAAGGCCTTAACATGTTCTCCCTAATGTGGGAATGATGCTCACTTAGAGCATGTATTTTGGCTAGCAAAAATCCTGTGTGCCTTCATATTATTTATGTCTGGTTTAATTCAGAGGTCTTTTTGGTCAGGATTGTGATTGATGCTGTTTTTATTCCAGCTATGAAGGAGATTCTTTGACGGATTACAATTTCAGCTAACTCCAACTTGAGAAGAAGAATGACAGCTAAGACACTTAAACCAGACTTTTCACCATCCTGGAAAGGAACTGGCTTCCAGTGTTTGGAGTTTTTTTAATGCTCTACCTCCCTCTGCTGTTATCAGCGAGAAGTTCCTCGACAATGGGAAATCGTGTACTTGCGGCTTCGATTTCTATGCTTTCACTCCTGGCGATGATGGGAGATGCAGACAGTAAAACAGACAGCTCCTTCATGATCGACCCCGACCCCAGCCGCTGTATGAGGCATCACTATGTTGACTCCATCAGCCACCCACTCTACAAGTGTAGCTCGAAGGTAAGGACTTCCTTTACCCCCTCACAGCACGGTGCTGCATTGACAGGGGTTGTTAAAATGAGCCATTTGGGGTGATTTTCTCTACACAGATTTCTTACTACCAAAATCTAGTTGCAAAGACATGTAGATGTACGCTATGTGAGTGTATACATTAGAACTGGCACTGGAGAGAAAGGCTCTTGACTCTCTTTTCACCTTTTCAGAAGGAGATATACACCATGATAGTAAGGCTAATGTGCTAAATGATAATATTCAAAGGAGCACACTGGGGACTCAGCCACTAGTGCCAAGGAGATGGGCTAATTTGGAAGTTTAGACCATTCCAGTCACCCTGTCCTTCAACTGAGTCTTTAATATAGAGTATGTAAACTTACAAATTTCGAGGTGAAATACAGAGATAAAGAATCAAGCTGTAAAATGGTAGCGAAAATAAAATGTGAAAACCAGTGTTACTTTTTCCCCCTATTTAGTTTCAAGGCCTTCGTTTAAATGCAAAATGACAATCAGATGTTTACTGTCAGGGTTAGAAGCAGAACGAAATAAAAGACTGCCTTTCATTTGAGATTTTAAGCCTGATTTTTTTTCTGTCAAAATGGTTTAGCAGTCTGCACATGTACCCTACAGTCATCTATTTCATTGTGTGAAGGAAAAGAATGGAGAAAAAACAATGGAAAAATCCTTACTGGTCCCCCTTTTTTTTGTCCTAATTTGTTCTGGCTGAGGTAACACATACTGTACATTCAGATGTACAGCTTCCAACTGGCCCATTCCTCTCTCCAGCAGAAAGTAGCTTTGCTTTATGCATCCACATCCCTGGATTAATGAAAGAGATCAACTGCCAGCACCAACGATTTTGCCAGCCCTGTGCTGGGTGAGAGAGCAATGGGAGATAGTTATGTGATGGGTTTCAGGACAAAAGGGCTACTTAATAACAGACCCCAGCAGTGGTTATCCTGAGAGGATTTCCAAGGAGGGAGGATCTGTGCAGTTCAGATGGATGCAGCACTAACTGAGAAGATCCCCAGATGCCTTTGCGTGCAGAGTGAGTTACTTTCTTCCCATGATTAGCACAGGGGTAAGGTAATACCAGAGGTGGTAGCAGGCCATAAGAATTAAAAAAAAAGCACAGAAAGAAGGGTCAACAGAAAATGAGACCTGTTCAGTGCAATGTGAATCTTCAGTGGGGCTTGCCCTGTGCCTGCTCTCCAGAGAGGGGCTGACAGCCTTGAAATGGGGCACTGGGGAAAACCCCTCTCTGCTTACACTGGTCTCAACAGCAGTGCTGCCTGGCCAGTTTGGCGTAACCATGGCTGATCCACAGTGGTGGGAAATCAGACATTGGCCCTACTGCTCTTGAGCTTGACCAGTAACCTCATGTACTACTTGATCCCCCTCTCCCCTCTACACTCTGGGCTGCCACAGACATCAGATAGAGGGTTATTTTTCTGAGGAAAAGAGGAAGGGAGGGATGCAAGGAGAGAAAGAGAAAAAGAGAAAGGGAGAGAAAGAAAGAAAGAGAGAGAGAGAAAGAGAAAAAAAGAGACGAGAGAAAGAAAAAGAGAAACAGACAGAAAGTCAACAAGAACTCAATTTCTTACCATCCCTAGTGACACTGAAAAGCAATCAGGCCTTTAGGATTGGGACTGATAGAAATGAGAACACAGAATGCATTATAATGAAAACCACATTATTTCAAAACTGAGCTTTAAGAAAAAAGCTGTTGACATAAACATTTGTAACTGACTGTAAAAATGTCAGTGATTTTTTTTAAATTCAAGCCTTTAATGGAAATCATGTTTAAAAATATTATCACATCTCTTGACATGCCAAATTCTGCAACAGTTTCAGGAACAGTTTTTTAACAATACTGCAAGTTGTATGGACTTTCTTATGAAGTGGAAATTGAAAACAGTTTCCATACAAAACAAAATAATTTTGACATTTCCTAGAAAACTTCTGTTTGTTAAATCAAGCTCCTTTTTTTCTTTCTTTTTTTTTTTTTTGAGGTCTCAGGGATCTGAATCACGCTGGTAGACATATGGCTTCTGTTCTGGATCTAGCATATAAACACAGACCAATATTAGACTTGCTAATGAAAATTAGATGTAATGTCTGTCCCTATATATATTGTGATAAAATATAAGCAAGTTAAATAAAGGAACGTTCTGTGGGAGTAGCTGTGGGAATTGTGGTACCTCTTGTTTTCACTGAGTTTCCATTGTGAAGCTTGGACTGCCAACTGATGTCAGAGACTTTGCCCTTTTTTGGCACTATACATTGGTTCCACCAAGCCATTCTTTTTCACTCCATGTGTTTTCTCTTTTAGTGCAGCATAGAATTACAGAAGTTAAAAATGGCTTCAGAAATTGCAAGACATAGTATGTTTGCTGTCTGTCTTGGTTAAAAAAGGATTATGTCCACTGTGCTTCTATGTGGAGGCTGCCAATTGTACTCACATGGGAAGTAGTTTTGTTACATTTGGAAACATCCATCCAATTTAATTTAATCATTAAAATCCCTCTTGCTTGTGACCTCAGGCAGATGTTGAAAACAGGTTTCCAAAGCCTTCAGAAATGTAGTCCATTATAGTAACAGAATGTACAACAAAAGAAAGGTGGAAGAAGGTTATTTGTTCCTGAAAAACAGTGTTTTCCTTTGACTTCAAGGAAATGTTTGTATCAGCTGATGAGGTATTGCCTTTCCTGACTATATTGGATTCTGCTTGACCTCTGTCACAGAGACCTACTGGTCTTCATTGATGTGCTGGATTGCCTTGCCACTGCAACCAGAGACTGCTAAATTACAGTATTGGCTGTCAAAAGTGCTTCCTTCAGATGTGCCAGAAGTGTGCTACCACTGACAGCTTTGCACTAAAGAGTTCATCCCAGACAGACACGGACCACATGAAGAGAGATTTAGCAAATATTTGATGATATACTCATGAGATAGCTCAGTAAATTTTCAGTAATGCTCGCTTGCATCCAGACCACAGATAATGTGTACAAGTCTGTTCTCAGACATCTCAGCCCATCTGCTTTCAGGCCTCAACTTGTTGCTGAAAAGTGTGGAAAAGAATCTATAAACACCATTAATAACAAACCACTTCACAGCTTTTGAATTTCCAGAACAGAGCTTGAATGATCAGTCAAATGGTGCCTCACATTCAAGCTGCTGGTTTTTGTGACCTTCCAGATACTGGCCTAGACTGACAACTTTAAGTAAGAAAACCTGTTCTTCCCTAGCTGCTCACAAACTAGACCCCCATGACTCTCATGCTGTAGCATGCTGTGCTTCTGGATCCAGCATCACAAGGTGACACACACAAGCTCACATGTGCAGAGGATCAGGGGAGCCAAGAGGCATGCATATCAGGTTATAAATTTCCCTCAGATTTTTACTATATATATACCCACTGTATTATTGTGCTATGCCATCATAGCATTACTAATTATTTAGGTGATAATCTCTATTGTGCTACAGTATACGATGTAATCAGCAGCTGGTGCAATTGATTAAATGGCAAAGCAGAGCTTTTAAAGTACATGCTATTTCCAGCTCATTTGCACACTTGCCAAAATCTACTGGTACTGTTCTGGTTTTATGAGGACGAGGAGGTTATATTTTACTGAGAACTTCAGGTTAGCCCAGAAGTTTGGAAAATCTGATTTTTTTTTTTTTTATCCTGGAAAACTGAATTAAGACCTATGGTACTGTGCCATTTGTCATCCAAACACAGGGCATAAACCCAATACGGTGTAATTTTACACGACATGAATACTGACCATATCCTTATGAAAACAAAATAAAACTTGAGTTTAATAAAATTGAGTTTAAAATTAGTCTTCAAAGACTAATACATGTTTTTAAAGACAAGGCTTGATAAGAAATTATAAATGTAGTTGCACATTGGAGAAATATGGACTGGGTTTACATTAGAAAGTTTTTCTAGAAAGCTTTTATTAGAGAGCATTATAAGAAATGTATTGAGATACAGTTGCTGTCATGTCAGATAATGCTACCTTATAATTACACTGCTGTAACTCTTCCATACTCCTTAATCCTGCCCTTGGCTGTTTGTGTCTTTTGAGGTTCTTTTTGTGTCTGGTTCCTCCCCTTCCCTGGCATTTCTGAAAGTACCTGAAGGTTCAGGAGCTGATGTGTGCCATAAGAAGTCCTTAGAATAACAGTATCAGAAATAACTAACTGCTCCAGCTCCAGAGGCATCAACCATTAGAAATCACCACCATATAGCAATGCATGCTGACTTATTTGGGCTGAAATCATAGAATCATAGAAATGTTGTTTGGAAAGGACTCTGAACACCCCAAAAGCAATATGTGTCCTTTGCATGTCCCCATTTGCTACCCCTGAGGAGTGTCTGACACCATTGTCTTTGCAATCTTCAAGCAGTTGCCAGCTCCCATTGTAGTACTTTTTACTCTCCAGCCAAATGCTTGGGAATGGCCTGTGACAGACAGTGCTGGTGAACTGGTCAAAATGGGGGACCTAGCGAGAGCTGTCAAGATGCTGGGAAGCAAACTAACTGTTTTGAATGTCCCAATCTGCTGTCTTCCCTTTGCAACACAGGTGGGATTAGGTACTTGTGTAGCTCTTTACCAGCTGCCTGCATGTCACTATGTGAAGTGAGTTTTGTTTACTAAGTGAAAAAAAGTGGATCTTTATCAGTAACATGGTGCTAGCACTGTAAAGATCGTCCATTTCTCTGTTCTCAGGTACACTAGATACTGGTATTAAGGAGCTAGACATAGCTGATACATACAAAGCTGGGTTGTGGCTAAACAGTTGGCATACATGCTTGCAAGACTTGGAGATCGGCAGTCAATTCAGCATGTGTAGTGAAAGAAGCTCAAAAAGGTTTGACATTGTAAAATATTTGCTGTCACATCTGTAGTTATCCATATAGATTGTCTGGAAAAAACATGAGATGTGTAGCATGGTTAAAATACAATTTTCTTCCTTGGTTACAGAATAAATTTATGACTGCTTTACTGCTTACTTTCCTACCTCTGTCAAATTTTGACCTTGTTTGGATTATATAATAAGTTCATTTTGAAGTTTCTATTGGTTAAGCAGAATTAGCTAATGTGGACTGAATATTTAATTTCCCGTGAAGGTACAAGAGTTTGTTCAAACTCTGTAACAGCTGTTACTACCTTGATAATTTCCACATTATTTTCAGAGCTTCAGAAGATCCTTTCCATGTTTTCTATAGGGCTTAGAGAACTATCTGTCTCCTTTGCTCAACAAGGTGTTGGGAAGGGGAGCAGGTGACTCCTTATGAGCTTTCCTTTCTTAGTGCCTCCTGCTGTGCAAGTTACCTGGTTCTGGTCACAGATTACTGAACTCAGAACCACTCAGCCTCTACTGCTTTTGGAATATCTTACTAGGGAACCCTCATGTCTGGCAATGAGTTCATCTTGTTTACATTTTCACTCCCTTACACTTTCACTATCTTACATTATGCAGGGCATTATATATAGATACAACTGATGCAATTATATCTATATACACACAGAGACAGAATTTCAAATATATATTCAAGGTGATCTTTGTAAAAGGAAGGAGCTAGAAACTTACTCCTTTAGAAGCAATAAACAGTATCATATTTATATTTGTACTTTATATATCTAAACATTTGAGAGGTTCACTAGCCCTGAGGACTTGTCCTGCTGATCATCAATAAATACACTCAAAACACTGGAGAATAATCCAACTGAAGTAACAGTATGGCTGATGAATTAAGGGCTTGGCTGCCACAGATCTGGGGTCAGAAAGTCATAGTTGCAGTCACTATGCCTGGAAAGTCATGGAGTCCCAACTCCAGCTTTCAGAAATCCAACCCCCTCTGGTCCTTATTTGTGTTGGTGCGGGGGATTTCAGAAGCCTTGCTTTTCCTCCTGCCCATGTTACCTCCTCTGCTCAGGAGCAATGCACTATGTGGGGCTGGCTGCCCTAGCCACGGTGTGGGGGATGCAGCAAGAGGAGAAAGACCAGCCAGAATGGAAGGAGGTACCCATCTGCTGGTGTTAGCTATGTGCTGGCAGCCATGAGGGCATATTTCCTAACTTGTCTCTTTTCCTTTGCAGATGGTACTGCTGGCTCGCTGTGAAGGCCGCTGCAGCCAGACATCACGCTCAGAACCAATGGTTTCTTTCAGCACTGTTCTGAAGCAGCCTTTCCGCTCCACTTGCCACTGCTGCCGGCCCCAGACCTCCAAGCTGAAGGCCATGCGGTTGCGATGTTCAGGGGGCATGCGGCTCACTGCCACCTACCGCTACATCCTCTCCTGCCACTGTGAGGAGTGCAACTCTTAGGGATGTACCTACCACAGCAGAGAGGGGACTGGGTTGCTGCTGGTGGGGAAGGCTCCCAAGAAGTAATCCAAGGTGAGGCCGATGTTCCCAGAGTACAATTGCAGCAAGGACAGCACTAACCAGGCTGGATTGGATCTGAGGGATAAAAATGTCATGGGGCCCTGGATGGTACCACTACTGAAGTGTGGGTTATGACAAAGGTGAAAGCACAAGGACTTGTTTTTAAGAAGCCTTTCTTTTTTTTTTCTGAAAGGATTTTTTGGTGAGTTTCTTCTTTTTCAGGCTCAGCTCTGACTACAGAGGTGCTCTTACTTTAGGCCACAGGCAGCAGAAGAGAGGAAGGTCAGCCGGATGACAGCACAATGCTCTGGAAGTTGGCATTCAGACAGAGGATGAGCATCAGTTCTCACCCACAATCTCTTAACCTATCAATTTATTCTCAGTCTCCTAGTTATATTTGCCTTCAAAACAAACTGTGTTGTTGACAAGGGTTACCTGTTACTGATCTAGCAGTCAAGCGCTGGATAACTTTAAGTGCAGTTTAGCAGAAATTACAAATAAATCATTGAAAAGTGAACTGGATATGAAATGTTATGCTGGGATTACCCAGCCCTAACCAGCTGAATTTGTAGTGTGCAGCATCAGAGTTCAGTGGCTGAGGGACCCCTGAGAAGTGAAAAATCATGAGACTCATCATGCCCCAGTAAAAGCCTGAAATGTGACATGTCACATCTGTTACAAAAGCTATTATTCAAATGCTAAAAACTAATCAAAGATTAAAATAATGTGTACTAAATGGAGTCTTTTCTTAACTTGGGTAGACCTGTTGATGTGCAGAGATAGAGCCACCAAAATAATGACCAAACCTAGGACTTATTTCCATCTATACTCTATGCTATTCATAGAATCATAGAATGGTTAAGATTGGAAAAGACCTTAAGATCATCTAGTTCCAACCCCCGTGCCATGGGCAGGGATACCACACACTAAACCATGTCACCGAAGACTCCATCCTACCTGGCCTTGAGCACTGCCAGGAATGGACTATTCAAAACTTCCTTGGACAATCTGTTCCAGTGCCTCACCACCCTCACAGTAAAGAACTTCTTCCTTATATCTAAGCTCCTGATCAGGCGGTCTGGAACAGATCCCCATGGTAACACCCCCCAGCACTGTTCTCCCTTTGACCCTGGCACACAAACTCTCTGTTTACTGATCACCTGTCCCCAGACAGAGTTCCATACTCTCCAGTCTACCATTGACATAATAAGCTACTCCCCCTCCCCGTCTGACTGGCCTTTCCTAAAGAGCCTATAACCTTCCATTCCAACACTCCAGTCATAGGAGCCAACCCACCATGTTTCTGTGATGCCAATGATATCATACCCCTGCAGCCATGTACACATCTCTAATTCCTCTTGTTTATTGCCCATACTACAGGCATTTGTATAGAGGCATCTGAGCTGAGCTCCAAATGAAGCCGACTCGTTGGCTGGAACAGCTGAAATAACTCTGCATCACTCAAAACATTTATTACAGGTGCTGGCAACTGACTGGGAGTGTTGGGATGGAATGATGCCCCCCATCCCCCAACACATCTAGTTTAAAGCTGCCTTGACCAGCCTGGCAAGTCTCCTACCAAAGCAGTTCTTTCCCTTTGTCAAACCAGCTTCACCAGGCTCCAGTATACCTGGCCTCCCAGATAGAGTCCCATGTTCTAAATAACTAAACCCCTGAGTGTGGCACCACTGTTCTAACCATTTATTAACCTGCCAAATCTGCTTGTCATTTTCAAGGTCCTCTCCTTGACCTAGAGGATCAATGGAAAAATTATCTGAGCCCCAGAACCCCTAACCACCTTTCCCAGGGCTCTGTAGTCCTTAATGATTCCCAGACTACTGCTGTCAGTATCACTGGCACCCACATGTACCACAAGAAGTGGGACTTCCTAGACCAGGCAGCCTCTCCGCAACATCCCTGATGAGAGCCCCTGGTAGGTAACACACCTCCCTTGAGACTGGGTCAGGCTGACAGATGGATGCCTCTGTGCCCTTCAAAGTAGAGCCATCTACTGCTATGACCTGCCACTTTTTCCTGAAGGCACCAGTAGTGATCCTCTTTACTGGTGCATCTGCAGGATGTTCATTTGATGCTGTGTGGTTTTCCTCGTTAGCTTCCTGCAGAACTGCAAAGTGGTTCTGGGTGGGGGCACCAGATTTTGGAGGAAGCCCCTGGCTTTTAATTGTCCTTTTCCTCTTTTTTTGTTTTTGTTTTGTTTTGTTATTGTTATTATTGTTGTTGTTACCGCTGTTGTTACAGCTCCCTGGGTTACTGCTCTCCTCCTTTTCTGCATGCGCTATGGTGGACGCCTGTGGCCCCTGCAGAGTTCAGGCCTGGAGCAAGCAGCCCAGCTCCCCTGACACCTTTCAGGTACTGACAGTGCCCCGCAGCTCAGCCCCTGCTGCAGGAAGGCCTCCACCAGGGCACCGAGTGCAGTCCTGCCCATGGCGCACCCTCCCCTCACGACTCCAGTGCAGGCACTTTCTGCCCCCCGAGCTCCCCGCTGCAGCCTCCCCTCCCATCGGCTCTGTCTGGTGCCGGCGCTGCCACCGCCGGGGCAGCCAGAGCAGAGCTCCCACAGCTAGGGCATTAGAGCTGCAGGGTCCTGCAGAGCAGGGGTAGCCAGTGCTTTTCTGCAAGAAGCAGGTGAGGCCATGAGCTGATTTCCCCTGCAGCATCATTGCAGAAAGAAATGCCTTGAGGAGCTAAATGAACTGCAGTGACTGATAGGGTGAAAGGATCTCAATATCACACAGGATTTCAAGTTTTGGAATCGTATTTGGCATCTGTGAGAAACTCCGTCCTTCCTCTATTAACAAGAGATTTTAGGAAGGTTCAGTCATAGTCTTTTGTAATTGCAAGGAAACATAACAGTTCTTATTTCATATTACCGTTCTTACCTCCTTAAAAGGCAGTCAATGGCAGTCAGCAATATGCCTGTAATGTTCACATAAAACTGGCTGAGCCATTTATTTTATAGAAGTCATAAAGTTGTTGAGAGCATTTTTGCTGTGCAAGGATTTGGAGTCAGTATACAGAGTGTACCGAGTACTTTCTGCTCTGTACTAGCACACACATGTGTAGTTCCATATTTATTCTGTGGGACAGGCTGCAGCATCTCCCCTGCACAGCAATGCCTGGCAGTGCCTCATGGTAAGGAGGAGAAGCGCTATCCAAGCCCAGTGTTTGGTTCATCTGTTCAGTGTTATCCAGATTGTCTTCAGCAAATGCTATATGCAGCAGTTTGAGGATGCACACTGACTGCAGTGGATCCCCAGGGTCTGCCAGGGAGGGAAGTCATCCTGTAGTCTATACAGGATTTACTGTGACTTTTCAGGAAAAGACAAATTCAATTACACTGCCTCCTCATGGTGAATATGTATGGATGTGAAAGCAGGTCGATGACAGACACTGGCCTTGCAAGCCAAATCCTGCAGCAGGTTGGCAGTCAGTGGTGGAAATTGATGGGAGACAGGTACATCTGCAGACTCCAGACTGTCTCTGTCTTCCAGGGATGACTTGAGGATGGCCAGTTTTCAACAGCTGTGGGCAAACAAAAGGGAGAATCAAACTGTTAGAAGCTGAGGGGCTCAGATTAAAATATCAAAACTGGGAGTGATGAGCTCCAGTGAGCTCATTAGACACCATGTGTTGTTTTGGCACTGCCAATCATTCCTTTCACATCTGTTGCATGGTCTGAACATCAAAGGGTGAGTGAAGGGAGTGTAAGCCAGGCATTGTCACTAGACTACTTTATATGAAAGATCATATGTGCATCCTTTTTCCACTCTCTTTCAACCTCCAGCGTGCAAAAATCCCACTATTCAGAAAAGCACCACCCCCTACTGTTAACTATATATAGAAAATTCCAGTCCTTATCTGAAACATTTATCATACCTTTATACCCACGCTTAGAGGTCATGCTTATTTTGTAGTATAGTTATTTGGTTATCAAAGACTGTTGCACACAAGCAATGCTATGGAGTTGTCTAAGGAACCGGAACATTAGAAGGGTAATTGCTATATCCAGAGTCACCTCCCCAGGGTCATGCTACTATTGGCCTCCATTGCCAGTGCAAAATGGGATGCTGGGGGCTGTAGCATGAAATCTGAGTCACGACTGCATCACTCCTGCATGGCTGCAAGTGGCTTTGCTGGCTGGACAGGACACGGCAAAGCAGCATGGCCTCAGTCATGGTCCTCTGGTAAGGACAGAGGAGGGGTTTGAGCAGAGACATGCCTGAGCTGATTAGCAGAAAAGAGTATTTATAATGAGGGAAGAACTTGGCTGTTATTTATTCCCACATCCCCTCACTATCACAGTGCCAGAGCTAGAATTGCTCAAATCTGTCTCACAGAAAAAATACATGTTTCAACAAAAGGGTTTTTTTCCTCTCTCACACTGCACATTCCTTTCACTTTGGCTTGGTTCCTCTAACTAAATCATCACCTTGTGACCACAGAGGCTGTTGTCAGGCATAAATATTGAGGTAAATTGAACATTGTCTAATTTAACTGTTGACTTAAATAAATGCATGGAAGAAATATAACAGAAATGGTGAAATAAAAGACAAAACATACTTGTAAATAACTAGAACTGGTTATTAAATGATGACTCAGACTTTCGAATTCTCCTTTTTGGCTTTGTCAGGCCATCTTATATCAACATTTAAGAAAAGAAGAGCTATTCTTCAAACCCAAATGCCCTGGAGTCAGTTATATTTTGGTACTTTTTTATCAGTATTTTAGACAACTAAGGGCTGAATGAAGCACACAAGTGCTACCCATGTTAAAATTCAGAAGGTGTATTGAAGCAAAAGAAAATGAGATTTCAAGTAAAAACTACAGGATACAGCCCATGATGAGAAAGAGTTTAATGGTTCTTGGTCTGAAATGGCTTCCTGATTTCTTAGCCTGATACCACTCTGGACACTTAAGCTCTGTTTTTCAAGTCAGACTACCATATAAATGCTTCTTGAATTGAACAATGGAGAGGGAGATGTCTAGCTGTCCAGATAACTCTGTGGGGCTTTTTATTTGCTAAAGCATCCTCTTGCTAGGACCAGAATGAGAAGACTTTGTTCCTTTTTAACCTTACTGTGCCTCACCCTTCAGGCCGCATCTTCCCTCACAGAAAGGCTGGTTCAGTTGTGATCATCCTGTGGTTTGCTCAAGGTGAGATGTGATACAGACTTTTAACTGTCACCACTCTATGCCCTGTTTTCTCTTGATTAAGTTTCTGAGTCCAACTGGGTTTACTTTTGAAAGCCACCCATCCCAGCAGTGGTGTTGTTATGTTTCAGCTGATTGGTACTCCTGGAGACCAGAGGGAAACACCAAGCTGTGTGGTTCTGTTGATACGCTAGAGGGAAGGAATGCCATCCAGAGGGACCTTGACACACTTGTGAGGTGGGCTGATGCCAACCTCATGAAGTTCAAGTGCAAGGTCCTACACCTGGGTCAGAGCAATCCCAGGCACAGCTACAGGTTGGGCAAAAAGGAAATTCATTGTAGTCCTGCGGAGAAGGACTTGGGGGTGTTAGTCAATGAGAAAATGAACATGAGCCAGCTTCAGTGTGCGCTTACAGTCCAGAAAGCCAACCGTATCCTGGGCTGCATCAAAAGAAGTGTGACCAGCAGGTCAAAGGAGATGATCCTGCCCCTCTACTCTGCTCTTATGAGACCCCACTTGGAGTATTGTGTGCAGTTCTGGTGTCCTCAACATCAAGGAGGACATGAAACTGTTGGAACAAGTCCAGAGGAGGGCCATGAGGATGATCTGGGGACTGGAGCACCTCCCATATGAAGACAGGCTGAGAAAGTTGGGGCTGTTCAGCCTGGAGAAGAGAAGGGTGCATGGAGACCTCATAGCAGCCTTCCAGTATCTGAAGGGGGCCTACAGGGTTGCTGGTTAGGGACTATTCATTAGGGACTGTAGTGGTAATACAAGGGGTAACAGGTTGAAACTTAAACAGCAAAGGTTTAGACTGTATATAAGGAAGAAATTCTTTACTGTTAGGGTGGTGAGGCACTGGAATGGGTTGCCCAGGGAGGTACTGAATGCTCCATCCCTGGCAGTGTTCAAGACCAGGTTGGATGAAGCCTTGAGTGATATGGTTTAGTGTGAGGTGTCCCTGCCCATGACAGGGGGGTTGGAACTAGATGATCTTGAGGTCCTTTCCAATCCTAACTATTCTATGATTCTATGACTTTTGCTGGTACTCTTTGCTTGTAAGAAAAGCCTTATAATGGCAAGAATAAAAGAGCCCATGACTTTGCAACCTTTTTCTGCTCCCAGATTCAGTGGGTCTATTAAGCACTTTAAGCAGTTTGCTGATTCAAGCTTTATATGAATCATCAAATTGAAGAACTCTCTGCTTTCTCGGAGATGTCCACGTTGACTTTCTTTACACCCCACATTGCCCTCTGAGGTTGGAGAACTCTTACCAGACATGAGATCCTAACCCCGGCTGTCTCTTGGTGGCCTTTATTGGAGCTTTTGAAAGTTACTGTCACAGTGCTCATGGCAATAATGGAAAGTTGAAGTTTGCTGATATCCATGGCACATCACAGTGTGTGCTGAGCTTTCTGCTGAGCCTTATTTGAGACCTCTATACCAAGTCCTTGCATATCTACCATAAAGCCCTGAAATTCAGGCAGACTGCATAGCTTTCAGCCAGAATGCTTCTATGAAAGAGAAAAGGAATAAAAAAGGAGAGGTTACTGTCTCATAGGAACAGTGTAATGCTCTGCTGATCTGTGTATCTAACCTCAGTTCTTAGGACGTGATGTGAGAAAAGAGATGCCTCTGAGCTCCCTTCTGTGGGTGAGTGGTTTTTCAGTGCCTAGTCCTAAATGTTTGAAGACAGGGTTTCTTATTCAATTTGTCTGAAACAGGATTAAACCCTCTAGGAAACACAGTTCCACTTAGAAAGGAATTTTTTTCTCTGACTTGGACCATAAATATTTTTGAGAAATCCAAATGCCATTAAGGGTGTGCCTTACTTCGTTGGACTCTTCAATTATTAAAATACCAGGACTTTGGAAAAAGGAAAAAATATATATATCCAGGGTAAAAACAACTGACAGGTTTCTAAGATCATGTTATAGCTAACAGGTATTGAGACAGATACTCTTACAAAAGTGCAGCAGGCTGTGTTGGAATGTAGCAGTTCTGTTAAGTTTGCTGCCTTGCACATATATAAATATGATAGTTGGAAATTCAAATTGTAAGTTTAGTCCTTTTATTTTACAAGCAAGGGGTCACATTATTTATGGTTCAAAAGAGAGAGGACAGGTAATGACTAGTATGCAAACTATGTGAGTAAGAGGGCTAATGCACTGAAAATGGTTCTTGGTGTTTCTATGTTATGAAGGAGATGCTTTATGTACGTCAAGATACAAAAGATCAGAGTTCACTAATGAGAACAAGTAATCTTGTTGGCCTGCATCAAGAATGCTTATTTCAAAATGTTTTGGTTTGCCTTTTATTTTTTTTTTTAATAGACCATCTGGGAGCACTCTAGGAATCAAAAACATGTATGAAAAGACAAAGGCTATATATTATTTGTCTGAGTCAGAGTTAATACTTCCTTTAGATGCTAAGTTACAGTATATTCCATTAAAATGAAATATTAAAACCAGTTAATCACATTCCCAAGAAATTCATACACATTAAACTGATCTTTTTTGTAGGAAGAGTTAAAGAGCAAGTGCTGAGTTAAGCATTGTTTTCATTTGGAGGCACAATTGCTATTCCAAGATCTACATGGATCCCAAGACTTCGTATTTTTCCATTCTTTTGAGGCTTTCAAACACAAATCTAACAGAGGTTAGTACTAATGTTATGTAGTGCTGACAATCACTGTATAAAAAAGAGGATTGATCTTGAAACTAGCAGTAAGTGGTGTGTCAGGATTAGTCTCCACTATTTCTCTATCTTAAGCACTAGACTTGTCTTGTCAGGTCTCCAAAATGAGGGATACTCAGAGGAGAGGTAGAAGGTACTCTCACCTAAAAGCATCAATCCCCAGCTGTATAACAGATGGGGATCAAACCCCCCCGTTTCAGTGGAGGAAGGTCTGGAATCTGCTACCTTGGGTAAGCATGTATTCTTGCTGCAGCTGTGCAAAAGTGAGGTGGTAAAATCACCAAAGCAGTTGACAGTAAATGCAGCGCAGCCTGAGTAAGCTAAGCATGCTCTCAGCATTGGCAGGAAAACTAACATCCTTTTTGTACTTGAGTTTTCTGTACGCCAAATGATTTTACACAAATACAAATTCCCAGGTAGTTCCTGTAGAAGCTCTATTCCACAAACATCTCTTTTCAGCATTGCAGCCTTCTGCCATTCCCTGTGAGCCTGGTAGCTGGAGAGGAGCAAAGACCTCTCATAGACCCTTTTCACTGCTTGGAGAGCAGCTGTGTTTCACCACTGTAATTTAGTAAGCAGGCGACCTGGATCACTCTGAAGTCAGACATCACAGTAGGCGCCCAAATCCACCTAAGTCCCTCAGCTGACTGCTCAAATACAGCTCTCAGCTCTCACGTCAAGGGTCACTTGCTGGAGCCAAATAAGTATTCTGAACAAAAAGTTTTGATGTTCCTTGTATAAAAGGGATCAGAATTACCCCTTGTGAAGCTACACATCTACATTTACTTTTTTCATCTGTCCTTCCTATGGGTCTCTTATTTTTTAAATTGAAGATCTTCCCGACTCTTGTTTTGATTCCTTTAGAGTATTGACAAGTACATTATTGACACATAAGCAAGATCATTTTATGGTGTTTAGAAATTGTACCATTCCTCATCCTTGGAATAATATTTTAAAATGTAGTTCTTTTCAACAGACTGTAACTCTAGGAAAAATTTCATCTAGAAGATGAAATGCAGCAGATGCTCAGGGGAATTAAGTCATCATGTTCTACACTTTGATGAAATGACAGTAAAGAATTTTCTCTACTTAAAGAGATCTCATAATTAATACTTAATTGAATAATATAATAAACACTAAATGAATTATCAGTGGGATTTTTCAAAGGTGCTAGGTATTGACTTATCTCCACTTTCATTTATACAGATGTTCACAAGTCAGCTGCCCTAAACTGAGGAAAATTCAGTTATGCTCATTTAAGTTTTCTTCATCCCTCCTGCCTGTCCTGCTCCTCCTCATCCACCCTGCACCTCTAATATGTGGAATCAATTGTGCTGCTGGGATCCCACTGCTAATGTCAGACACATCTTCACTTTGTCACATACAGGGTTTGTCCAAACATTCCCAGTAACTAGGAATAGGATGCTGGAATGAGAAACCTGTGACTTGCTGCAGCAAGACTGTGCAGTCTTAAAACCAATTCTGATTTTGTATGAGCTAGATATGTTCAAATGTTACCACCTCAGGGACTAGAGTTACTACTGCCTCACATAATTCATTTCCTTTGAAGAGCAGGAGAGTCCCTATACTGGGAGAACCCACTCCTGTGCTTCCTAATTTCTTACATGTTGTTTCTTTGTTTATATTTGCTGTTGCCTTTAAGGCCTTGAGCAATGAGGATCCAGTTCCACCTCTCTTCCTTTGTACTCTCCAATTTGGAAACAACCTCATGGGGCAAATTTATGCATCATCATCCTCTATAACTGAAGACTTCCCTCTCTCGCATCTAGTTTCAAAGTTTGAATAATGTACTAATTCTGACTTTTCATCTGCAAGCACTGTAAACTCCAGAACATCAGGCTATTTTGTGACCTGCTGTTGGAAGCTCACTACTGACTACTTTCTGGTTTTTTTCCTTTAAACTGTAATAACAGATACAGGTATAAGTGTATGTGCACACATACACACACACACACAGAAAGAGAGGGAAAGTAAGACTGTGTTTACTTTGGGGTGGAAAAGGTTATAGTTTCTAGCCTTGACTTGGATAAGTGATTTTCCCACAGCTTTGTGGGAAATGATTTATATTACAGTCTTTCAATGATTTATAAAAGAGAAGCATGCAAACATGCACACAAATCTACTCATATATTCATAAATGTATTTTTATGCATTTAACCCCCAATAATGTCATTACTGCAAAATAACTGGATGAATGACACAATAAAATAAAAGATAATAAATACAAAATTATGCTAAGTCAGCAGCATACCTGGCTGCAGGGGAAGCAAAGGGCATTACTGACTGCTCCTACATTTTGCTGAGTAACCTATGGCTTTTCCTGGAGGTGGAGCACAGCATAAACCTCAGTCATGATTAAATCCCTGCGGATACCTTCTCCCTTCTCGGAAAAGAGCTGGGGCTGAGCCTTTAGGTGGAGCTCACTTCCCACTGCTCCTGGAGCTGACCTGGCCCAGCCCTGCAAGAGAGAGCCAAGAAAGCAGAGTTAGTCTCCTGAATTTCACAGCTCCTGTTAATAACCAGGTTACTCACATGCTGAAAAATTATTTCTTTCAAAAGCTATTTCAAGGTGACTTTTGTCCTGCATGCACAATGTCAATTAATGCATATAAGGGACATAAGGCTGCTAGTGGATCCACCTTGGCTAGATTACATTGTCAGGGCTGGAGGTTTTGTGGGCACCTGGCTACTACTGCAGGATGAGTATGGTATCAGAGACTCTTTATATAGGTCCACACTGCCAGGGAAGCTGTCTTCAGATCTACATCACGTCCCAGTCTAAACGGACCCCATGGACCTTCAGCTCCAGAATGAGATGTAGTGTGGCCCAGAAGCACAAGACAGTGGAAGCACTGGGCACATGTTGCTGCACGGCTGCAAAAGGCTGTGCTGAATTGTGGGATGGGGAGGGCAGTGTGGAGGCTGTATGACTGGAAGGAGGACCATTGCACAAGCAGCATGAAGAAGCAGGCTTCTGTGCAAGTTTAGTGCTCAGCAAGGGAAATTTGGCAGGCTTGCATCAACTGTGAAGTGAGTGGTTCCCAGTTCTTCCCATCCCTTCTGTGAGATCTGGCAAGCTGGAGAGTAGGCAGAAATAAGTGGAAGGAAGCTTCATGCTAGCAGCAAACCCTAAATGAGTGGACTGCAAATAAGTCACATGTAAGGGCTTGCAATTTTGTTTAACAAAGCCAGTCTTGTAAAAACTGTTTATATCACACTGCAAAAGTCATACCAGGCATCACAAACAGATCATGTCTTAGCTCAGGAGGATGAAGAAAAGGAGGGGATAGCTCTAGACAGCAGAAGAATGTTCCTTACTTAAAAACATGAAAAAGCAAAATCAATGCATTCCACTTGTCTTATTATTCATGAAGCTGCCAGCAATATCACTCCACATTCACAGAAGAGTCTGACATCATCCTAAATCTTGTTCACCGTATTTTTACACTATCAAGCCTCCTGGGATGAACAGATATTTGGACTGTAAACTTTTACAAAAGCAACTTTACACTGAGGCTGTCCTGTTGCCATCTGTGGGATGGTGAGGATCTTGCCTGGATACCAAAGAAAGATAAGGAGATGCCAAATACCCTGTTGAAACCCTGGAAGTGAATGAAAAGGTTAGAATTATAACAACTGCCCAAGCTTGCTGCCCCAGGGCTGAACTAAAAAAATTGGGTGATTAGAACAAACCAAGGCTGTGGGATCAGTGTGCAGACAGCTTCTCCTGACTCTGCTGCCAGAGTGGTGATGTGTGTTAACAACAGGGTTGCTCTGATGCTTTTGTCATTTCATGACATTTTGTGAAATACCACGACTATGAGCTCTTGCTCCTTCTTGTACTTAATGTAAGTTGACACGAAGTTTGGTCAGGGAAAAACAAGGGTGATATTGCCAGTCTACAGCTTTGGACAGCAGAATCTGTCTTACAGCATCTGAGTTTATGAAGCTAGGACAACTGAAGGGGAGTTAAAGTTCAGATATTCGTTTAGCAGCCAAGGCTTTTGAAGAGGAGATTTTGTGATACAGCTTCAGCTTTGTACTTAAATGATATTTAAGTCTTTACAGCTGAGAATCAGTAACAGGTAGAAGAGGAGATGTAAACTGATGCCGCTAAGGAAGAACTGTCAGCAGCAATGCTAGAGACAAAGGACAGTCCGGAAGTTCAAGAGGCATTTTGAAAGAAAAGAAAAACCAAATCTAAGCCTAAATCCAAACCAGACAGACTTTGTAATTCTGCAGTGTGCAGAGCTATCCTTCTTTCTTACTTTAGTGCCTGCTTATTTTTATTGGATTCTCAAAAATTCCTGGTCTTCTTCTCTACTTGTGAAAGAAAAAAACAAAAATTCTGAAGATTGTGAATATCTGTAAAATATCTAATGGTTCAGTGAGCTGTTTTCCAGACAAAACTTCATCAGCTGAAACTACATCTGTACTAAAAATCCTTCCCCATTTTGTGATCTCTCTTACCAGTATCCAAATCTCCCTCTCATGCATTTGATATGAAGTTTTGATAGGAAATCAAGTTACAAGGGAAACCAAATTTTAAGTGTTGCTGGTGCATGCTTCTCATTCTGTTAGTACTTCATTTTCCTTTCTAGTACCCTGTTATTTTTCATGTGATAAAGCCCAACTACCAGAAATGCAAGCAACATGAGCAGTTTAAGATGTTCTCATAGGTCAGGGTTAGGAAGATTCACCATCTCTTCACACAACAGACCACAACCCACTACAGTAAGCAGTTCTGAGATCAGCAATGACAAATTCCAGTGCTGTAGCATTACTCCTATTTGTAGGGTAAATACCCTTCTCACTGGTTTCCTTCCACACTCTAAAAATGTGTGCCAAAACATGACTGAATATAGTGAATACAACATATCATCCTGTGTGTTATACAGAACTTAGCAGGAAAGGTTTGGCTCACAGATCAAGGCATGAAGAACAAGCCCATGTCTAACTTCCTGATGCAGTCAGTGAAAATCCAGTTGAGACGACTGGGACTAGAATCAACTCACCTGACTCAATAGTAATGTATACCTCTGTGTGAGCTGAGTAGCCATCTAGAGTGAACTGTCTGTCCTGACTAGATACCTGTGGATTATAACAGCAGGTTAGACACCTATTGCATAGGTAGACATATCCTCTCCAGTGTTAAACTGCAAGGTGATCAACCTGCTATTTCTTTCCTCCAAACAAAAAAAGAGAGCAATTCCATTACTATAATTTATTACTTTTACTATTATTCTTACCACAGAACATCACATGTACATATCAATATACTGTACACACACGAAAAAGGACAGTTTTAAGTCAGAGAACCCAGATCAAGGTACAGCAGCTGTAGAGTTTAATAAGTGTCACAGGGATGTTCGCTCTTACCATAGTCTCTCTAGCGATATCCTCACAAATAAAGTGAGGAAGCATGGTCTCTTCTGAGGGGTGAGTGAGCAACTACTCTCAGAGAGTAGGTACTAGTGAACACTGTCAAAATGGGAGATTACATCAGTTGGGGCCTTTTAGTTTTTCACTGATGAATGAGATGATGGAATAGACGGGATTTTAGTGTATTTGCACATGGCATTAAGTAGGAAGGACTGCAAATACAAATTAGTATTCAAAGCAATTCTGACAAAGTGAAGTTACTGCCCAAAGTAAACAGAAGACAGATATGAAAGATGCAGCAGACAGGAAAAAATAATCAGCTGTGCAAATACAAACCCTCACCAGGAGAAGATACAGGGGTTATGGTGAGTCACAGCAGAGCGTAAGTCAATAACAACATGTTGTTATAAGAAAGCTAAACACAATAATTGGTGGCATCATGAGGTACCCAAAGCAATCCTTCCACTTTATTCAGTGTTAGTGAAGCTTCAACTGCAATAGTGTCATTGGTTTTGAGCTCCAGAAAGAAGTTTGTTAACTAAAGAAAGTATAGAGGTGAGAAATTTTAATAAATCAGAGGGCATGAAATCATGGCCTTCAAGAAAGAACTGAAGGAGTGGGTTGTATAACCTAAAGAAGACTGAGAAAAAATTGGCTGCAAATATTAAAATATGCAAAAAGCAGCTGCAGAGATTAAACTCAGTGTATCTATACTGAAAAAAAAGTTCTTACATGAAAGACAATGAATGACTGGAAATAGTTGCAGTAGGTGTCTGTTAAGACATTTCTTTAGGTGCCTTTAAGAGCAGTTTAGAGAAATATTTAGGTATAGTCAATCCTATATCAGTGCAGCAAATTAATTATCTCCTCAGATCTCTTTCCGTGCCCATGTATGTAACAATGCATCATGACCGTTTTGTGACAATACCTTTATCTTGAATAAGTTCATGATGCATGATCCCTAAGGAGAGGGTTAAAAAAATGTGCACTAAGCTAAGCAGAGGAGGTCAAGGCATGTGTCCTCATTGCAGGGGCTGCATGGAAAAATTATGTCAAAGTGATTCTCTGATTGGGAAGCAGAAAAGGAGAGTCACTTGAAACTGCGCTAAAAAGACAGCAGAGCTGCAACATTTAGAAAAAGTAAATATACCATGAATTTGTTTCACATATCGGGGCAGCCTGCACAGGCCTGACAGTATTTGGCTTGTTAAAGTGTAGGCTAAGGTAGCCTATTTGGCCTGACTTTTCTTTGGCAAGAGGAAATCTAGCTTTAGCTTGCAGCTGTGAGCTTGAGCTCTTGGCAGCCACTGCAAATGCCTGTAGATCTGGGGTAGATTTAACATAGACAAGTCTTGAACGTACCTCTGTGCATCTGTTTTTACCCTTTCCCCCCACACTTTTTTTCTCTGTGGGTGACTTGATTCTTTTCCTCCTGGTTTTCATTTTCTACTACTGTTCTTGATTATACTTTACACTTTCCAAAGACCTTAAAACTCTTATCATGTAGCCAGGGGGCTTAGAAATCTCTTGAGGCTTGAAGTCAGGTCCTAGACACAACCAATATCAACATAAATCCTTCCTTACTATAATGCTCCAGCAATAAACAGATATGCCAGTGTTCTAAAGTATCAAGATCATAAGAAATAAGATATCTTGTTTTTGAAAAAAGGAATGGAGAGGTTTAAGCTTCATAGCCGTGAAGGTCTATAGGAAAGTGGATGGGCAAAAGGTGGGGAAAAAAAGTGTTTTGAAACCTCAGAAAACAGCCCAAGAGAAGGTATTTGAGGGTAGAAGGTAGTGGTAAAGCATAGGAATATGACTTCTAACTGCAATTCAAAAAAGGATGCAGGTGCTGGTTCCACAGAGCTACACTGTCTAAGAGCAGTCATCTACTGGAGCCTCTGCTAACGGCAAAGAGCAAAGGTAAAGTGAAGTTGTGTGAGGAACCTGAGACTTTCACTGAGTGAGCTTTGCCATGTGTACACCTCTGCTAAAGCACTATAGCTCTAAGATACCAATTCAGGAGGCTCCTGGGCAGGTTTGCAGATTGCTTGTAACACAGTATCACCTTTTACTAAACCCTGTTTTCCGCTAGAACTGATCAAAGCAAGTACTTCCACTTTTAAAAAGAGCTGATTATGCTTTTCTCCTATTTTCCACCTCCCTACTATACAACCCCAGCTAACGAGGGAGATATGTGTGTACCCCCTGCTTTTCTACCTAGTTATGGGGACTCTGGAAACAGCTGACTTTCAACTGAAGCAACATTAAAATGCCCTCTCCTGTATTCACAGACAAGCTCGTGGGGGAAAAGACCACAGAAACCACCAGGAAGGAGCTAGACCAAATTCCTCATCCTTTGGATTCAGCAGAGCACCTCGTCATACAGCATAAAGATGTGTCACACCATACTTTTTCTGGTTTTAAAGTTTGTGACATTTATTTTCCCTGTCTGCATGGATAGATAGCAGCAACAGCCTGCTGGACATTGGCTCCTCTGCTACCTTGCAACATGTGAAGCAAGGAGCAGATCCATGTTGCCTGAGGCTTGTGGTACAAATTGTTCATCTTATGATATTTCTCTTGAGTATTTATTTGTTACAAACATTCACAAATAATTCCTCTTGTAGAGCACTAATAACGTTGAAACACAACAAAAATTACTACAGTTTATGATTAATATTAGTGCAGGATAGGATGGGACTAATGCTAACTGCAGAATATACACAGTGATGGCTTGCCTTTGAAATGAACAATATGATGCTGCATGTGGAATACATGACTTTTAAGCTACAGCTTGTATCTAGAAGTGCTATAAGTATTTCTTCACAGTAAGACATTCAAGACCTATACTATTTCTAGTTGACAGAACTGAGATATGCATTTCATATCAGCCAAAGGCAGACATACATTTATGAAGAGAAAGGCTTTTTTCTTTTTTTAGAGCATCTCTAATAATTATCACAGAATGGTAGAATCACAGAACAGTTTGGGTTAGAAAGGACCTCAAGATCATCTAGTTCCAACCCCCCTGCCATGGGCAGGGATACCTAACACTAGACCATGTTGCCCAAAACCCTGTCCAGCCTGGCTTTGAACATTGCCAGGGATGGAGTATTCACAACTTCTCTGGGCAACCTGTTCAGTGCCTCACCACCCTCACAGTAAAGAACTTTCTTATATCTAACCTGATCTTCCCCTGTTTAAGTTTTAACCCATAACCCCTTGTTGTATCAATACAGTCCCTGAGGAAAAGTCCCTCTCCAGTATCCTTGTATGCCCCCTTCAGATACTGGAAAGCTGCTACGAGGTCTCCACACACCTTTCTCTTCTCCAGGCTAAACAGACCCAACTTTCTCAGCCTGTCTTCATACGGGAGGTGCTCCAGTCCCCTGATCATCCTCGTGGCCCTCCTCTGGACTTGTTCCAACAGTTCCATGTCCTTTTTATGTTGAGGACACCAGAACTGCACACAATACTCCAAGTGGGGTCTCATGAGAGCAGAGTAGAGGAGCAGGATCATCTCCTTTGACCTGCTGGTCATGCTCCTTTTGATGCAGCCCAGGATATGGTTGGCTTTCTGGGCTGCAAGTTCACACTGAAGCTGGCTCATGTTCATTTTCTCATTGACTAACACCCCTAAGTCCTTCTCCACAAGGCAGCTCTGAATCACTTCTCTGCCCAAGCTGTAGCTTGACCCAGGTGTAGAACCTTGAGCTTGTCTTGGTTGAACTTCATAAGGTTGGCATCTGGCCACCTCTCGAGCGTGTCAATGTCCCTCTGGATGGCATCTTTTCCCTCCATCTTATCAACCAAATCACACAGCTTGGTGTTATCTGCAAACTTGCTGAGGGCTCACTCAATCCCACTGTCCATGTCACTGACAAAGATGTTGAACAGGATAGAATCATAGAATAGTTAGGATTGGAAAGGACCTCAAGGTCATCTAGTTCCAACCCCCCTGCCATGGGCAGAGACACCTCACACTAAACCATATCACCCAAGGCTTCATCCAACCTGGTCTTGAGGATCAGCCCCAACACCAATCCCTGAGGGACACCACTCCTTACCAGTCTCCAGCTGGACATTGAGTTGTTAATCGCAACTCTCTACACGTGGCCATCCAGCCAGATTTGTACCTATTGAGTAGTTCATCCATCAAATTTATGTCTCTGCAGTTTAGAGACAAGGATGCTGTGCGGGACAGTGTTGAATGCTGTGTACAAGTCCAGGTAGACAATGTCACCTGCTTTGCCTTTATGCATCTGTTCTGTAGCTCCACCATAGAAGGCCACCAAATTGGTTAGGCATGATCTGCTCTTTGGGAAGCCATGTTGGCAGTCACCAACCACCTTGTTGTTTTTCATATGCCTTAGCATAGTTTCCAGGAGAACCTGCTCCATGATCCTGCCAGGCATAGAGGTGAAACTGACTGGTCTGTACTTCCATTGGTCTATAAAGAATAATAAAACAATTCCTCTCAGAAACAATATTATTCCATACTTGGGAATTAATGACATCATTTGAATTTGATGTTGTACCTTTAAGCTGTCCCCAGACATTAATATTCATTTCTATTTTATCTTCACTCCTCCATGACACCCAGAAGTTATGGAGTTTGGAATTCATTGCTTAGTGAATTACAGATTTTTATCCTTCAGACTCATGTCACTCCTCAGAATTTCTGTAGGAAATAATGCATCTTCAGTACAATTTGAACTGGGAATACTATGAAGGTGATGATAGCTGCATGATCATCTGCAGATCACTTGCCACAGTCTTACAGAACACTATGATTTCAAGTCAAACAGTTCCTCAGGACTCATTTACAGGGTACAAAGAATAATTTCCTTTAAAATTTGGAATAACATTTGGTGGCTAATAAGTAACACCATTGTTTCTGGAACAGGCCCTTGTTCAGGATGTATTTCACAGGCAGTCAATGATAATGATCAGCAGGCTATGAAGGTTGGAAACTGAAAGAAATTACATAGTTACTGCCCATGACATATCATCTAACCTCAGTCATTTGGGGAATGGTTAATGCACAGTACAATCTAAATATGCAAATCTCAGAGCCAGGTTACTATGTTCCTAAGTTTAAAAAGGTCCTCAAATCTAACAGAGAGTGCCCTAGCCAGTAAGACTTACTGTATGCCTGCAAAATTATACACAGAGGAACTGTGCTTGAGTCTGCAGTATCCTTGTGCTTACCTTTATTAGAGTGTGTCCTGTCCACAGGTGCCATTCCTGTTTCAGTGATTGGTCACTGGTTAACACTCATGTGGAGCTTGGGACACCTAACATAGCCTGTTTTCATAATTTTTGTCAGAGGGGAGTGAAAACAAATACTGCTATTCCTAATGAAGACATGAGTCAACAAACAGCTTTCATGACAATACTATGTCTGGATCAATTAAATGTCAATGCATGCACACCTCTGCAGTACCTGCTCTACCGTAACCTACTGTCATCATAAAGTCCTTCATCTAAGCTTTATTTGCACTTCCCTGTGTACCAAAACCTTGTACACCTGTAGCTTCTTTTTCAAGCATAGCAAACCACTGTGAAAGTAGGTGCAGCAACAGTGCCAAGTCACAAGATGAGGAGATAGGAAATTTCACAACACAGTTTAGAAGGCATGAGCACTGTTTACTTTAAAAAGGCTTATGTGAAGGAAAACATGACATGAAAAACTGCAGGCATGATACTGGGAAAGATAAATCAAACTTCTTGATAAAGCAAAGTTTCCTGGAAAGAGTCCGTGACTCACATATCTTCATATTCAGAGTAGCTAAAAAGATTGTTCAAGTGAACAACAGCACTGCTTATTTTTCTGGGTTCCTCTACACCTTCTTAGGCCAAAATCTCATTATTTTTTCACATGGATTAGCAACGTGTTCTGTGTCAGCACTGCCTGAAATAGTGTGAATGCAGCCTCCATCCTGGCTTCAAAAGGTTTCTACATCAACACTGAGCTCATGTGTAACCTGTGAATTTGCCTCTGACCTTTTGAACAACCTGGGTAAACACAGACACTACTGAACAGCCCAGCTCTGCAACACAGTTTTGCAGTAGCACTGAACCTAGAAGACAGTTTTATGTGTAGTGATCTCCTAGGGGTATAAAAATGCTGCTGGCTTTCTCCAGGAGACAGCTCAAGGGCAGAACAGAGGGTTTTGAGTTTGACTCTCAGGTATATAATTCAGTGGCTACTGGCCAGCTTTTGCAAGATCTCCCACCATTCACCATGGGATCAAGTCTATGGAGCCCAGACCCCACCAGTTGTGCAATGAAGTGCTAATCCATGCTGTACAACACCTTCTTCAGAGTCAAACCTTCTGGTTCCCAAGAGGATGAGATTTTAGCGCAGTAAAAGCCAGTATTCATGGGGATATGGCTACTGAATGCTGGTTTAAAAGATACAGATACATCAGAGAATCTCACTTCAGAATACATTCCCTCATTAAGCAAGCCACAGGGTTATACAATGTTTACAATCCCATAATCTCCTATGAAAATGTTAGGATATTTTTCAGAAATACCACATATATTTGCTAATTAATCATAGTATGTTTACTTTTCTTATCTCTACTGTTTCTACTGGTCAGTTAATCCCAAACAAAATACCCTAATGAATTCAGGGTATTTCAAATCACTAACCAATATTCAAAAGGCCCTTTCTTTCTTGTATCATCTATACATACTCTCAAAGTATGAAAGTATGCAAATATACTTAGTTTATTAAAATCTTACATCAGTGCTAAGACATTTATGAATGTGAATTTATAAAACCTGACTGACAGACTTGCTTCAGTTGCTTACTTGAGTGACATAGCTTAAAAGTCACATTTATTTGCCAGAAGAATTACCAGATGAGACATTTCTTGTACCTTTATCCAGATATCTCTTGACTGGCACCAGTTCCAGAAACATGTGTGGCTTAGACAAAACTCTGTCTAACATCAGCAAACTGTTTGCTTAAGTTAATGTTCTTTTCATCTAAAATCTTGTATGAAAAACATATTTTTCCCAAACCCCAGGAATTTTAGAATAGTGATAAAAACTTTAACACAGGCTCTCAGAAAACAGTTCCTGACACCAGTACGAAACTCTCCACCATCCTTGATAGTCACCATAACAAGATCACAAAATATGTCAATGATCAGCAATATACCAAGCAAAAAAAAAAGTGGCAGAAGCTGCAGATGACTATAAAGAAGAAGCAGCCCCTCACAGCACCATCTGCCGTACTAAAAAAATTCAAACAATGAAATTTATTTTCTGACCTATCTCCAAACTGGTGGGCATAGTGGATGGACCAACCTGCAGCTGAACTAGACATATGCACAACATAAACAAGTGCAGTAAAGCAGTGCTACTATATGCAGAAAGATATCATAGCCATTTCCCTGACCACTATGCTTATATTGTGGATATATGCAAGTAACAGGAATAGAGACAAGGAAGTTCAGCCTTATTCAGCAACAGTAGAGAATGCCAACAATGGGGAACCAGAAAAAAATAATGCAAAGTAAGATAGACCAAAAGGATGTTAGGGAAGCAGGGAAGACTTCAGAATGATTACTAACTCAAATCAGTGCATTGTCTGAACCCAGGGCATCATCTGGAGTTCTAATAGAGCATTTTAAATAGTAGAGTTCCTGTCTGCACCAACAAAGCAGCTGGAAATAGCCTTGCAGAGTACTCTGCTGCAAGTGCCTTCATACAATGAGTTACAGAAGTCTGACACACCACCACTGGGTATTGACCATTCCCCAGAAGGGCATGGGAGAAATCAAAGGCCACTGTATACAGAAAGGAGGCAATCAGTGAAACACACATGATGGCTCAGGACCAAGATTTTAATCCCAACAGAGAAAACACAGAAGTCTCACCTTGATTTTTTCTGCCATCTGCTATGAAATGATAATTGCTAAATGAAGGATCACTGCAGTTCTCCCAGACATGCAGACATTAGGGTCAGGTATTTTAATGTTACAAGCTTCTATTTTCATACCACAACCTAGATGGTTGATGGTATTCTAGATTCTAGATGATATTCTGATTCAAGAATCTTGTTCATTAAGATAGATACAGGACCAGGTGATGTCTTTAGGTAAAATAGTTGAAGTTGCTCTCAATCCTAACAATTCCATTCAATGCAGTCACCAGCAACAAGAAACTAGATCTCCTTGAGCTGAGGCATGGAACAAAGACAAGGCCTCCTGGTGCTGTCCATCTGGTTGCTCACCTCTGTAAAGTAACAGCTTTTTAAAATATCCCATCTAGTAATGACCTCCTCTAAAATTCACCTTCTGTGAAATACAAACCACAGTAATACTAACTACATGCTGGCTGCCTCATGAAACCAAAATTCTGATCACGAGAAATGTGAGAGGACATCAAATAATAATTTTACCTGAAAACTGTTGTTCAGTATCTATCTGTGACAGTTAAAATTCTGAAGTACCTAAACTCAAAATATTTTTATTTTGTTGAAACTTCAATATCAGCTTGTGGAGGTGATCTGTAAACATAAAGGGAATGCAGCAGGCTCATTTGACAAAAAACAGAATCCTGTCTGATCCTAGCTGTACTGTAGAGAAGTGTTAATATAAACATAACACCTTTGCAAGTTAGGCTTATTAGAATAACCAAGCATTTAAAAATAAACAGGCTATAAAATCAAAGACAATAAGTGAAGACAGACCTAAATACTTAGAGTGATAAAAATAGCATGGAGACAATATGTAAAGCTCTGCTCATTATTAGACCATATTCTACAGATATTTTTGGATTTAGTTATCTGTAGGAGGTTTATCTTTTATGGAAATGAGTGAAAGGAAGCATACAAAGAAAATTTATAAGGAGCTGGACTTGGGAATATATAAAGTAAAGCTTTTGGAGAAAGTTTAGGTCTGAAAAGAATTAAAACAGTGTATACAATGGAAGGGAAAAATGAGTATGTAAAATCTACCCCAGTTCTCAAAGAACAGGATCAAGTTCTGATCCAGCAGATTTTGCAGAGGAAGACTCAGATTAAACTCAGAACTTTGCAATGCTGGCATTTTGAAAGTTTAGAAAACAGAGTGCAAAGGGCAATTATAAGATAAAGACTTGATTCTGATCCAGTATACAGCTAATGCTGTTTGTTGGTGATTAAAATCTGTGCTATGATGTTAATAATTAGCAAGGCCTCATTCTTCCTGTGTAAAGGGGTTTTCCATGCCCATTTAAGAATCTCTATCAGCTTTGCTTCAAGACACTGAGGGGCACTGATGAAAGGCACAGAGTATGAGCAGGACACTTGGAGCTAAACTTGGCTAGGGATGTTAAAGATAACAGGAAGGGATTTTATAGGTAAGTAGCAGCTAAAAAAACAGACCAGGGACAATGTAGGCCCCATCCGGAAGCTTTCAGGAGAACTGGCTACACAGGATTTGGAGAAGGCTGAGGTTCTGAATGGCTTCTTTGTCTCAGTCTTCACTGGCAAAGGCTCTGACCACACCACCCACGTCTTGGAAGGCGGAAACAGGGACTGTGAAAACCTAGACCTTGGGCCCACTGTAGGAGAGGATCTGGTTCGAGACCATCTTAAAAACCTGAACATACACAAGTCCATGGGCCCTGATGAAATCCATCCACAGGTCCTGAAGGAGCTGGCAAATGAAGTTGCAAAGCCACTGGCCATCATATTTGAAAAATCATGGCAGTCAGGTGAAGTTCCTGATGACTGGAAAAAGGGAAATATAACCCCCATTTTCAAGAAGAGGAAAATGGATGACAGACCAGTCAGTCTCACCTCTGTACCTGGCAAAATCTGGGAGCAGATTCTCCTGGAAGGCATGCTAAGGCACATGAAAAACAACAAGGTGCTTGGTGACAGCCAACATGGCTTCACTAAGGGGAAATCCTGCCTGACCAATTTGGTGGCCTTCTATGATGGGGATACGGAACTGATGGACAGGGGCGGAGCAGTTCATGTCATCTACCTGGACTTGTGCAAAGTGTGTCCCTGTCCCACACAACATCCTTGTCTCTAAATTGGAGTGTCATCAATTTGATAGGTGGACCACTCGGTGGATAAAGAACTGGCTGGATGGTCACACTCAAAGAGTTGTGGTCAATGGCTCAATGTCCAGCTGGAGACCAGTAACGAGTGGTGTCCTTTAGGGATCGGTGTTGGGACCGGTCTTGTTTAACATCTTTGTTGCTGACACGGACAGTGGGATTGAGTGAGCCCTCAGCAAGTTTGCCGATGACACCAAGCTGTGTGGTTCTGTTGATACGCTAGAGGGAAGGAATGCCATCCAGAGGGACCTTGACACACTTGTGAGGTGGGCTGATGCCGACCTCATGAAGTTTAACCATGCCAAGTGCAAGGTCCTACACCTGGGTCGGAGCAATCCCGGGCACAGCTACAGGTTGGGCAAAAAGGAAATTCATGGTAGCCCTGTGGAGAAGGACTTGGGGGTGTTGGTCAGTGACAAAATGAACATGAGCCAGCTTCAGTGTGCGTTCGCAGCCCAGAAAGCCAACCGTATCCTGGGCTGCATCAAAAGGAGTGTGATCAGCAGGTCAAAGGAGATGATCCTGCCCCTCTACTCTGCTCTCGTGAGACCTCACTTGGAGTATTGTGTGCAGTTCTGGTGTCCTCAACATCAAAAGGACATGGATACTGTTAGGAACTAAGTCCAGAGGAGGGCCACGAGGATGATCAGGGGACTGGAGCACCTCCCATATGAAGACAGGCTGAGAAAGTTGGGTCTGTTCAGCCTGGAGAAGAGAAGGGTGCGTGGAGACCTCATAGCAGCCTTCCAATATCTGAAGGGGGCCTACAGGGTTGCTGATGAGGGACTATTCATTAGGGACTGTAGTGATAGGACAAGTGGTAACGGGTTGAAACTTAAACAGCAAAGGTTTAGACTGTATATAAGGAAGAAATTCTTTACTGTTAGAGTGGTGAGGTACTGGAATGAGTTGCCCAGGGAGGTAGTGAATGCTCCATCCCTGGCAGTGTTCAAGGCCAGGTTGGATGAAGCCTTGGGTGATATGGCTTAGTGTGAGGTGTCCTTGCCCATGGCAGGGGGGTTGGAACTAGATGATCTTGAGGTCCTTTCCAACCCTAACTATTTTATGATTCTATGTAATCCTAGCTTTGAGGGAACAGCAAGGAGCCAATTCATCTTGACATTACAAACTTCTTCTACTTCTCAGGAGGAAAGACAAGATTCTATGGTCTGTACAAAATAATCTGAGTGGTAAGTTTCCAGGAAAGATTTTTATTGGTTTCTCACTTTTTTCTAGGTAACAAGTATTAGCATTTTTATCACCTTCACTGAAGAACAACATGAGTAGCAATTTGCTTCCCAAGTGCATACCTGGATTAAGACTTAGTTCACTAGTTCTAATCACCTGAGCATTGAACTAGATAAAGTTCAAGTCAATTAGTTAAGTGTCCTTGGAGAAAGCCAGGTATCTCAGGAGGAAAGTTGTCCTACCTCTCTTGATTAACTAGTGTAGTATAGTATATATCAGTTTACAGACCTACCTATCTCCTCCACTGCCCAGACAAGGGATCTTCTTGGCCAGTGCAGATGGTCAACATAAGGAGAAATGATTCCACCTGTAAAATCTATAAACTCTTAACATTCTCCTCTTTAATTTTAGATTTTTGTCACTAGAAACCATATTTCCCAAAGTTAATTATATTCAGGCTTTTCAATGGAGCCACTTCAATTTATACAGGGCCATCTTGGAAAATGGAAGTGTGCACAGAAGTATAAGCAACATCCCCCCGGTAGTCACAGCAGCATTATCATATACACACATAGAAATACATATATACATTAATAATAACCTCCTCAGTGGTAGTAACCTCCATATCGGTACATGATAGCCCATTGTTCATTATTTCAATTCTTTCCTA
This sequence comes from Melopsittacus undulatus, assembly GCF_012275295.1. Lineage (NCBI taxonomy): Eukaryota > Metazoa > Chordata > Aves > Psittaciformes > Psittaculidae > Melopsittacus > Melopsittacus undulatus. The sequence goes on along the minus strand of NC_047528.1, from coordinate 87,351,966 downwards.
ACTTTGCACTGTAGTAGCCTACAGAGTACCTTCCTGAATACTTTTTCCTGCAGAACATGAGCTTAGCTACTGATGTCAGTCTATTTCACCAAAGCTAACAATTAGAAAATGAGGCATTAGAAGAAGCATGGGGGGAAAGGCATAATAAGGAAGCACATGAATGCAAGCCTAGGAATGACTTTTGACTCCACTTCAGGTGAAATAGGTTAGCAGTGAATTAATGAAAGTTGGCAGTGGCCAGACTGAGAGGGAACTATCTTCCAAGTGACAGATGGAAACAATGTGCTGTGACTTCAATAGATACAAAGCAACAGGACCAGCATGCTTAAGAAAAAATAAAAGGTCACCTGCCTTATTCACTAAGAAAACATTTGACATGGGTGAGAGGCATAACCTATCTCTTCAGGAACTCTTCAGATTAGGCTATTGGTGAAGGACATGGCAGGTATTTTTGTTAAAAGGATGAAAGTGTTTTATCTCCTCATGTGTTTTAAAGTATGCCAATGCATACTATACAAGCACTGTCTGTTTAAAGGTGCAAGAAGGAATTTCGCTGCTATCATCTGCTTTGCATCTTCGGCCTTTGCTCATTTGGTTCAAGAAGAAAAAAAAAAGCTCAAAGCTCAAACAGATTCTAAGCAAAGATCCAAAATGAAAAAAAAAGGCATTACATAGTAAAAACTATTTTCAGTTTTCAGATTTTCAGTTCAGAACATACGTCTTTTGGTCACTGTTTAAAAAATGTTGATTATTTTTGGAACAATGCCCTTCGACTGCAAATTTAAGTCTGTTCTGACTGAAGCAGAAAGATACTCACTTGGACTGCTCTCTGCCATTCCAGGTCATGCTCTGCCTGGTTGTCAATTTTGTGGCATTCAGGCCTTCAGAGCACCTCATTCAAACTCATTCTCCAACATGGACAATGGGGGAACCAGTGCTCCACCTTGCCTTGATGCACACATGGAACTAAGTTTAGCTGCTGTTGCTGCGATTTTTTTTTCCATTTTCCATTTTTATTACCTTCTAAGGGATTTTAATTTTCTAACCCCTTTAAATCTACTTAACATGTTGCTTTCCATTCTGTCTTTATCTTTGTCTGCCTGGGTTACCTGTGGGCCTGTCTGCTGGTTTGCTTGCATGGCATGAACTGGCATTGCCTGTGAATGAGTGCAAAGTGTCTTCTGAAACTGGTAGAACTGTACGTTATAGATGCCATGGCAGTACCAGGCACTTGTCCCAGATATACATGCTCGTATCAATAGTGAACATCACTGCAAATGTGATGGTGGATTTCTTTTGAGGGAAAGTTTTGCAAAAGGGAAAAGGCATAGGAAATTGGACCAGCCTAAACTTCCAGCTAATAGTCAGGAAGAGATTAGCATAACACAAGGATGAGTTTGACGCTGGTAAAATAATTTATGATTTTTTTTCCCTGTTTTTATTGTATTTGCTATACTAATAAGCATGCACATACTTGTATAATTATCATAATTGTTATTAATCTCTGCAACAGAATGGTAGTTGCATCAGTCACAGATTAGTAAAAGCAGGCTTATAAAGAGTGGGAAAGGGAGCTAGAAATTATGAAATGGACTAGATGGAATGGTTTGAGACATCGCATTAACTTTCCTACATTCCTTGGGATTTCATTACACAAGCCGTCTTGATGAATGGGTTCTCCATGAGATCTAATGAGGGAACATGTGATTGACTTACTGTTGTGTTACAGCCTATATGTCTTTGCTCCACTGAACTGGAGGCTGCGAGGCTGCCTCTATATTCATTACAGATGATTTTGGCCAGGAGGATCCTTAAGTCTAAATAGATGAAGAGCTAATAAGAAGAAAGTCAAAATTATTTGGGGTTACAATGCTGTGGTCTAGAAACTTGTGCACTTGTGTTTAGTAATTATGGTATCAGCAGGGACATAATTTTGCTGGTCTTTCTGATAAACCTGAAAATATGCAAAGCCGTTTTCACTCAACTTGAGGGCCCTGAAGCCCCTGAAACATCAGCTCTGACTGCCTCTTGGCAGCTCCCCAGTGCTCCCCATACCTGCTCATGGCCCAGGACCTCATATCACCCCTTTGTGGCTGTCAGCCACTGCCCCAGGGACACTAGAGCTGGTCTCCAGTTCCTAACAGCCCTGCTCTGCCTTGCCATAAACCCAGCTAAGCCATGTCCACTTGCAGGACTATGGCCTTGCCCTGCCTCACTAGTCCTCATTCCACAGGGATGTGCTTGATGCCTGGGGCTGGGACTGCCTCGTGCCCCAGCTGCTCCAGTCTGGGGATAGGAGAGGGTTGCCAGGACCTGCCCTGTTGCCATCCCATGGGGTCTCCCGTGATCCCAGCCTCTGGCCTTAGACAGCTGCTTGGCCTGACTGCACCATGGTACTCAGCCCCTTGTTCTATTCTTGCGCTAAGGCTCTGTGTGCTGAGGAGTAATGTGTTTACATTCAGTCATTGCTTTTACTAATAGGCTTAATCTTGTAGGTTTTACATTTAATGATCAGTCTTACTTTGAATGGAATCTGACTGGTAAAATATTCAATTTTTGCTTATTAGCTCTAGATTAATGTCAGACTGTTTCACATTGGATTAAAAATCTTGGCTATTAACATTTAACCTCTCCAGTTAACATTCACTGCTAATTAAGCTGATGCCACCATAGGGCAAAGGAACAGACTAGACAACCTCCAGAGACTCCTTCCAGCAGTTTTCCTTTATTGGAAAGCTTGGCATGGAACTTATGCTCATATAATTGTATGCTATTTCAAAGGCACTGAGATGTGCTTTCAAAGGCACTGAGATGTGCTTTCAGATTTTCTACACTGATTGCTTTAAAGAAAATTGAAATTATGTAAAATATATATTAAAAAAAATATTTAACCCTGCTGGTCTTCTGTAACATCAGTATTCAGAAGACACAAAGGTACTAATCAGAAGAAAAGCATGACCTGGCTGCAGACTAGAAGAAGCAAGCCATGTTCATTCTACCTTCAAAGGATTCTTCATCACCAACTACTAATGAAGTACAAGTGCCAAATTCACTAAGTGCCTGAAAGCACAAGTCTCAGTGTACACTCCCTGCTGGTAGAAGATGCAACCTTGCTTTTAATTACCAATCTCTTTGTTATCTTTCTTTTTGCAGTTTCCCTGTATGTGATGGTGATGCCCTAAAATTGTGTCTAGACTTGCCTGTACTCCTGAGCCTGAATCTCTGACCATCAAACAGCCTAAAACTTGTCTTGTGCCCTGAAGAAGTTATGAAGGTCTGTGACCCACTGCAGTGTACCATGGTATCCACCCAGGCTGTGTGTCCAGGTTTTCCCCCTGTGCAGTAGGGGATGGTGGCAGTGGCAGGGAAGGGTTGGAGGCAGGATGAATGCCCAGGGCTCTCTGACATGGAGTTGGAGCTGTGGGAGTTTGCATCCAGACCCAGGAATTTAGGAGAATTCCTGGCTCTGATTATATCACTGTTGCTGAAGCATCTTAGTGATGCAGGTGCTAATATAGCTTGCAGGTAATGGAGGAATCCATTCTGATGCCTTGAGTAAAGGTGATGTCAACATTTATTACCTGCCAGCAGGAAATTTCAGCAGTGAAAACTGGCTTGTCCTGAAGCAGAGGCTTTCCTACTGAATCTGATGAAGAGGGACTGTAACATGTAACAAAATAACGAAAAGGGGGCTTATTAAATGCATTGCTATGTAGGAGCAGAAGCTGAGAGGACGTGTAATTACTGTTTTTACCAGCCACTGACCAGACATCCATGAGTGATGTGTCTACATTCTACCTCTCAGTCTTTGTGAATTTGAAGATCTTTTGCTTTGACCCTGTGTCCATCAATTTTCCACTAATTTCTCAAAATTAACCCAGGGCCATCAGTACATTTTCTCCCAGACAGTATAGCTATTTATGCCATCTCATTGCCACAGTGTCTAAGTGCCTACCAGTTATGAAAACAAGATACTTTGTCTCAGACAAGTTCTCTTCCGAGGTGAGAAAATGTGGAGGCTCTCAGTTGCTCTGTTTTCTCAGAAAGTTTGCTCTGCTTTTAACATTTAGCATTATACAGTCAAAGGATAATGCACCAGAATCCAGACAGAAGGCTCTTTTACTTGTTTAATCAGTTAGAGCATCATGGGATGAAAGAAGTAATGGGGCCATAAAAAACAGAAACAGAATCCTAATATGATTAGAGGTGAGGTTTCCAGACCCCCCAAAATAAATAAATAAAACAGTCAAATTTTTATGCAATCAAAGAGGCTTTATTAGGATTATGTCCACCATTCTGGTCATAATTGTTGAGAATAGATATGTTTAAAAAAATTCAGATGTATAAAAGATTAGCATCAAATGTGTATCCCAATATGTGAGGATACTAGTGTGCTTGACAAGCATCAACACTGCAAACAGAAAAGCAGAAAGGGGAATACAGTATATGTTTAAATGCATCATGGTGTAAACATTTTGGAAGCAGAAGCTACAGAGATGAGAAAAATGAACATCTGAAACAGACTTTTTGTGGGAGAAGAAGGAAAGGCTACTTACCTGGCTTTTGGTTTGGCCAGACTTTAATTTGACCTGCTCTAGACAGAGATAGATTTATTCATTAAAGAAATACACAATGTCTCCATTATGATAAAAACAGATGTTTGCTTTATTGTATATCAACAGCAGCTTTTTGAGGACTTTGTGCTCTCAGATACTTCCATGGACCTTTGTATGGCTCTAGGGCACAAGCCATCTACCCTCAGTTGAAAGCAGTACAGCCCTGTTTCAAACCCTCTCATTAAAAAAAAGAAAAAAAAAAGATTATTCCTTAGCACCACAGGAGGGAGATAGGGACCAGAGGAATCCCAGAAATAAGTGTTACATATTGTGGACATTTGGAATCTGTGGCACTTGGCATTAAGTATAGAGATGTAACCATAGCTACCCCTGTGAACAGCCCAAATAAAATCACCTACTTCTGCATTTGAAATAGCCTCCCCTAACTTTCAGTGGTTCATATGGGGTTTGAAATAATCTCTATAACTATTATTTCTGACAGCCATTGGATAATTATGTGTCTCCCACTATGAAGAGTTCTTGGAGTCTGATTCATCCTTGAATCAGAATTGTTCTTTTAATCAGAGTGAGAATATGTACTTCTGGGTATTTTCTGGCTAACAATTCAGCCTCATCAGTCTCTCTGTAAGTTTTTATTCCAGCTGTTTGGAAAGACCTCTTTCTTCTCCACTAACCATGTACTCAAAGAACACAGAATTTCTCCTTGCAAATGCTCAATCATGTACTGTTACTTCAGGCAGACCAACCAAGTATCACTGAGGAAAACTGTTTTGAGAGGGAGATACTTATGACACTTTTAATGAGGCAGAGGTTCTTGTCTTCACATATCTTCTAAGTAGAAATGCAATAATAAAAGTAAAAAGGTAGATACTCTCATTAGACTGCTTTCTTTTGTAGGATGTTGATACTTATATGGCCTCAACAAGAAAAAGATCACATCTGAAAGTACACAGAAAGGGTATTAAACAGCTAGGAAGAGATCTAGAGAATAGACCTTAGATGGAGCAAGAACAAAAGAGAAAATTGGGGTAAGGAGCAATGCTTTCTTTTTTTTTTTTTTCTTTTTTCCCACAAATTTTCATAATTTTTTAAAGTAAGATCAGTTTGATCAAAGCAGACTTCACCAGTGCAAAACAGAATTGAATTCTAAAATAATCTGGAATTGCAGTGCCAGATACAGCACCTAATCACAGTTATGGTCTTCATAACTACAGGGATGAAATGAGACCCAAATTTCATATACAGTAAAATATCCTAGATGTTAAACATATTAGGTATGGCAGACCCCCAAAAGAATATGTTTACTAGCCAACTACTTCTTAGGACTAGCATCCTCAGAATGAAATCCAGTTCAAGTTCTGAAGTATATTGGTTGATTTCTCACCTTCGGAAAATAATTAAAAGGAAATGAAAAAAAAAATTGCACAGAAAAGAGGCAAATAAATCAGGGTTACTGCCCTCTCCTCTTCCTCTCTCACACCTTTTCCTTTTCTCATTATTTAGCCTGATCTCTTCTCCTACCAGCAACCATCCTGAACTTCAGAAATATAAATGTAGCATTCCAATAAGCATATAAAAAGTCCTAAAGATGATGGCTCAATCCCTGACACTGTGACAACCCTTGCACCTCTGGCATTTCTTCTCCCAGCCATCCCAGAAAATAATCATCATCATGGGGGAATTTGTTTGCTGGGTATCACTACTGAAGTTATAAATCTGATAGTCACAAAGTAACACAGATATCAGGTAAATCAAATGAAAATTTCATACTTCAGATAGTGAGAACTGTGATAAACTAGTTTCAGCTAGATATTGTTCTTTCTCTAGGTTTTGGGTTTTGTTGTTTGTTTCTTTCAATTTTTCCTTTAACCCAAACTTCTCCTTATGGGTTTATTTTGCTAGTTCTTCAGGTTTGGGGGCTTTCATCCTAAAAGCTGGACTTCATCTGTCAATTGGCACACAACTTGGAGAAAGATAGGTGTGCAGGAAACCAGCCTAAAGGCTTCAGGCTAATTTGATGACGCTATTGCTTCTGGGTGAGCCAGTCCTCTTCCCTCCTGATGAGCCCCTTGGGAGTCTCGGCAGCCCACTCAGTGCTCCTACCGATCTGGGGGAGCACTGACACATGCCACCGGCACACAGCACAAACCGTGGCTGACACAAGGTGCTGCTCATTTTGAGGGGCTCTCGAGGAAACCGCTGGTCTTTCCGGAGTCTATACAGCCTCAGCAGCCACAGGTCCCTTCTGGCAGCTCCAGGGAGGCTGCAGAAGTAGATAGACTTCAATATTTCCATTGCTTTTGGGAAGCCCAGGGTAGCGAGCCCGCTGCTGCTCTGCCTATGGGGCTGCTCTCCTCAGCCAGGGGCTGTGCTCAAATAAGGGCACGCTACCTCCCCAAACCGTCTGGCAGGTAGGAGAGAAAGTAGCAACACACACGGCTCTCGCTGTGGGTGAGTGGAGCTGATGCGAGGAGGGGTCAGCCATCACCTAGAGGGTCGGCGGCCCCTGACCCAGCAGCAGCCCTCGCCACCCCCCGACGCACAATCCCCGGTGCGTGTCACCGCCAGCCCTCGGCCGTCGGGAGGAGCGGAGTGAGGAGGCGCCCACCACCGGGGCGGGGCGGTGTCCGCCGGGGGACGCCAGAGCCGGGCTACAGCTGCGGGAGGGAGGGAGCGAGAGAGCGGCCGGTACCCAGCGCAGTGACATGGCTCAGAAATACGACGTGGTCGTGATCGGGGGCGGCATCTCAGGTGGGTCCGGGGGCACAGGGCGGCGGATGCTGTCAGCCCCTGGGGTGCCGAGCCCGAGTGGGATGGCGGAAGCAGGCGAGGCGCAGCCTGCTTGGGCGCCGTCGCCCTGCACCCTTCACAGCCGCCGGCCCGCCCGGCCACCCAGACGGGTTAAGCGGCGGTACCGGTGTGGCGGGGGAGAAGCTGCGCTGTCGCTCGCCTCATCCTCCTCGGCCTGAGAGGGAGGTGCGACCGCGTCCCGAGCGGCTCGTAAAGCTGGTGGAGTGGAGTCCCCGTAACTGGGGTTGAATGCCACATGGGGCAGGCAGTATTTTATTGGTTTTGATATTCTTACACTTCATCTGATGTCAATTAATATTAATTTTATTAATTTTTATTTAATCAAGGCTTAATGTTAATTTTATCCCTTATTCTTAATCTATTATTTCTTATTAAAGTAAATAAATTTTATTTAATTAATTTCCAATTTATTGCTTTTCATTTTTTTACTTTTCAATTTATCGATGTGTATTTTATTAATTTTAATATAATTTATTTTAATCCTATATTTCTTGGTTTGTTTTTATGATTTTATTATCTTTGTTTCATTATTTAATTATTTTTAATATTTTTATAAGTTGTAGATTATTATTTTTGCTATATTATTACCACATTACTATTTGATTTTTTACAATTATTTAGATTTTTTATTAGTTTATTAATATGTCCGTTTTTAATTTATTATCATTTATTTACTTTATTTTTTCTGGTTTTTTATATATGGAATGTATGGACAGCAGGCCTGTAAGGCATCTTGCACTGAGTAGCAATCTGCTGTTCTTAACCTAATCCTGGCTAGAGCACCTCTGTGTCTGCCCAGAGTCAATTTGTCTCATGTTTTGTTCTGAGATACATGTGCCCAATAAATTGTCTATGTGCAACAGTTTGGGGGTTTTTTTTTGTGCCTTTGACATGTCAAGCAGTTGCGTTTTGTTTTTTTAGTGTTGGGAGGTATGTAGTGTAATAACTCCTGTGCTGTGTGTTAATCTCAGTGCATCTGAAAGGTCTTTTCCAACCTAAATGATTCTATGATCCTGTACTGAGTATGCATACAGCCACAGATCCAAGTAGTATCTCTTGCCAAACTGCAAACAAATTACTCAAGATATGTGACAAAACATGATTTTATTAATCCTTTTTTTATATGGCTTTTAATTTTCAGTACTTATTTATATATATTTCTAGATGTCTGTTTAACTGTTATATTGAAGTGTGCAGTGTGCAGTTCAAATGAGGTACAAAATGCAGTGAACAAAATCATTGGCATTATTTCCTAAGGATGATTCTCTGATAACAAACTGCTGAATAATTATTGAATTCAAGTATGTTTATGCAGTTAGCAAAAATTAATGATCGTTTTTCTATGAAGCAAGGTCGATTCTGTTATGGTGAATTTTAATTTGTGCTGTGTTTTGCAATGAAAGTCAAGTATGAAAATTAACCAGTGGTAACTATCTAGTCATGCCTTCTTAGCAAAAATACTTCCAATGGCATGTTTTTATGCAGCAATAGTGCTACCCTCCCTATGTTGCATGAGTTGGAGTGAAGGAGTTAGTGTAACAGCTTTTAACATACCCTTATCTTTCATGGTTGCCATGGGAATATTTTCATGGCAGGTCTGCACAGCCCACGTGTTTTTCTGAAGCAGCAGTTAGAGCCGAGAAGCAGTGCTATACCATATTAAATCATGTGCTTCACTCTTTGCTACCTGCAGGCAGCAGCAAGTGGCGGGGGGGGGGGGAGTATAAGGAACCAGTTTTCTATTTACTTCCTTTTACACTAAATCCTCACCAAATCACTGGTTTCCTGCTGTTGCAACTTTTCTCCTAGCTGGAGAAAGCCAGGAGAGACCACAGACACTGAAAAAATTTACACAGATAAAAATTAGTATTGACTAAGCAGCTCTCTTCAGTCACTTTCACTACTTTGTACTGCTTCTGATTCACCTTTGTCTTCTGCCCACATACTTCTCTGTGAATCATTGACCTTGCAGCCAGGTGCTGAAGCTATAGTTATGTATCTCCTTGCTCAGATTGAAAACTCCTGCTGATGTGCCAAACTGCTGCAGAAATCTCTTCTCCTGTCCACTGGAGAATGAAGTACATGATTTTTAAAATGGGTCGCTCCTCAGAGACCAGGCTTGTTATTGCTCCAGATTTGACGATTATTCCTTCAGAAAGTCACTGGTTTTGAGCCTTTTGAGGTGCATCCAACCAAGACTCTATGATTACTGCCTTTAGGGGAGGAAGGCATCAGTTGGTGCACAGCTGTAAAACAGCAGAAAGTGCTCATAGCATTCAGGTGTGCTTGAGTTATGAGCTACAGCCATAAGCAAAGCAGGTAATTGCAGAAGAAATAAAGAGCTGCGGTGCTGATGTGAGCAAACATGTTGCAGAGATGTCACTTCGCTATTTCTTATTTAATTATTTAGGTTAATGCAAACTGTCTCTTTGCAGTGCTTTGACCCTCTTTGCCAGCGCTTCTGCCCATTTTTCACCCAGATTTAATTAGCATGGTCTAAAATTTTAGGAGTAAGAAAACCTGATAATGGAATAGCAGTGCAGAGACCTTCACAACCCTGAGAATCACTGTTCTACTCTGAAGGGACTGATGTTGTATCTGAAGATACCACTGCCTTTGCTGCATCATTTTCAGTGTCCTTTAATACAGGTTTGTTGAAAAGCAAAGAATAAAACTGAGGAACTGGCTAATTTAAGTGTTCTGTAATGAAAATCTACTCTAGTTTAGTCTTCATTAATTTCTTTCAAGCATTAAAAAAATGGTCTGTGTCTTCTCTGAAGATCTCAGATCATCTCAACAGACCTGATAAACTCTGAGGAACAAGGAGAATTTACTAAGGAGTAGATTCTGTTGTATGAGTAAAACATTTTCTGAAGTCCTTGAAATTTTTGTGAATAGTGTAGATTAAAATGAAATACATTAAAAGAAAAATTTCCTAACTTAAAAATGCATGTGTGAAAACACTGTGTTGCATGCCTGGTATTAAAGATTGTTTAGATCAGAAGCATAAAATGGCCTTATGGAGCTGGAACTTGCATTGTGACAGGTTCTTCTGTTGGCTCAGAGCTAACCCTTTTTCTTTGAAAGGCTCCTCAAGCAAGAGGGTGGAAACAACTGTAGGAAAACTATGAGGTTATGTCATCAAATTTGCTTATAATCTTAATTGAGACATCAGTGACAGAAATTTTCTTAAAATCAAATTCTGGAATCTGTTCAGAGGTTTCATTTAAATACTTCCTCCATTTGTTTTCAAAAGTGCCTTCCGGTCCCTGCTTTTGCTATGGGGACCTGTTTCCTTTTTTTTGTTTTTAAAGAAGTTACCAGATTTCATCCTAATGCTAACAACACTCCTATCTGAGAAAATGCTGCCCTTAAATTCCTGGTGCACAGATTTTACAATCAAAGTGAGGTTAATTGATTTTTTTTTTCCTTAATCTGAAAGGTGAAGCCTTTTCTTAATTATGGTGAACCAAAACCTACTTTAATATTTCAATAGAAATATTTTATCTATATCTAATATTTAGATACCTATTCTTCCATTACTGAGATACCACTACACTCTCTAGTCTTCTTCTTACGCCTTGCTTTCTATTTATATGGTGTTCTAATACTCTGTGTAATTACATCAGCTCTCACTGCATCTGTGAGCCATTTTCAAATTACTTTAAAAGAAACAAAACAAAATCACAAAACAGATCAGGGGCTCTGTGGCCTATTATCTGAATATTTTCCATTTGTTTTAAAATAGACTGAAACTGAGGGCAAAATTGTTTTTCAAAACAAAAGTAAGGGATGTTGTAAGTAGAAGTATACATGAGACTCATAACCTCCACTAGTTACTTGTTTCTCTTTGCTTTCCAATAGTAATTTACTATGCTATAGTACTCCTAATTTGAAAAGATAGTTTGCTAGACAAGCCACTGTTTTTGGAGTCCTATATTAGACAACCATTTGGAGAGGAAAAAAAATCCCGGACCAAAACAAAATGTGGCATGAATGTAATAGCTATTCATAATGAAGTGGAATGGATCCATCTGTGGGAGTACTATGACCCTCACCAGCAATTTATTTCACCCTCTCTGGGATGCATGCTGGCAAAGGGAGTCCATGTCCCCACCAGTTGACATGATGAAGCTCTTAATTCACATTCTTGGTCATCTGTCTCTATATCTGCCATCAGGGGGTACTTCCTTTTGTATTCAAGTACTGTCATAGCTACTGCAAAGGAGTCTGAGGTAGTTTGGTGAAGCCTGCTGTTTGACTTCTAGGTATTTTGCAAAACCACTTGGCAATTCACAGTAAACAGGACAGAATGTAAACAGCTGCATAATGCTGTGAAATATTTTGGTAGCCTAGGCAGCAAGGACAGTACTTGCAGTTCACTGGCTGATTCACTGATTGTGATTCACTCCTAATTGGTCTGAAAGTTGATTTGCTAAGAAGCTTTTCAGTCTACCTGCAGGAGCCATCCCATCTCCCAAGGCTCAGAGAAATGCGTCATTAAAGAAAGCTTTTACATTAGCTTATTTAACCATTATGGAAGGGTGGTATTAGAGAAAGTTCATTCAGTCTGTTCAACAAAACGTGAAACCCCCCCTGGAAAGAGCAGAAAAGGTAAGTTAGGGTGCCAAAACTTTGGGCAAGGGATTCCTTAGTGTTATGGAAATAACTGATGGAGAATCCAAGTTTCTGCGTAGAAGCTGATGTCAGGGCTACAAACTGCACAGACCACAGGGTTATATCCTGTATTGATGAATTGCATTATTTTTTTAATTTTTTTGTTTTTAACAAACAAGATTAAACACAGAAGAGGATGAAAATTCTTTGTAAGGAAGTTCAGTGCATTGTTTACTTGGGCAACCACCTGCAGTGGTGCTTTTAGTTTGTTAGACCTTTCAGTCTAAACTAGCACTTGACTAGAACCTAATCACGCTGCTTATGGTGGAAGGTAGTCATCTGCATTAATGTATTGGTTTGGATCACATGTGTACCTTGAGTAAATCTCCTGATTTACGCTACTTACTGTGGTGTGCACCAAAGAGCAGGATCAGAGCATATGCGTTGGACAACTTTTTGCATGAGACTGGAAGTTAAGAGATGGTCTAGGAACTCACCTTTTGAGCCTGTAAGACCATGCAAGACCTTGTCTGAAATAAAGCCCCTTTCATGGATATAGTAGGGATACTGAGTATTCAGGGTAGAACTGTTACACTTATCAGTTCTGCTCTTCCGCACTATTTGCTAACACAGACACTACAAATTTTCTGTCTTGGGAAACTTTTAGTTTTGTGGATCAAAAGTAGTAATGTAGAAAGAGTAAGCATTTCAATTCTGTGCTCTTCCTTCATGAAGACACAGTTCAAAATAATTTACTTGGTCATCCTGACCACAGATACGCACCTGTGTCCTCTACATCTTCTTGCCTGCTTTTTTCTTTTCTTTATTTTTCTTGTAACATCAAGAGATAGCCAAGAAATCACATTACGTGCACTGGCGAATTTTGTTTTGCTCATATTACTCCTCAGCAGCATCAAGTACAGGGATAATTTTAAAGGCACATAATGCAGCATGCTTCCCTTGCTGTAGCAAGTGACTGAAGTGCCAGTCTCCAGCAAACAGTAAAATGTCAGTCACCACAGTGATATGAGTCTGGGTCAAAAGCTGGTGTCCACAGTCCAGAGGCTGGCCCACTGATTTGGCTTCATCCTTGGAGCATCCAGGCTGTCCAACAGGATCTCAGGAGTACATCAGGACTTAAGGACAACTGATGAATGGACATAGTCTTATCAAAAGGTGGAGAACTGTGGCAAGAAACTAAGCAAGCATGTTTGTACTGCCTAATTAGCCCACACTGCTCAGGCTGCCTTACACAGCCCTGATAGTCCCAGAGGTAAACTTCCAGCGCTGCTTGTAGTATCATAAACTAACAAAGAGTTTGCTTTATGTTTACATATCTCGCATGGCAGCTAATGACAATAAATAAGGTCTTATACATAATTTAGTCAATTGAGAAGGCTTTTCTTCTTCAGAAGTTACTGTTCTGTATGTAAAATATCTGGGTGCTGCTGGCACATTTCCCTCTGGCACAGCTTCATTCTTTGTAGCACAGGGGACAACTGTGGCTAAGTAATTCTGTTATTTGAAGATAAAAAGCCATATTCTCAATGCCCTTTCCCAGAAGAGAGTGGCTTGCCTCTGTGTTTTTTCTCAGTTCTATAGCAGCTACTTCACAGAGTGCTCTGATACAATGGTGAAGTTTACCGTGCTTATAAAAATTTGCTGAGCAATGCCATAGTGGATTGTAGACCTTCTTTTGGTTTTCCTTTACAGAGGATGTGTCTTGGTGCTATTAGAGCTCTCAGATATGTTTCTTAAATCAGTCATCAGCCATAGAATCGCACAATAGTTTGGGTTAGGTGGCAGCTTTAAAGATTGTATAGTCCAATTCTCTTCTAATGAGCAGGGACATCTTCAACTAGATCAGATTACTCAGAGCCCCATCTAGCCTGACCTTGAATGCTTCCAGGGATGGGGCATTTATCACTTCTCTGAGCAACCTGTGCTAGTGTTTCACCATCCTCATTGTAAAGAATTTCTTCTCTATAGCAAGTCTAAGTCTACCCTCTTTTAGTTTAAAACATTACCCCTTGTTCAGTCATAACATGCCTCACTAAAGTATTTGTCCTCATCTTCCAGTACCTAAAACTCCCTTTACATACTGGAAGGCTGCTATGAGGTCTTCCCAGAGCCTTCTCCAGACTAAACAGCTTGTTCTTGTAGGTGTTCCATCCCTCTGATGATATTTGTGGTCTTCCTCTGTACTCACTCCAACATGTCCATGTCTTTCCAATGCTGAGGGCTCCAGAGCTTCAGCTGGGCTTCAGTCCTTGAGGAAATTCCATTAATCTCATTACAGTTTAAATAGTTTATTTTTTATGCAGCCATTTTTGAACTTAACATGATTTTCCTTCTGGGCTGATAAGCTGTTTCATCTCTGTAAACATAAGTCAGATATAAAGGTTCCTGCTGCCTTGTGAGATGTTTTAAAAAGATGTGATTTTTCATCTAATTAGCTGGCTTTATTTCCTTATGGACTGATTTGTGTTCAAGGTTTATAATTTTGTAACGTTACATGATCCTCGTTTAAAGGTTTTTTTGCTGATTTCTGTGGTCAATGAGAGTACATGACACCATGCTGGTATTTGAAACAATTTCTAGCATCCTTTTAAATAAGGTACCCATGCACTTGTATTTTGTGCAGCCTTTTCTGTCAGACAGTTTTTTGTTTGAACAGCTTGCTTACCAGTAATGTCAGTGTGAAGTACCACAGAAACTCTGCTCACTCCACAAACTGTTACTATGACCATAAGACAAAGTAGTGTAGTCTAGAAGATTTGAGACTTTGTGAGCTATTTCTGATAACTGGTGTAAATGGCACAATACATCATAGATGTGCTAATTTTTAACACTGACTTAACACTGAAGAGTCTGGCTATGATTCATTAGAGCTTCTGGTATCTTGCAGTTACAAGGCTTAGGTTATGGTGATGACCACTGTTCAACACTTCATGTTTCAGTCGGTTGAAGAATTCCATAAAGTTTTAATTAATTCGAAACCTGTTCATATTACAAATACTACTTTGTACTGTTCGACTTCTTCACATTTTTCAGTTGCTACCATATAGCTCAGTTGGGTTTGGGGGAGAAGGGGTAGAGGAAAGGTGCCTTTTAGCCTCTTGCCTCCCAGCCAGTTTGTCTTTATTTTGGTGGTATAATTCATACGTGAAGCATTGAACACAGTCTGTTTGGTTGACTGCACATGGCAACAGCTGATCAAACAGCCGCTGCATACTATGCATCATGGTTTCCTGGATAGCTTGCATATAAACTTGCAAACTATATTGCTAGAGTGATAGATCTGTGTTTGAACATATTAAATACTGGAGCAAGACACCTCTTTTGTTCCAATATGAGTTATTTTTTATAAGGCTAGTTTAGCCAGAGTCTGAATCAGTGAGTTATATTAAATAGTGAGCACAAATGAGAAAAGGAAAGAATGTAAATTGCTTTCTTAGATACTTCTCTCTTCCTCACCTTTTTTCTTTTCCCCATGGATTTGATCAGAATGGTATAAATCTAACAGTAGTATTTTTTCTTCCTTTATACTAACCTTTTTATGAGCTGTCTGGCTGAGGCTTTCCCTGCCTGCATTTAGAGATGGAGGGAAGACAGGCACTTGAAAATCTTTTTGTTTAGTTGTTCCCTTTTGGGCTTCTCTGGATGACACCTGTGTTCTCAGCCTTTGGTATCTCAGCCAGGGAATGGTTCATCAAGAGATGAAGTGGGCTTTCAGCAAAGAACTGGCTGACGTGAGACATGATTATACAGGATGCTGGAAAGTAGTAGCATTCATCTTCATTTTTCAGGTGCTCAAATAGATAAAATGTTCACAAATCCCTGTAAGCTTTACACACCAGTAGTGTCTAGCCTGTGTGTGCATGTGTGTGTACACTTACCTTCTTGTATATATGTGTGCTATGATGACGATAGGAATTTCCAGAGAGTCACTGGGACATAGCTTGTTGGGTATTTGGAAATTACACCGAGATAGGCTCAATGTAACTGGGTGAAAATAGTTCAAGGAGAACATGAAACAAAATGGATACACATGGAAAGGGGGCATAGTGCCTCTGCTGATGGCTTTGCTAGCTGCTGTGAGAAGTGACCTTCTCTGGATGGATGCCTGTGAGTCGCCAGATACTGAGAAATCTGGGAAATTACATGTCACTCTTCAGCGTCAAGATTTGAGAATGATAGTCTGTTTATTTTTTTAAGTTCACGTCTGCTACTTGATCATGTATTTTGAGCATTTACTTTTCTCAGGGGTCTAAAAATAATAATAAAAAAGCCCTTTGCTTGAGAACAGGAAAATTTAGCAAAGCAGATAAGTATTTCTCTTTTGAGGCAACTGTTGCATAATATTGCAAAGTTTTCCAGATGTAGCTTAGCCTTTTTTTTTCCCACACTGCTGTGTATGGAAGGCAAAACTCTTCTTCAGGCTGGCTTTTTAGTTATTTGTATATCTCTACATAATAACAGTCCTTAGAAGGATACTTTTAGTAAACTATCCCTATAGTGCCTCAGCCAGTTCATTATGCTAAGCTTTGTTTATTCCAATGGTATGATATGCTTGTTGTAGTGCTACCTTGTCTTTCAGTTCTCTTTATCTCCTTTCTTTCTTCCTTCTGTCATATTTAGAGGCAGCCTAGGTTGTAAATGGCAGAAAGGGATGATCTAAAGCAAAGGAGGGGCACAGACTGAAAGTGTGGGGATAATACTGGAGTAGAGATTATAACTAGAATAGTGCAATTAACTTTAACTTGTTAATATATCATAGAGCTATAACATGTGTTGTTGGGATTTTTGTGTGGCTGGTTTGTTTGTTTTGGTTTGGTACGGTATGGTTTGTCAGGAGACAAACAGACTTCTGAATTTTCTTGTCAAAGTGTGAGATGGGCACTGAATGGGTATACCACTCTATGTGTAAGACATGACAAGTCCTTAAAAAGAACAGAATACAGAGTTAATGATTGATACTAGAAATACTCATCCTTTGAAATACTGGAGTGCCCAGATTTATTAATCTAAAATTTCACTGGGCACTTCAAGTGTAAAAATGCAATGGAAACTAACGGGAAGTCATGGGCAAGGGCAGAAATGCTGTTGATTCAACATTTGATCCTGGGTGCCACCACACTGAAGGTGCTGGGTTTCCATCTGAACACAAGAAACTGTTCTCCTGCCATGCTTGCCAGGGCTTGAGTTTAAGGTACCATTACTTCAATGGTTTCACTTATAACTGGCTAGGCTCTATGTCATTGAACCAGGTGTGATGCCTGGGACAAATGTAGGCTTTGTTTGTAATGTTAGTTTTAAGAATTCTGCTTACTAAAAACTGCTCCCTGCACTGTGGATGAATTGTCTAGGGGCACTGCCAGAGAGAAGAAATTACACACAGAAAGCTGGGACTAGAGTTTATGCTCGAGTAAAGTCACTTTAGCTTGTGGACACAGTCTTAGTGACCTCAGTGACAAGGTTACAGAATCAGCACCACCACCCCTTCCCCCATGGTCAAAATACTTGCATCAAGAAAGAGTTGCTTTGATAACCTTTCACTGTACTGTTCAGCACATGAAAGTAAGACATTGAGAATAACCAAGAGTGACAATTTAGACAAGAAAATACATTGCCTTGCCTTGGCTAGACAATTAAATACTAACAGAAATAAATCATATTTGCTCGTGTAGTACCATATTCTAGGCAGAAATGGTTTGTCCTTTGTAGAAATACTGTAAGTAAATGTACCTTTAAGCAGATAGGCAGATGGGTATGTCATATTTTGATCCTTGGAGCTTCTGAAACTAATTTCATTATTTTATGATTTTTTAAGTTCTCTAATGTTGGAGGTGAGTGATAGTTTGCATTCATTGCTACATGGTGATACAGCTTAGGAAGAGGGAGTCTCTTCCCCCATGGTCAAAATACTTGCATCAAGAAAGAGTTGCTTTGATAACCTTTCACTGTACTGTTCAGCACATGAAAGTAAGACATTGAGAATAACCAAGAGTGACAATTTAGAGACCCAGCTCTACCATGTTTTTAGGTTCTGAACTATATTTTTGTCTTTGTTCCATGAGATTGGGTCAGATTAGATGTACCTTTGTAACGGTGGCCCAAATTATTGAAGTTAAAAGATTACCTTCACCCTGAAAGCATATGGCTGTAGGTGAAGGGCCAAATTAATAAAAAATATTGGTGGTTTTTCACTATCTTGTTCTTACAGTCCTTTGCTTTTAAAAAGTATTGTCACCTAGACAACTCTTGGAGCAGTCTTGATGCTGTGTGCCTTGTTTTGCAGAGGACTAAGAAAGCAATGAAGCAGGAATACTAACTATTATTCATGTTCACTATTTTTTATAGCAGTGTGCCAGCCTGATGTGAACAGAGTTTCAGGCAGTTAGCTATCTCTGTTGTAGTTCTCCCTTTGTAACTCTGAGCATGTCTCTTCAATTTATAAATAAAAACATAAATTTAGAAATTTATTTTTCTTCAAAGCAAAATCCCTTGACCTTTCCATAATATGAAGTTACAAAAAATGCTTGTACTACCTTAACTCACCCAGACCCTGAGCAAATGTTGATATTGGTTTTTTGTTGTTTTCATTTTTATTTTGTTTACAGTCCTCATCTATAATGTCTTACAGGCATTACTGTCTTAAGCCATTATTTCAATTAAAATGACTTAGCTAGCTAATGATGAGTGACGAAGGTAAAGGTGACCAGTGCCCGGTTCAGTCTCTCAGTGGCAGAGCAGTAATCAGATTGTGTTCATTAGAGCAATGCAAACAAAACCAGTGCTATTAAATTGCAGTTTCTAACACAGCAATGTAATAAAGAAACCATGGAAGACTTGAAGAAGAAAACCCACTGGTGCAAAATAGCCACTTAGCTGCAAGACAGTAACATGTCTTTTCTCGGGTTCTGTCCTCCATCCCTTCAGTATTGCAACAGTAAGCAAGCAGTATTACACTAACAGCATTGAACTAACCAGATGGTTTTGATATCTCTTAAAATGAGGTCAGGGAACACTGAGTATAAACAAGAAGGGTTTTTATTTGAATTTTAAAGTAATTTGGTGTAAGCAACATCAATCAGGATTCTTTTATTAACTTTAGCTAATTATTAGATGCTAGGAACTTATCCAGAGAATATTCCTGGCTAAAGGAGAGTTTTTTTCTGCTTCTCTTACAGCTTGGGACATATTCCTCTTTATTTCTTCCTCTTTCTTTGGGTCAAACAATGCAACTGTGTTGACCACTAACAAAGGGGTTTTCCTCAAAAGTTCTGTAGTGTTAAGACAGATGGGTTTTGTTTCACTAGGAACAAGAGTTTGGCCAAGCTCATTTATTTGCTCTATGCATTTTGTATGTATTTCTAAGCATCAGAGGTGGTAGGTAAGGGTTACTGTATGAAGGCATCTAATAGTGGGGGAAGTTGTTTCACATGTGATTCCACAGCAACACAGCTTCTGTAACTTTTTGTAGTTTTAGACCAATTTACTGTTATTTTTGGAGGTTTTTTAACATTTCTGCTACTTCAGGCTATGTGAGTTTTGTGAGACTCATCACTTTCTTTAAGAAATTAAATTCCCGATCCCTCTGGTCAAAATGAGACTAAGATCAAGGAGAATCTTGTGATTTCTAAAGTAACATCTTCAAGACATTAAATGTCCATGGGCAAAGGTGGTCTGACTAATATTCTTGAGTGCTTACGTTAAGAAATACTTGTTTTCATTTACCTTAGTGACCCTGAATGTAACCGTTACTTGTTTGCATATAAAGAATTAGCGTATGTTTCCTTTTTTTGTGCATCAGTCTTGTGAAACACTTTTACATGCCACAGTTTCTCCATTAATGCCAGGGCAGAGGACTGTGCTTGTTCTGCAGGCTAAAGCATATGACATTTCCAAAGTTCATTTTGTGATGGATCCTCATGTTGAGCTTGTGCTATGGCTGTTTACTGCCCTGGACCCCATTGATGTGCTCAGGCTCAGACTCCAGTGCTGCAGGCTGTTCTACTCACTGCTCAGGGCAGAGAAGCACCTGCTACCTGATGTCTCTGCGGACAGGATTTAGATGTGGATGAACAGGTTGAGAGCAAGGAAAAAGTCCTGAAGAAGCTTGTCAGTTTTGGCTTCATTTACAAGGTATAGTGCAGCGGCCATTTCTCACACAGACATTGCTGAGTACATGGAGGATGACTGGCAGTGCAGCTACTGCTCTTGCAAATACACTGGGAAAACAAGGTGTTAGCTCCTGCTTGCACACATGATATCAAGAGGGATGCTGTCAGCAGTTAACCGAGCCAGTACAGAGCTTGTTCACACCTGAACATTCAAGTTGTGAAGGCACAACAAAAGTAAAAATCAGTTCTGTACCTCTTTTAAGGGTTGGATATTTCTAATGTACATGTATAGCCAATGTCTGTATGCAGAGCCTCACTGGCTGGCATCTGTTACAAACACTAAAACTCCCCTGGGAAGTACTTTGTAAACATCTCTTTAGTGTAAAAATAAATAAATAAAGAGGAGGAGAAATAAGTACCATCAAATTTCATGCATTTAAGGAAGTCCAGGTGTGAGACATGTAAGTTCTGCAATAAAACCTGCAAGTTAGTACGGTATGATGGAGGCCTTTCCTCTAGTTCAACATGAAATTTTAGTTGGGGAGAAAAGAATTTAAGGTTATAAAGTGAACAATTTTTTGACAGCCATCTTAGAAGATGTTAAATGAATGCCAGTAGCTTAGAGGTTCTTTCTTTGCTCCCTACATGTATTAGAATTTAGAATTTGTAGATGATTTTTATGATTTCATATATAAGAGAATTTTTCTTTTGTTCTTAAAAGGGAGGTAATAAATATGGGGGAACATGATAAAGTAATGAATAATACAGAGAAATTACATCGGAACCGAGGGAATTCTAGATAATTGCCATCCAGAGAATGACAGAAATATCCTTGGAAAAAACAAACAAACATAAAAGGCAAACCTAGATGGAAGAAGACACAAGTATTGTTTAGACAAGTATCAAAGGTCCAACTTCCAATTGTGTCCTTCCTAGAGGAATCTTTGTGGAAATGCGAAGGTTAAAAAGATATCTCAGTATATTTGCTGATTCCAGGCAGAATCAGACTGGTGTTGAAAAATTCTCAATCAGCTTTTAAAAAATCTATTTTAAAATGGTTTTTTAGATAGTCAGATGTGTTTGGTTGGAAGGCTTCACTGTAGCAGGGAGTCAGATGAGAAACGTGACTCATCACATTTGTCAACCCAAATGCGAGTTTTGATTCTGTTCTAGCACAGAAATTTAAGATTTTTCTCTTAAAAAATATTAAAAAATACGAATTGTTTGTTCTCTTACTACAAGAAAGCTGTTAGGAATTGAGGTTACAATGAAGGTATTTAATCAAATGATACAATTTAGGATGTTTAGCAGGTACAGAGATACCAAACAAGAAAGAAGTAAGTTGGAACTGAAGGTGAAATCATTATTGTAATTATTACATATAGGTAAGATTTGTGTGAATGCAGAATGCTGCATGATGAAAAACTGACTTTCGTGGCTTGAACTTGCATTATAAAATTTTGGGGTAGGCAATCTCTCACCAGCATCTGTGAGTGGCTGCGGCTGAGTACCGGGTTACCATGGTAACAGATGAAGTCTTGCCTGGTTAAACATCCTCTAAGCACAATGGTATTTTCACTCTAGGGCTTTAAATAAGACTTATCATTTTTGCTTCTTTGTTTGCATCAATTATCTGACTGTATATATATATATATATATATATATATATGATGTATCAGCTTGAAGAAGGCTGACGAACAGTGGAAACTAGACCCAATTACTGTCCTCTGCAAAGTGGTGGCAAAAGTGATTGAGCCCCTATATTTCTGTTTAAATGGTCTTGGGAAGGAAGGGAAAGTGCCACTTGGTGACAAAACATTGGGTACAGGGAATATGCAGTAGTTATGTTTTTTGAGTGAATTTCATATTTCAATGTGACTTCTCACTTGTGAGGAATGGGACAATATTAAAGATATACCTTTTGGTAAATTATGTGAAAAGAGTGAGAGGTAAGCCTGTGGCAATGCTGAAATGTGAAACTTATGAAGGGTTAAACCTCTCAAGAGGAGATCTTTCATCATGTATGAAAGATTTTTTCAGGCTTTGCTTCGCAGGCTTTGTGCATGCTCTGTGCGTGACAATTGTAGTATTAAGTAGAGAGAGGCCAGTCTGACCTTTGCCAAAAGGAAAGAGGTTGTGATTTGTAAGAGTTTCTTGCAGCAGTGTTTCATTTCTGAAAAGCAAACCTCAATGTAGAGCCCCAGTATTCATGTGCTAGTAATAATTACCATTTTAATATGTTTTTGTTACTGTTCCTGATGCCTTGTATGTCCTTTTACCACTTCGGCTTGAGGTCTCCCTCGACAGCATCCAGTTGTCTGTCAGTGTTTATCCAAGAGCCCATCTGGGGTCTTGAGTCCAGCTCTGGGGAACAGGTACAGGGTGATGTGACAGTACTGTGATTCCAAATGTGTGAGATACCAAAACTAGCAACATTCCCACCTGTCCATATTGCACTGTAATGTGGTAACTGTGACCATAGTCTTGCCTTATCCTGTACTGTGTATGCTTTGAGACATAATCTGGTCCTTCGCTGTGCCATTTGACCCTATTGGGCCTCTGCCTTCCCTTAAGCCACATTTTTCTCCAGTTACATGTTTGTGATGAAGGAGAGGAGGAGCTAGAGATTGTATTCCCCATCTTCGTCAGCAATTATCTGTGTAATTTCTCCAGAAAACTGTATACAAGAACAGAGCTATCATGTAGGTGAGAGAAGGAGGTGGACCATCAGCCCTTGAAAAGAAATGGTCAGGTGGTGCTTAGGTTGGGAACCCTCTAGACTGCAACTTTCACTATGGAATCATGCTCCAAGGACACATCCCTCTGCCTACAGGTCTGATCTGCTAGAGAATTGGCATAAGGCAGCGAGATATTAATGAACCTGATCCTCCCCTCAACACTTGGTAGGATTTTTATGTATTTGTGTTAGAAAAGAGGAAACTGTTATCCATCTCTAACAGGTACATCTGCGAATCTTTGGGATGGGGTTGCAGGGTGGGGGAAGGTGACAGTAGGGGGTAAATAGTAGGTAGATGCAATAAGGTGGATGAAATGTACATAAGGAAACAAGGAGATGTATCTGGGCTTACCACTGAGCATCAGCTGCTTTTCATCTGAGTCTAGTTATCCTTTCACAAGCTTCTCTGTTTATTCAGCTCCTGGGAATAAACTGCCTTTGTTCCCAGCTGTACTGAAATGTTTATTCATTAGATTTTAATAAAGAAAGTCAAATCTCATATTCCTTAATCAGTGTTGGTAACTGAATACTGTTAATTGATTAGTCAGTATCTGTTAGCATGGTAAGCCAATGGAAACCTGAGGTGACAACAGCTTTCAGATTATGTACTCCTTCTGTAATTTATTAATAACTACTATCGATCCTCTCCCAGCTGATGAAATATTTGGCTTTTAAAAAGAGAAACTTCTTTCTTTTTTTTCTTTTAATTTTCCTTTAACTGGTAAGCTGTTTTGTTGTCTATTTTTCTTTCAGGAGCTCATCTCTTTTTGCAGGTTGTTTGCAGGGATGGTCTGTGTTTGTGTAACATAACTGTTTGATGTATCTTTTCCTTCCTTGGTATCTTCAAATATTTGTGAGTGTAGTCAAGGCCACTGATCCAGCCAGATGTTTTTGCAATGTAACTTCCTTAATCAGGACCTCTGTCAGTGTCACCACTGGTTTTCTCACTAACACTTATGAAAACCCAGGAGAAATAAACCCATGAAGCTAGAAATAAAATCAGGACAGTTGACCTTTTAATGGAAACATCTGCTAGACCTCGTTCTTCTACTCCCGAGTCACTAGCTGCTACAGAACATCCTGGTCATCACCTTTAGTAGCTCTCATTAATACTCTTCCTCTATCTCAGGCTGCTATTTTTTCTTCATTATCATTTCATTCAGTCCTGCCATGCTAGCTTTGGCCATCTGATTTCCTTGCCAGCACTTTTGCTATTTCTTCCATGGCTGCCTTATGCTTGGAACAATCTACTTGGACAGCTCCTTCTCAAAAACTACATGTACTAGGACACAGAATGGAAGCTGATTGCCTTCTCATAGTGACTAGGCAGAGAGCCAGAAAGGATAGCTAAGTTATGATTGTGAGTGTGGCTTCTAGCCTGGCTTGTGCTGAACTGTATTCAACACATCCTATCAGTCCAAGAGGATGTTGCAGCTCCCTAGAATATAACTTTTGTCATCCCAACAGAAAATCACTCACATGTGGCCAAAGTAAGAACCCCAGTTTATACAAATCTCAGTTTGTGTTTTGAAGTAAAAGGCAGAGATGCGCTTAAGAAGTTGAGAGGTTGCATACTGTATTCCCTCCATGTTGTGCATCCTTTCTAGTTCCCTTCATTCCAGTAGTGTCTTGACACACTTGCTGCAGTACCTGATGATATTTTCCTCTGCAATTATGGGGATTTATGGCATGAGAACTAAAATGAGATGTTCCCTCCTACATTCCCATTGTTCCCTCTCTTGGTGTCTCAGCTTCAAGAATTGTAAGATGGAGATAAAAGCGTATGAAGAAAATGGTTGAGGAATGAAATTTTTGAGGTAGACTTACTCATACATAAGTGCCTATTATGTCTCTTCTGAATCAGACCATGTGCTCTTCAGGAGAAGAAACCTGTGAACTGACTGTGTGGGATCTTTGCTAATGTGCATCAAAATATTCAGAGCTGGAAAGCAAACACATATAGCAAGCTTCAGGAAAACTTTTGAAATTTAGGACAGTCCTAATAAAACTCCACTTCTTCCTTTTTTGTTTGAGTTATAAAAGATGATGTGCTGATGTTAGAAAACAGGAAGTTAAGAAAGAAAAAATGCAGCCAAATTCTCACCTGGCTGAAGAACTATCATAAGTGCTGATGTATGCAGCAGAAAAACTGAGTATGTGGTGTAAAATGTGCTCAACACATGTAAAATTTGACCACATTTTTTTTTATTATATGACTTCAGTTCCATTTCATGATTATTGTTTTGGTTTGGTTTGGTTTGGGGTTTGGAGTGTTGGTTTTCTTTGTTTGTTTTTTTTTTGTTGTTGTTGTTTTGTTTTTTTGGTGGGTTGTTTTTTGTTTGGGTTTTTTGGTTTTTTGTTTTTTTTTGGTTATTCCATCTTCATCTCACCCCCTGGCAAAGTGTTTGAATGAAATATTCAGGATTTGGATGGGCAGTTGTGTGAGTTTACATGTAAAGTCACAAAAGCCATGGGTGCGTGTACAGAAGTATCGTCTAATTGTTTTTCTTTTATCTTTTAGGTCTCTCAGCAGCCAAACTGCTGACTGAGTCAGGCTTGAATGTGGTGTTGCTGGAAGCCAATGATAGGGTTGGTGGAAGAACTTTCACTGTAAGGGTAATTATCTCCAAACCCATTTATATTACATATGCGTACATATAGTATATATCATATGTGCATATAGTATACACATAAATGATGTATATATATATATGTATACTATAGTATAGTATATGAGTAGTGTACATAAATGTATTTGTCTTTACAGCTAGAGCACCTACTTGAGGGGAAATTTCTAGAGCACTAGCAGGTGGGAAATTTACTGATGTTGTCCCAGCAAGAGTAGGGAAAGACTGGCATGATGATGGGTACAGAATACTTCCATGTCATCTGCAGGCTCTGGAGTCATCAGTTCTTTCCTCTGGGAAAGAGAACATTATTAGCTACGTTTCAATATAATTTGCCAGAGAGAGGCACTGGAGAAATCTCTATGAAAGAAACACCCTTAAGGCCAACCATGCCATGAAGAGCCTTCAGCAAAACCGTAATAAGCAATGTGAGGCATCATGTAGGCTAAAGGAATAGCAAGGGTGGCTGGGAACTAGTACCAGCATGACTTCCTTCACTTCTTTACTTTCTGCCCTATCTTTACCTAGGAGACCCACTTCCTCTGCTCTTTAGAATATCTTACCTGTGCTACTTCCTGGTACAGTCTGTTTTGAACGAGTTGTTGCTGTGATGTCTGAGTAGGAGCTGCTCAGATTTCTCTGATCCTCTTCTTTCTCTGCCTGTCAGATGCTTTCCTATCATTTTTGTTAAGGCTGTAATGTCACATCAGGCCAACCAAGACGGTTATGATCCTTACCCAAGATTCTCGGTTATTGCCACACCAGAACTCTACCAAAGGATTAAAATTTTCCATGGGGAGAGGAATCTTGCCAAAATGCTCTGGCAGTGTTTAATTTACAGAATTTCTTTGGATTGCTCTTTTAACTTGTGTGCTATTTACAAAGGGTTTATCTTTTTTTTTTTTTTCCTAATCCTTCCCCTGCCTTTTTTTTCAACTCTTGTGTGTTGTCTGTGATGAACTAGAATAAGCAAGTTAAATATGTGGACCTTGGAGGAGCTTATGTGGGACCAACACAAAATCGTCTCCTGCGATTATCTAAAGAATTAGGAATAGAGACGTATAAAGTGAACGAAGTGGAGCACCTGATACATCATGTCAAGGTAAGATGCTCTCAAGCATGCTGCTGAAAACAGGCAACTTGTAGTGATCTTCTTTCTCATTGCTTTTCATCCATGCTACAGTGGAGCATACATATTTAAGAATGCATTGAAAAAATTCTGTACAATGAGGGTGGTAAAGTACTTGTACAGGTTGCCCAGAGAGGTGGCAGATGTGCCATCCCTCGAGACAATCAAGGCCAGGTTGGATGTGGTTCTGGGCTGCCTGATCTAGGTGAAGATGTCTCTGCTTATTGCAGGGGATTTGGACTAGATGACCTCTAAAGATCCCTTCTAACCCAACCTATTCTGAGTCTATGACTCTATATTGGTAATGAAGAACTCACAGATTACTATATGCATACACATCTATGCATGTACCCTGTAGACACATCCTGTTTGCTGATGCCTTGGTTCAGGTCTGAGCTCTTATTTAAAAGCTCTCAAAAATATTAACTGCTTATGAACAGTGCAACTGGGACTCTTCTGTACAGGTCAGCTCTCAAATATACTGCCTGAGGTTTCTGAAAGTCCGTTTCAGAAGTCCCAAAAGTGTCTTTAATCAAGTTGAAAGTTTCTCAGGTTGGGCTTCCTAAACCAGTGACAAGTACTATCCTTACTGAAAGATGCATGAGAGTTTAAGTCTATTTTTGCTGATGGGGAACATCATGCAGAGTAGGAAAAGGTATTGTGATAGTAATTGCAAAAGGCTACCAGAGGCAAGCAGTCTTGTGGAGGCAGAGCTAAATGATCTGTTTATTATCTGAAACAGGACAGCTATGGTGGAGCTGTTGAAAAGCCCACTAGTTCTCAGTATTAGTACTGTACTTTCTCCAAAAGAGCATCCTTTCTCCTTTTCGGATATAAAGCAGTGTTGCATTCCCACAGAAGTGAAACTTTCTAAGTTAGTCCTGAGGAAATTAGCATTGAGTTTCCTTCTACTCTGCTCTCATGAGACCTCACCTGGAGTATTGTGTGTGCAGTTCTGGTGTCCTCAGCATAAAACGGACATGGAACTGTTGGAACAAGTCCAGAGGAGGCCCATGAACATGATCTGGGGACTGGAGCACCTCCCATATGAAGACAGGCTGAGAAAGTTGGGTCTGTTCAGCCTGGAGAAGAGAAGGCTGCATGGAGACCTCATAGCAGCCTTCTAGTATCTGAAGGGGGCCTACAGGGTTGCTGGAGAGGGACTATTCATTAGGGACTGTAGTGATAGGACAAGGGGTAACGGGTTCAAACTTAAACAGGGGAAGTTTCTTTACTGTTAGAGTGGTGAGGTACTGGAATGGGTTGCCCAGGGAGGTGGTGAATGCTCCATCCCTGGCAGTGTTCAATGCCAGGTTGGACAGAGCCTTGGGCAACACTGTTTAGTTTGAGGTGTCCCTGCCCATGACAGTGGAGTTGGAACTAGATGATCTTAAGGTCCTTTCCAACCCTAACTATTCTGTGATTCTATGATTATATGCTTGTGAAAAGCCATTGTGCAATGACTGGCAAAATATTTGCCAGTTGGCAGTTGTTGTTTGATCAAAGGTTAAAGAAAGCATAGACAGATTTAAAAATAGCAATAGAGAAAAGATGTTCTGTCATATGTTTGCCAATATTTTTTCCACTCAGTTGTTATGAAAAAGATATTCTCAAAGTGGTTTGCTGTGCTGACTGTCCACAATTACTTCTGCTGTGGTAGAACTGATGGTATGTCCGTGCTGTTCTGTTTTGTATACCTCTGATACGACCCCCAAAGCCAGATTTTTTGCTCACTCACACTATTTAGCCTTCAGAGTCTTCTCAGGAGCAATAGGAGGTCATGCCATGAGGGATAGCCTTAATGGTAGAAGACAATTAACATGGCCAGTCAGTGTGAACAGCTTTCAGTATATCCTAGCATGGGGGCAATCCAAAATGTTATCAGAAGTCACTGAAGTCAAAGGTGAAACTGACGTGTGAACTTGCCTTATTTTCAGCAGCCAGTCAAGCTGCTTGTTTGGTAAGCCAGACCTCACTTTCTTTTAGGATCTCTAAGAGCCAGCTTGTGGGGAAATACTGGTATTACTATGCTGGTTGAAATAGTCTTTTGTTTTGCAGTAGGCGTTTACAGTGAGGAAAATGGAGAATGTCACAGGAGTTTGGGCTTTTGCCAAGGGCAATCTGTCCTTCCCTTGACCACAGGTGTCTTATCGAATGAGTTGCCAGAGGCTGCACATGGCTTTTTTTCCATCATCTGAGGCTACATTTTAGCTGGGGATGGTGAGTGCTGGTGGGAGTCAAGGCTCTCAGCTTTCCTCTCTACCCAACACTGACAGGACTTGCTGGCATTCAGAGTCATATCCCAGGCTGGGAGAGAGGGGCATGCCTGTATGTTGGGTGTATAAAGGGCCTTGAACTGGGACACTAAGGCATTAGGAGACAAGTCCAGGGAATGCAGTAATGTGACTTCTATCCTGAAATCCAGAGGTAGGTGAAACCACTCTGCTCCTGGAGACATTCAGGCAATCCAAGCCTGGAGATACTGAGTGCTTACTAATTTGGTTATTATTTGCATCTGTGAAAGAGATTCTGGGGTAGCTATGAGAAAGGCTGGGGCCTTGGACTTGCTCCAGCACACATGTGCCCGTGGTAAGACCTATTGAAAAATGCTCATAGATATGCCAGAGGAATGGAGCATCCGCAGCAATTTGATACAGGCAAATGGATTGGTCCGAGTGCTAGCAGGCATGTGTGAGATTGGCACTACACCTTATATGGAAAAACTTGCCCTTGGAGGTTCCTACTCCACACTGGTCTTGGAGCAGTGTCTACTCACAGTTAGATCATGTTCCCTGGGGCCATTCCCAGTCAAGTATAGAAAGTCTCCAAGGAGAGAGATGCTGGCTGAGGTGCTCCCAAGGCATGCAAAGAGCCTGCAGGTTGGATTCAGGCAGAGCTTGTAGCCTCAGGCTCCCAGTATGGCTGACTGCCTTTAGGAAAGCTCCTGAAGAGAGGAGGCAGAGAGGTGAGTGACAGCAGGACTCCCTGGTAACCAAGCAGGCAGTAAAGAAAGGATATATTCCAGAGTCAGGAGAATCTCCTTTAATTTTCCTAATTGCATTAATTTTAAAACTTTTACTTCCTTTTTTTTTCCTGTGTTTATACAACTGTGGAAAATAATATAGTTGAAGTTAAAATACAGTATTGGACCATGAGCACTGTGTAGCAGACATATGCATACTTGTGTATAAATTTATACATAATAATCTGCTATACATATAAGTTTAGCATAATAATCTTGCCTTTTGCATTTCACATATTTGTAATACATATCTTACAGGTGTCTCACTTTCAGCCATGGGGCTTGCCCATGCTTTGCCTGCAAATAGAAAATGCTCTTTTGTGCTCCCTGAAATCTAAGTGGTACTCCCAAGTCATAGCTTGCAAACCAGACTCTAAAATAGGCAAAGGTCTGTCGCCACTGTGTGAGTTTGAATTCACATGCTAACTCAAGCTTTGTGACTGCGGCCAAATATAATTAAATTCTGGACCACAAAATTCTCTCAACTCAGAGGCCCTGAAATCTGAGGGTTTTAATTCTTCTCTTGCTATATAAGAAGGCATCACAGTTCATCTTGTAAAATTGACTGCTGTTTTTACATATACCCAAAGGCAAAATCAAGCCTTTCACAGTTAATTAAATTCATTTTAGAGGCTTTTTAATACAAGTAATGTATGCAGCTTCTTTATACTACAAAATGAAAAGAATGCATTTTGGTGATCTCTGGGTGGGTCTCTGCTAATTAGGCTTTACCCACTTGATTGGGTTGTGTGGTTTTTTTCCCCCTTTAATCTTTCTTAATGTTCTATTCTGAGATTATTTTTGTTCTCACTTATATTGTGTGTGATATCTTCACAGAAACTCAAAATTATATTTCTTACCCTACACTTTTTTTATTTCTCTCCACTTACTAAGCAGCCTTTTTCATGGTCTCTGAAAGGAGATCAGTATGTTCTTTTCATTTGTGTAAATACTGGTTCATCAGCCTTAGTGAGAAAATTAGTATAGCTCTGCAAGTACTATTTGGGCAAATTGCTGTCTGAACACCATGGCTTTTCAGTAGCATAACTGAAGTTAGGTTCATCATTCCAGATTTAAGAAGCTAAAGCAGATCTAAGAAGTCATCATCTTATACCAGTATTTCCATTGGACTGGTAGGCAGAAGTAAAACACTCCTTAAAATAAGGTAACTTTTCCTTAGCTGCCCAAGAGAAGATTCAGGACCTTACCTTAGATAGGTAGATTTCAAATTTTGACTAGTGCTTTTCTTACCAAAATGAGAGCTTTTGGCTCAGAAAAAAAGCCAAAGTATAGTCTAGGTAATTCAGTCTAAATATAGTCTCAATAATTTTTACCTATGCCATGCAGTAGGCCCTGGAAAGAAGTTTTGAAGTATGAAAGCAGGAAGATTATTTTGAGGGTTTAATTATCAACTTTTCTTTCTTTTTTTTTTTCTTTTGTTAATTGAAATAGTAATTCACTTTTGTGCATCCCAATAGCCACGGAAATTTCCTGCCTTTTAAAACACAAACTTGCCGATGTTATCAAATGTAACACAGGTTCCTTTGCTAAATAAGATAACTGCAGAGCTGGTTTACTCCGCTATCCTAAATCTATGTAAACAAACATTTATTAGTATTACTGGTTTGCCATATTCATCTTTTTAGAACTTGATTCATTCATATACATGAAGGGTGATCCATTCTTTGTCCTGCTGTGGTGCAGGGCAAAGAGCTAAACATCCTCTTATCCCATTTTTGCTGATGGAGAGCTTGCATGAAAACCTGGGACCATAGACTGGTAACAAGAGTCTTCTCTGGCTACATTCGACCAACAAAGCTTTTTTCTCAAAACATAATAATAAGGCTATTGTAGATCCCCCCTCCCTCCCCCCCCCCCCCCCCCCCCATCGATGCTCCTTTTAATTTTTCTACAGATGTTTTTCCCACTAGAACTTTCTATGGGATAATGCCATGATCCATCTTGGAATTTCACCAGATTATAGCATCATTGGTAGAAAGCGGTAACAACACTTTTTCCTTTTAATCTCTGTGTTGTCTTAGTGCAGACTGCAGGCAGTGCTAACAGCTGGCTTAGGTAGCCAGCTATGTTCATAGCGTTGCATCCAAAACATTCCTCATGTAGTTATAATTGAGATAAGCCCTGCTAGTTTCCTTAACTCCAAAAGGCACACTTGGCATATCCGGGGGGGTCTTCCAAGTTAAAATGCTGGGTGAAACATGAAACATTCCCTCTCAAGTCACTAGAAAAGCTCTTGATAGCAACTTGCCAGTACCTCATTACCTCAATTAAGTTCCTTGTAGGAGGATGGAGTTCGCTCACACTCATTCATCTCCCAGCGGCACTGGCTAGAGGTACCTGAATGCCTGTCATGCCCCCTTCAATT
Organism: Melopsittacus undulatus; assembly: GCF_012275295.1. Taxonomy (NCBI): domain Eukaryota; kingdom Metazoa; phylum Chordata; class Aves; order Psittaciformes; family Psittaculidae; genus Melopsittacus; species Melopsittacus undulatus. Next base: position 87,319,934 of record NC_047528.1, on the reverse strand, counting down.
TTAACACCACTTTCACATACATGTACACACAATTGGCATCTCTGGGAAGAATGCTAATGTGAAACTTGCCTCCAGCACATCACTGAAGGTGAATGTTTAGTCTTACACATGCAGTACTTTTAACTAGGTCCACAAATCTGCACTAATTTTGCCAGGTTACCTACTGATCTACAACAGATCTGCAGAAAAAATTTTACAGCCCTCTTGGGCGTCATTCATTTTCAGTACTACTATGCTTATTAAAATGCAGTTTGCTGTGGTCTTGTTCATGAATTAAAAATGTGATGGTTGTGTTGTATTGGGATTTAATTGGCAGCTGGATAAGTGACTGCTGTATCTAAAATCATAAAATTTAGTGGTATTTCTTCAATGATATCAGTGATATATGAGCTGAAGCTAAGCAATATGATTTATTTAAGCTTTTGACCTGCTTCTCTGCAAATCGAAGGGCAGTATCTCCTTTCATAGTCCGTAGTATAGAGCGTAACAGCTTAAATGGATTTTTGAATTACTAGATAAAAATGCTTTCATTTTTCTTTGCGTATCTTAATTAGAGTGCAGTCAGAGAATGAAAAGTCTGTGAGACTCTTGGTTGCCATTGATTTAAGCCAGGGAAAATGGCATGAGGTGTTTTGTTTTTTCCCCCTTTTTGCTAACAATCCGTAAGCTAGAACTTGGGGAGCTGAGAAGAATACATCTGAATCTTTAAGAAGCTGGGCATTTAGTATCTTTAAAAGGAAGCTAAGTGAATTAAAAGATGCTTAAGGTGCTACTGGGCCTTGGTAGTTTCACAAGACACTATTGGAATGCAGACTTTTATCTCTTTCTAGATATGAGGATGTAGGCATTCCTGTCACAAGATGCTATATCATTTATCACACTCACCCGTAGCCTCAAAAGCGAGTCTGAGGATTGAATAGGCTGAGGTTGGTGAAAGCATCTTCCAAATCCTCGCAAGGGATATCATCCATGCTTTAAATGAAGAGCAGTTATTGGCAGGACTATAGGAAAGGCTTGTCTTGTTTTGGTGTTATTGGACCTGCCCTGTAAATAAAGGGCCATTTTCCCTTTTTGTGCCAGCTACCTAGCAGTAATTACAAGAAGGAGATTCATAATTAGGACTTTTAAAGTAAAAGATGGATAGTATTTGTGTTACAGCAGCTTAAAAGAATCAAGATTATGTACAGTAAATCTGTGATTTCTGTCAAAGGGGACTGTAAAACAAGGTCTTGCAAAGGATGTTAGTGGATCAAGAATGTTGATTGGTAGACTGGCAGCTGTAACCTAATGGTAGCATGCAAATGAAAGCAGTAAGAAAACTGAACTGGAAATAAAGTATGTATTTCTTAATTAAATTTGAATAGAAAGAAACTTCCTCAGTCTTAACTCTTCCAGACCCAAGTCTCTTCCCTAGGAGATAAGGAAAAGGAGCAGTGCTTCTACCTAGCTTGTTTAATTCAGGCTGCTGGGAGAAAAGCTTCAGTTGCATCTGATTGTAAGAACCAATTATTGTCTCCCTTGAGAGGCTAATTGAGGTCTACAGAAAAAGAGAATTAGAGAAATATGTATTTCATGCGGAAGGATCTGGCTGAGCATACTGGGTTTCATGCATCTCTAACATTTTATGTAAAGTTTAATTTTTTTTTATGTAAGAAATTTAATAACCTGGAGTATCTCCAGAACAAAGCAAGTGAGTCCAGCATTATCTTCTGCTTTAAATAGTATGAGAGAGCTTGCATACCCTGTCTGCTTGGTTATACTATAGGCAGATGCTCATTTGATGTCTTTCTCCCAAATGAAACTCCTCTTTTCTCCTGTTTTCATTTAATTTATTTTGTTTATTTATTCACATTTGGGAGGGGAAGAAGGTTTGTTTCAAGACTAATTCTAGAAATACTGAAAGGTTTTCTTACTGCTTTTATCCACTTTGTTGGCAGGTTTAATTTAGGTGTTGAAAGCACATGCAGGACCAGTTTCAAAGAGTATTTAGAAGCAAAGTGTCTGTAAATATGTGCTTCATAAAACACCTGACTGCTTTTTAGTGACCAAAACAAAAAAAAACCTTCATGTTCTTGTAGGAAGATCTAGTTAACTATTTTCTTAGCTGATTAGAACAAATAGTTATATTCCCTTTTAATTTCAGAACAGACCCTCAATTTCCCTTTCTAAATCACTTCAGTGTTGTTGGTTTTCTCATTCTTCCTTTTTTAGGGGGGAGGGTAAGACACATATTCAAGGGATAACATGGCTGATAGATCAGATAGACTTTATTTCTACAATATGACAGAAACAAGTCATTCCCGATGAGTTCCTTTCCTTTTCAGGATGTATGTTTCAAGCCAATGTGTCTGTCTTTGCTAAACTTAAAATAGAATTACTTTTGCTGACAGAATTTCACAAAACACTCTTGCATTCACAGCTGATGATCTCACATCAAATATTGAAAGATATCTGGAGGATATTCTGTTGTGTCTTAATATTGTAACTTGGCACCTTTAGTTATCCAGATTTTTCTTGTGCTGCATTTGTATTTTCTAACCTATATATCTTTTTACCTATAGGATATCTGTCAGTAGAGTAACCAGCTGAGCGTATGAGCTTCTGAACAGATTCTCAAAGAGGGCAGCTTAAATGAAGCTCAACACTGTTAGTTTTCTAAGCAAGCTTATATACCTCTCTCGGCTTGGTACAGTTAATTGCCATCTTTTATTGAGACTTGTGATTACACAGGAGGCTTAGTCCCAAAACCATATTTTGCTAGATGCTATGGATTAAAAAAACCACCCCCCAAACCAAACCAAAAGGGTAGTTTTCCACAAAAGAAGAGAAACTGAATATCAAAGACAGGTACAGAGTTATCAGAGTTACAACCTGAAGTTATGCTTTTCTGTTTCTTGTTTTCCTTCTCACAGTTCTGCGTCTTACTATTTCTGTGCTTTAAATAACGACAATACTAGGATTTTTAGATGAGAGAACAAGGTGTGTGCGATGTACCATAGCTGTGAATCAGCAGAGGGCACTACGTGCCTGTAAACCTGTGTAACTCTGAATTAATATGCAGAGTGACATCTTGGTGAAGTTAGTATCAGTTACTCCAATGTTTGGACGATTTAGCTGGTAGAATATCTGTGCTCATTCAGTGATGCAGGAATGCACCACACCATCTTGTTTCTTCCAATGAAAGCTGACTATATTTATAGGATGTTTATATCACACTATTAAAAAATGCACGGATCATTGGCACCAGGGGCTTCAGCTCACCATAATTGCATCCCACTCAGGTGCTACCTGGCTACATAATGTTTAGGGCACCATGAAGTTGTCTTGTACCTGTAAAAGCAGACTTTATCCTGAGATCCCACTGTGCATTGAGATACTCATGGTGTTTCCTGGCAGAGCTAGCCATTCACTTACTGTCACCATCACAGGAGGAGGTATGTGGCATCCAGTCCCTGTGCTCTCTGAAGTGCTGGGGTTGATATTCAAGGGGCTACTAATATTAAGTTGCTGTGCTGTGGGGTTTTTTTCTCCCTGTAAAAACCCACTTATGTCATCTATTTGACCTGAGACAGAGCCCATATATGCAGATAGTTTATTTCTATACCAGTTATATTGCATGAGTCAAGTGTAACTAAGCCAAATGTCAGTTGATATGAAGCAGATGGATAAGAAAATCTGTTGGGAATTGTAGTATTTGTGACAAACACTGGATTTCTCATTTTGCTGTTTGTTTATTCCTGAGACAGCTGGGGTACATGGGTTTTCTCCCTATAGTTTCAGCTTCTTCATTATGCTTTAGCCCATACTGCAGCAGCAGATTTTGTAAGCATCAAGTGACCCATAAAACAGCAGGTAGACCTCCAAGTGCTGATGCTGGTGTTCTGCTTTTAGAGACATTGCAAGTGGCATCATGAAATAGTTTCTAATAAAAATATATGCCTATATTAAATCCCACTAAGCCCTAGAAAAAAAAAATTAAGAAATCCTTCTGAGCATTATAGTACTGATGTTGAAATATGCTAGATGATCAGAAGGTGGGGTTATAGTAGCTGGTTTTATACTGCTCTGATTTGAGTATATGAGAAGGAAATATTTTGTGCATTTCAGGGCATATTTTCCATCTGCGTTTTGTTTTTTCTTTAGAGATGATACAGCACCAGGAGGCAAGGAGAATGCTATTCTTCAGCATGTTCTTCAGTGATAGAAACAGGCAAATTTGCCTAAATATCACAAAAGTTGTGTTTGCAAAACTGCAAATTCATCAGAAGTAGAGCTGAAATATTTCAATTTGTTGGAAACTATGAGCTATGTGTAGTCTTTGGTGCTGCTATTTTTGTTTCTTTGTAGAGCCTAGTCTTGCAGTTTCTTCTCAAACAAAATTCTGATTGACAGCTGTTGGAGTTTTGTTTATGTAGGAAATAAGGATCAGGCCTTAGGTAATGTCATAGGAGCTCTTCAAAGTAACTTTCACAGGAGACTCCCTAACTTTGATGATTTTTTCCATTTTTCCAGGTTGAAGTTTTTTCTTGTGCTTTAAGAGGCTTTTCACCCCAGATTTCTGCACAAAAGACATACCCAAGATTTCCCTTTCAACAGTTCAAACACAGTGAAAGAGGAGAATAATAAAACAAAGATATGTTTTGTGCGTCTCTTAGCAGTGAACTCATGAGGAAGCACCATGGGGAATTCGTGGGACATGAGTTAACTCAGAGGGGATAACTCAGTTAGGATTGCCTCTGGCAGAAGCAGGAAGTTTAGAACAAAATCAGTAATTGGAATAACCCATTCTGATGCTGCCCTGGTTTTCTTGAGCACAGCAGTACGCATGTTTCGTAAACCTAACTCTAGGAAATATTAGGTACTTAAAAGCGAGCTGATATGCTCTGTCTTTGGAATACCTATGCAGTGTTTAAACTAGTGAAGGCTGTCTCCAGTGTTAAGAAGAAAACATGGTAAAACTTACTTCTTTCTGCCATAATAGTTAGTTGTGGAATTTTAACATGCCCCTAAAAAGCTAAAAGGTAATTACCAACATGGTTCAGATGTTACTACCTGGGGTGGAAAAGTAATGAGTCTGAGAGCTTTTGCTCTTCTGTTATAGCCCTTTGGCAGCAGAGTATGAAGGTGTGCCCCAGTTCAAATTAATTTCAGTTTAAGAGACTGCATATAATACTCAGATGTCCATGTTGGAACCAAATGCTTCTGATGAAACAAACTCATTGAACATCTACAGGGATGTTTTCTTGATTGCAGTATTTTCATATAATTTGAATTAGGACTCTTCAAAGTTATTAGCCGGCATTTTTCGAGGTTATATCTTATTTTGTTATTTCTGGAACAAGTTTTAAGTCTTTCAAGATGCTTTTGTTCCCCTTTTGCTGTCTCTTCAGGTGCTTGGGAACATCTGCAGATTTGAATAATGACCCTTCTTTCACATTATTAATAAAGAGGCTAAATCAAAGCTAGCCTGTGGCTTCTTTGTGTCTTTGTATAGTTCTCTTCAACAGGACACAGTGGTGTTGTTACCTGGTTCTAAATATTAAATCTTGATGCAATATTTCTTTTGAAGCCAGTGCAAATATTTTTTAGTGATGAGTTGGTGTGGGACTGCATCAAATATTTATTAAAAGTTAGTGCTTCTACCAATTGATGCTCATGCTGTTGCAGTCCGCGCTCAAATACATAAGTTCTGAAAATCAGCTGTAGCAAACAATATGGCCTTATTATTTATCTACTTTATGGAGTCCAGAATGGATTGTGAAAAAATGAGTAACCATGTAATGCTAATGAGCATTTCTTTCTGAATTTTGAAAGCTGTTATGCTGCCATCCATATAGTCAGCCAAGGAAATTCCATGTAAATAAAATATCTCTATAAATTACCTATTGTCTTCCACTCTTGGTTAAGCTAGACTTTCTGAATGTTTAATAGTGGAGATATGGGACATTTGTATTGGCCACATTATCACTCTCAGGAATTTATGGCCAGGGTGTTGGATTGGAAGTATGACTTTTTAGTAGTAAATTCTATATTTTCTGTAGGGCTGGAGATTTCTAGGTTAACCAAAACTATTGTTTTCCAGAAGGTCTCTGAGCTATTATTTTAGTGTGTAATAAAGCTTGTCACAGCTGCTTTTGTCTGATTTTGAAAGGGGAAAAATGAAGCAAAACACTAAATACAATTAACAGCAGTTTTTCAGAAACAGGACAAAAAAGAAAAACGTAACATATTTCTGTTTTTCATTAGCAAACTCACAATTTTTCATCTCAGTTGAACTGTGTTGTTCCATCTCTTTATTTGGGTTTTTTGGCTTTTTTTCTGTTAGAATTTAGTGATTCCACTGAAGGGTGTTAGATTTATTTCCCAGAAATGCCCGGTATAAAACTTTAAAGATACAAAGCAGTACCAGTTCTGCACACAAGTGACTGGATTCTATGATAATTCAATTAACTATGATAATTCAATTTTCTCTTACACTTAAGTTGCACATGCAGAATAACAGGATAATCAAATGTTTGAGACTGGACAGGACCTTCTGGAGATCACCTTGTCTACCCACCCTGCTCAAGCAGGGCCACCTAGAGCTAGCAGGTGTCCCAGGACCATGTTCAGGCTGTTTTTGAATATCCCTGAGGATGAAGACTCCACAGCCTCCTGGGTAACCTGTGCCAGTGCTTGGTCACAGTCACAGTGAAAAAGTGATTCCTGATATTCAGAAGGAACCTCCTGTGTTTCAGTTCCTCTTGTACAATCTGGCAGAAGCTGTTACATGTATTGATTAAATTTGTGCTTTTTTTTCCAGTTAACACTTAACCATTTGGTGCAGCTTCCCACACACAGAAGCCATGATTATGCTTATATTTAGTTTTTATGATGTTTTTGTTTGGTTTTCATCTTGTAGGGTAAGTCTTATCCCTTCAAAGGTCCATTCCCTCCTATGTGGAATCCATTGGCCTACCTGGACTACAACAACTTGTGGAGGACCATGGATGAAATGGGGAAGGAGGTATGGTATGACGAATTGCAGCTGACTCTCTCAGCTCAACTTTGCCTCCAGGAGGGGCAGACTGAAGATGGGACTGTAATGCAGATAGGCAAAGCTGCTCTAGCTTGAACAAACATGGTACTGGCAAGTGCAGCATCACACCATGTATTTTGGTACCCAGTGATGTTCAGTGCATGTGTATAAGTGGCATCTTGGCAAGCTCTTCTTAAAGGTCATGCTTATGCTGTCTTACCTTCGTATTTCTGAATATATGAACATTAGGGTTTATGCATGTGATTTTTAACACTTTGCCTGATGATTGCTTAAGCGGTATTTAAAGAGGCATGTACAACTCAAATGTATGCCCTTCTCCACCTTTAAATTCAACTTCCCCATTTTAGTTTGTTATCAGTAGTGTATGTTTTCCATTGACTGAGCTACAGGACTTGGGAAGAGATTACTCTTACTTGGTGTATGAGAGAGATAGGAGATATTCCCCAGCACTGTACTTTGCTTTTCTAGGCAAAGGTCATAGCTCTTAAAAGTATTCTCTATTCTTCAATTAAAAAAAATATATATATGTCCTAAGCAAACGAACAACAGAAAACCTGAAAGCATCCTCTGTTGTTTGCTGTGTTACCAACAGGAATTTACAGGATGAATTACCACATAAAGATGAGATTTTTTGTGTTTGTTGTCTTTCTCATGCCCCTCATTCATTTCATTTATGTCTCCTTAGATTCCCAGTGAAGCCCCATGGAAGGCTCCACATGCAGAAGAATGGGACAAAATGACTATGCAAGATTTCATAAATAAAATTTGCTGGACAAAGTAAGAACCTATGAAATATAATAGCTTATATTTATATATCTTACAGCTCCAAATAAACATCACTGCTTTGCAAACAAATATAATTACACTAGAATACAGCTATTCTAAAGAAAACAGGTGAGAAAATCTTGTAATAAAGGACCACACCACCTGTCAGCACACACAGTAAATTCTGTTATATTTCCAAAACTTTTTAGACTAAAATAAAGATAAAAGGAAAATGTATTTGGGGAGGGTTACTTCTGAAGAGATGGGTAGTTACATCATCTGTTACATGCACTTTCCCTCTCCTTACTGTGTGTTTAACCTTTAAGAGAAAAAATGCCCTGGCTACAGTAGGTTTTGAATCAAACTTTTAATGGAGCAGCACATGTTTATTTTGTGCTGGACCACTTGATCTTATCAAAGTGCTATAAAAAATAACACTTGTCTTGAAATAGCACTAAATCACTCTAACACACATCATTCTATTGTTTAACTGCCTTACTATATACCAGCCAGGGAAACTAAAATGCTTCCTGTTTTTAAGTATACATCAAAGCAATTTTTCTTTAGTTGCCACTCAACAACATTTTGATAGGTTTTCTTTGCACCAAATTAAAAATAAATCCATTGATTCTGCCTTGCTGTGGGGCAAGTTGATTCTTGCAGCCACCTGTTCACTATTGCTAAGCACCCAACACAAGGCTGCCCCAAGCTTTCATGAGCTTGGTGCAGAAGGCTGCTAGTACCCACTCAAGCTGACACTGTCATTGACAGGGGCATTTTTCCATGGCTTCAGCCAGCCTCTAGAGAGCAACAAGATTATTGTTAATGGACAGAAGGCTCTTATCCAAAAACTTTTAAACCTCTGATTGTTTTGCTTGGAGTGACAATTGCATGATAGGATATAGAAATCTTTTCTTGTTCGTATCACAGTTCATATTCAGTAAAACCAAGTAGAAATGTCTGCTGGCAGTTATACTGGCCATCTGACTCTCTGATTTGGTAAGGAACTATAAAAGTTAGCAAACTGTAGTGCATTGGTAGTCATTCAATATCCAGTAGCTCATGTGACTACAATCATATGTTTTTCAAACTTTGATGGAATACGACTTGACATTTTACCTGAATATTGGCATAACTGTCAGCCTCCCTCAGTTCCAAGATGCTTTTCAGATTTTATATGTGCATCTCAGCTTGATTTGCCCACTGTGTTCAATATTTAGGTAACATGCCATAGAAACTTCCTGCCCTGGAAGGCAATGATCCAGAAGAGTAATATTCTGCTATTTACTGTCTGTCATCTAACAGACCATACCAGATTTGCTCTTAGCTACAGTTGCATGCTCAAAATACCTGAGTGCTCTTGGTTGAAATCATACTGCCACTTCTACATAGAACACCAGGGGAAAATGGGAAACTGCAATGCTGAAAAGCAGAGGGAGAAGGTGGCAGAAACTAGCAGAATTTAACTACCATCTAACAGCTTCTGCTTATGAAATTTTAATAAATACATATACTAATGCTTCTATTAGACAAAATATCTTTCAAAGGTGATCATATTTTACAGTATGTTTATACAGACAAAAATTGATAAATATTTTCTGTATTATTTTTGGTTGTCAAGAATGAAACCAGAATGCACCCGTATTTCAGAAAATGAGTCGGCCTTATGCTTCAGTGGGACTTTGCATTTTTAGGAAGAACAGAATATGCCTTTCTTCTATGTAGACCTACAGCTGTTTTTTAGTATGTTTGAGCTATGCTTTTCACTTTTTCCCTTTTTTTGTCTAAGTTCAAAGACTGAAAAGATAGAGGAGCAACTGAAATTGGATCCTGTACTGGCTTGGAAAGTTACTGATTGCCTGATGCATTGCATATGAAATAACTATAGAATCTCAGTACCTGTCAATCACAATGCAGTTAAGCTGAGTATTTCCTGGTCCTCTCCATGTCCCTTTGAACTCCTCCTCAGATTGAGGCAAAGGAAGCATTTACTTCTAACAGGATGAATGTTTCCCTAAGCCTTAATTAATTCCTGTCTTGGTGCACCCAAAATCTTGTGCAGGTTTATACAGTAATTTTCAGAAAAGGTGTTATGAAAGCACCAACTAGAGGACTTTTTTTGAGACACAGATCAGTTTTCCCCATCCATGTTCATTACCACTGGCTACCAGACCACTGTTTAAAATACTGAGTTGAGGAACCAAAAGTATCCCTTCCATTTTTGTTGCCAACATTTTTGCATATATGTGTATATACTGTTTCTTCACTATGGCTTTCTATTTACATTTCTGTCCTTGTTGTGTTCCAGCTGCATCACCCTCCCTGAGCACAGCAGAGGAGCAGGCAGTAAGGGGATGCTGACTAATCCAAAGAGTTTAGATAATTAGCTTAGACAATATTCCTAACATTTTTATAACAAGTGTTGTGTTTGAGGGACAGGAATGGAGCAGGTGCACAGAGCTGCAGATCCTGTATGTGACCCAGGAACAATGGAAAGACATAGTAGTTTTAGAGTCCATTGGAGGCAGGAGGGATTGCTTCCCTTAGTCCTTACTCTAGAATGAGAATCTAACTTTGCATTAGTAGGATAAACTAACATAAGATTTCATGAAGAGGTTGCCAAAGACAGTACTTGAGAGCAACCCTTCTTGGGTTTTTAAATTAACATACTTTATTATCTTTGCTGCAGTGCTGCCAAGAGTTTTGCAACTCTGTTTGTGAACGTGGATGTTACTTCTGAGCCCCATGAGGTCTCTGCCCTCTGGTTTTTGTGGTATGTGAAGCAGTGTGGAGGGACAGCAAGGATATTCTCAACGACCAATGGAGGACAGGTACTGTTACCTATCACCTGCAGCTCATGACAGGCCCTGATTTAACTTCATTCTTCTTCTTGAATATTTTAATTCAGAGGGCCAACTGAGAAATCCATGATTGTGAGCCAGTAGCACACTAATAACTAGTTCTATTAATTAGCACATTAATCTGGATCTTGCAAAACTAGTGTTGAAGGCTGTTCCTGTGCTAATGTCATTGGTCCAAGGATCAGTAGGCTTACATCTGTTCCTGACACTGGCTTCCTTTTGGGCTCTGGTTATAACACACACTTTGATTATCCATGTTGAAAAATAAAAGTTTTACTTATTTCTGTCACAAGGCTGAAGCAAGCCTTACCACTTCAGAAGCACTTAATGGAGATGGCAGTGCTAGCTGCATGAATGTGGAGAGCACTCCAAATTAATACTGAAAATGTAGCCCAGAGCTGGATTCCTAAAGATGCAAGCTTCCAAGGATTCAAACTGTTAAGATTTTGAAATTAGTCTGAGAAGAAGTGAACACCCCTTCTTAAATATGATATTGCTCTGAAATTTTTGAAATCCAGTGTATTAGTGCTGCTTCTGTATTCCAAGAAAGTAAAGATGCTATTAATGGTCTTCTTAGAAATGCAAATTTTGCTAATTGTATGGCAAATTATATTTTTTGAAATGCAAAGTGTTTAATCATCAATAAATAAAATACAAATACATTAAAACATTATAAAATACATTAAAATGCATAGATAGGCAAGAATTATAGATAATTTAACTGTAAATACATCAAATAAAATAGTATTTGTATAACTTAGAGGTGATTTGTATTTAAATTGGGTTAGATTATATACTGCAGGAGACATTTTGATGTGAGCTACATCACTTCTTATACCTTGTTATTTATTATGACGATTGGGATTCCTGCTTCTGATACACAGACCTCTGCAGGGATAAGACTGAACTCAGAGAAAGGTTTAAAAGCTTAAGCACTTTTCAGTAGTCTTGCTGATTCACACAGGTCTGTGATATCCATTTGGAGATCACATGGTAAGGAGTTTTCTCATGAGGTTACTACTAATTATGGCTGGTGGTCAAATATGGGAAGGATTTGAGTAGCTCACTGAGATATCCACTGATGTTGATAAGTTTTCCAGATGAAATTCTGCCAGATTTCCCAGAAATGTTTTGATAACAACAGAACGGGTTTGTCTTGAACACCAAGCAAAATGTTTGTATTGATACACTTCACAAGCACTGTTCAGCCGAGTCCACTTTGCCAAATTATTTTCTGTTTCAGGAGAGGAAGTTTGTTGGAGGCACTAGCCAGATCAGTGAGAAAATAATGGAGCGCCTGGGAGGCCGGGTGAGGCTGAGGAAGCCAGTCATCCGTATTGATCAGTCGGGTGAAAGTGTTGTAGTGGAAACCTTAGATCGTGAATTATATGAGGTAATGAAATCTGTAACATTTAAGTAACTGTTTGTGCTGGGATGGCTAGAAAACCTTTCGCTTTTCTTTTCTGACTTCTCAAAAATCCTGTACAAGAACATAGCAGAGATGTGACTGTGACAGAAAGTTGCACTTTCTGATTGTCCCAAAGCAAGAGCAACGACAAAGCTTTAAAATGATGCCTGAAAATCAAAGTGTATATTCAAACTCATCCTATGCTAGCATCCCTTCTTTGTGTTCAGTTACCTTCCAAAATAAAGGATAATTGTAAAGTGAACACAAAAACATAGTTTAGTAATAGACTCTCTGTGCTTGCTTATCAACACAATGTCTTCTGTGAAAGACATTGCAGGTGTTGCTTCCAAGTTGCAACAGAGGAGTCCAGGTGGAAGGGAGACCAATGGACTCTTACAACACAGTGCTTTTTTTAAGTGCTGGGGAAAGAGCAGCACCCATCATTCAAACAGATGGATGCCTATATCATGCTTGTTTTTGAACAAGCAGATTTTTGTGAGGGTTCAGTTTTGCAATTCTTATGCTAAATGCCAACATCGCTTCTGAATATATACCCTGCAGCCTCCCCAGATGTCTGCCAATCTCATTAGAGCAATATACTTACAATGAAGTAGTGGAGAATATATTTGGCTTATATATAATTTCTTTTCCAGGGCAAGTATGTGATCAGTGCCATTCCCCCAGCTCTTGGTTTGAAGATTCATTTCAACCCACCTTTGCCCCCAATGAGAAACCAGCTCATCAACCGAATCCCTATGGGCTCAGTCATCAAGTGCATCGTGTACTATAAGGAAACTTTCTGGAGGAAGAAGGGTATTACATTTTAATTGAAAGGAGTAGTAGTGACAGAGAGAGGGAAGAAGGTACAATGGTAATGGAGTAGATTTTGTGTTTACAGGATGCTGGACCTTAGAAGGAGACTTCATAGACTTCTGTGCCATTTTTGCCTTCCTCTGTTTGAGAAACTTGAGAGATTGTTTGGGAAAAGAGGGGGATGGGAAAATAAAAAGGAGGTAGGCATGAAGAAATAACTCATGCCTGTTGCTTATTGCCTTCATTGTTCTTTGTTGTTCTCTCCTTTTTCTTCAGTGGCACCTGGTTATGAGATGAGCCTCTCCCACTTGTACAGTAATGTAAAAGTACAAGTGATGTGTGAATGGAAAGAGGTTTTATCCCATCTGTTGTCAGCCTGCAAAAATTCTACTGTCTGGATGCATTGAGCAAGATTAATTGAAGGTGTCTTCACACCTGCCATGAGCAGGAACACCTTCCACTAGATCAGGTTGCTTGAAGCACCTTCCTGTCTGGCCTTGAATGCTTCCAGGGATGGGGCAGCCACGACTTCTCTGGGCAACCTGTGCCAGTGCCTCACCACCCTCACTGTAAAGAAATTCTTCCTAATATCTAGTCTAAACCTACCTTTTTGCAGTTTAAAGCCATTCCCCCTTGTCCTATTACTACCTGCTCTTATAAAGAAATCCCTCTCCAGATTTCTTGTAGGATCCTTTTAGGCACTGGAAGGCTGCTCTAAGGTCTCCCCAGAATCTTCTCATCTCCAGGCTAAACAAGCCCAACTCTCTCAGCCTGTCTTCATAGGAGAGGTGCTGCAGTCCTCTGATCATCTTCATGTCCCTTCTCTGGACTTGCTTGAGCAGGTCCACGTCCCTGTTGTGTTAGAGGTCTGAATGAGCCGAATGCAGTATTCCAGATAGGGTCTCACGAGAGCATAGTAGAGGGGGAGAATCACCTCCTTTGACCTGCTTGGCTATGCTCCTTGTAATGTAGCCCAGTCGTTGGCCATATTACATTGCAGGCGCACACCACTGACTCATGTTGAGCTTCTCATCAGCTAACACTCCTAAGTCCTTCTCCTCAGGGCTGCTCACAATCCATTTTCCACTTGGCCTGTAGTTGTGCTTAGGATTGCCCTGACCCAGGTGCAAGACTTTGCACTTTGCCTTAAAGGTTTGTACTAGTCCACCTCTGGAGCCTGTCAAGGTCCCTTTGGATGGCATTCCTTCCCTCCAGAGTGTTGACCATACCACACAGTTTGATGTCATCAGCAAACTTGCTGAGGTGTACTCAGTCCCACTGTCTGTGTGGCTGACAAAGATGTTAAAACAGAGCTAGTCCCAGTACTGACCCCTGAGAAACGTTACTCATTACTGATCTCCGCTTGGACATTAAACCATTGACCACAACTCTTTGAGTGTGACCATTCAGCCAATAGCTACTTTGCTAGCCAGGTTGCAGAATGAATTATTTTTTATCATCAATTCAACAATAAGAGATTCCTTTGTTGACTTTCTGTTTTAAAGATGATTGAAAAGGATTTGTTAATTGTCAGAACATCTCAGACCTAAACTTTCTCTTCTAGAGAGGAAAAAGTGCCTATCTCACTCCAGCACTAGATCCTCTCTAGAAGACAAGGTTTAGATCTGGGATGTGTGCTAATCTTTGCCACTTAATAGGAGTCATGTTACTTTTATAAAAATTGTCTCTGTTCTCCTTTATCTTCATATCTCCCTGTATTACAACCAGAGAATGATAGAGATTAGGAGGAACCTCTGAATGTCATATAGTCTCATACCTTGCTCAAAGCACAGTGAATTAGAGCAGGTCATTTAGGGCTTTTTCTAGTCCAGTTTTGAGTATTTCACAACTTCTTGAAAGCTCATTCCTGTGTCTGGATACATGGATCCTAACCTCTTTTTCCACCTTGTGCTTAACAGGTTATTGTGGTACCATGATCATTGAAGATGAGGATGCTGCAATTGGTTTAACACTTGATGATACTAAGCCTGATGGCAGCTTTCCTGCCATAATAGGGTAAATGACAAAGAAAGTGTCTAGATTTTTCTGTTTATTTGGTGGGGTTTTTTGATTTGTTATGTTTTGTTTGTTTGTTGTTTGGTTGGTTGTTGGTTGGTTTTTTTTTCATTATGTCTTAGAGACAACAATTGAAATGGAAAACTGCTGCTTTTGAAGGGAAATACTTCAAAATAGTTGAAGGGTTTAGTTTCTCAAGGGTGGTGAATATGTGGTGAATATGGCTTTTTTCTTTCAAATAAAGTTCTCTCTTATTTAATTGAAAAAAAATCTGCTTTTTCTCACTGTTATGTTTTGCCTTTTCATGTGGCAAAGTAAAAAATTGGAGAAGAGAAATGAGGAAAAAATATTATGATTGCAGAAATATAAAGTTTTCTCCAAATATTTTGCCTTCCCTGAATTTTCCAGTTCTTTAGATGAAAGTTTGTTTTCTGGAATTATATTTTGTTTTGTTTTATGTTTTCTAACAGCCAGACGCTTTACCTGTTGTTGCTATATGCCTGCCCCACTGCTGTATAAAATTAAGGTTACTGGGAAACAGCTCATACAGATATTCTAACCTGAATCTCAGATGGTTCTTTCCACACTGAGTCCTACAAGCAGCAGGCAGAAATATAACATTATCCAAAATACCCATTTCCCCTCTCTGCAAAAAGTCCCTAAAGCTAATACTATGAATGACACCATCCCATCATAAGGTATCGGCATTTTAAATAGTTCAGGAAACGTAACATAATGGAAATAAATTGTTTGTGGTCTTCCTATAGCTTCATCCTTGCTCGGAAGTGTAGAAGACTGACAGGTCTCACAAAAGAAGAAAGGTAGGTACAAACGCTGGAGATCTTTGTGGACTGTGAGTCAGAATGTTGTTATAAATGACCAGAGCAGGAATAAAATGCCCCGATTTGAAGGAAGTTGTCTGTAACCTTGTGACAGTAGGCAGACATACCACTAAGCGAGAAGTTACCTTAGCTGGTTTTGGGTTAAGTTCTGGTTCTCACTTTTCAGCAGAGGTTCTCTGTTTATGTGACTCTAGCAAAAGAATGGTTCAAAGCTGCTGAATTTGAAAGTAATGTAGATACTCCGCTGTCCTCACGGGAAAGTGTCCAGGGCCAACCTCTTTCTACCCCAGTGTTATCTCTCTGGCTTCCTGCAAGTGCGCTGAGCTCTTGAAAGCTTATCAGAAGGGACATGTTTGGCCACTGTGCTTGATTTCTTTTCTGATCACCCTTGAGGGTCCTTTCAACATCTGTATTGTAGTGCAGCCTTGAGGCTGCTATAGCTGCTGTGAATGAGATCTCAGCATTGTGAAGGGGTCAAAAAGCTACCTCCATCTCTCCACCTTTAGTTTGGGAAAAAAGTGCCCTTCAGACACAGATGAAGGTCTTTTTTACTGTCTTCTTGAAACAAATCTCTGCATACATTAGTGCTTTTTGGTTTATTACTGAAACGGAATTTACAAAGTAATGAGATTTTTCCATCACACTGATTCACAGTGTCTGATGAAATTAAAGCTACAAATAGAAAGTGTGTATATGAGGAGAGCCTTATTTGGACATGGAGAAAATTAATTTGTTTTTAAAGCCACAAGGAATATTATGTCCAAGTAAACATTATTATGGTAATTACTAGTCTAACTAGAGAAGATGTAGTCATCTCAGTCTAGTTTTGCAGGTACCCTGGCAGCCTGTGAATAATGAGCCTAAATGGGGCTGTTAATGTCCCAGTCTTTTCAAATGACAGCCTGGTACCACAAAGCATTTTTAATTTTGGCAGGAATGGACAAGGCAGCCTTTTACTCAGCACTCAGGTTTTGAGACAGACCGCCAGCAGGTGACCAATGACAAAAACAGTGTAGTAATCTGAAATTCAGTGTGCCCAGCATTTTTAACCATCATAAACATCAAATGGTATCTTAATCTGTGTGTCAATGCACTAGATGTAACCAAGCATTTGCACTATTTAAGAATGGCTTCTCTTTCTGTGAAATGAAGTGCTATCCTGTTTTTGAGGCATCACGAAGGAAAGGTTGCTTTTCTCTAGACATTAAAAGTATTAGCACAATTATCTGACTCTGCTGCTGCCTACAGCCAAGTTTTAAACAAAAAGAGTTTAAACTCTTGTCTTTGGGGGAATAAACTTCAGACTAGGAAAGACTTTGCTTTGGTAAAGAATGGTTATAAAATATGCTTGGGTTGGTATCTGATAGACGGTACGCTGGTGCAGGGGTACCTCTCTGATTCCTGCAGTCTTGGCCACAGCCAATCAAGTCAGGAACCTTGTGTGCTGCACTGCAGCTACTTTCCTGCACATGAGCACAAGTCTCCTTCAGTGGTAAATCAGGGTCCAGGAGAAGGCATAACTTGAACCTGGACCTTCTACCAACATACATGCAGGGTGTAACCAGTTTGTGTTTTTTATACTGGGACTACGGTGCTCACAAAAGAGGGGTCTCTTCTGAGGACAGGCTTCTTGTGGTATGCTATAGAGGATGCATCTTGCTGAGATGCTGTGCTCACCTATCAGCACAAGTTGGGCTCTCCTTTTATCACACTGATGACAGGGTAAGTTTTTTGGAAATCCTTGGATATGAAGAATAGGGTGTAGAGTCCATGCAACTATCCTAAATCATGACTGAGAATGGCTGTTCTGGGAGGGGATGAAAGATGTTTTAGAGCCTAAACCAGACTGAAAGGAGTAAAACTCACTGCTGCCTTCCAGCTGATCTTCACAGGCCAGGTGCCAATGAGTATTTTCAGTGGTCAGATTGTGCCCTACATTTCATAGCTGTGCAATGAAGGTGGTGGCATTGCACACTGCCATGGAATAAGAGACCAGGAAGAAGAATTGTCTGTCTGTGTGTGCATTTCTTCCACACCAGGCACAGTGTAACTCTCAACAGGACCTACCTAGGTAGCTCCAGGCATAACATTCTTCTTACTTAGTGCTGGTGGCAATTTCACAGCTGAGCCTGGAGCCAAGAAATAAGGATTTAACCTCTGTGTATTCCATATGTTCTATGCTAGCATTAATCATAAATGCATAAATAAGTATTTATTTAAACTGTTCTAGGACAAATAGCACAGATGTTGCAGAAACACCAGCTCATCTGCAAGGATTGTTCTTGTTAGGGGAAATGTCCTCAGTGATAGATTAATGTTGGTACGATTCAATCCTTTAGATACTGCTTTTCTCTGTTTTCTTTTTTCCTTTTTCCTTCCTTCTTATATTTTTTATTAATTTTTCTGTTAAATAATACCTTATTCATGAATAATTTTTTCAAGGTTGAAATTTCTTAAAAGTCCAAAGATGCCCTTGACCTGAAGCTTAACGTTTTCTTTTGTATTGCTGTCTTTATCTATGTGAGCAATGTACTTACCAAACAGTGGTGCATTTGCACCTTCTTGGAGTCCTGCAGTTGGCTGTACATGAGAATCCCTACTTAAATGAGAAATCTACCTATTTCTCTGGTATGCCATTTCCAGGCTCCCTGGAGGGTCTGCAAGTCACGTGTGGGAAAAAGGTAGAGCACAGCCAGATCTAGAGGCATCCATCTCACCCTTGTTGTAGTGCTGGGAGGAGAAGAAGCATATGGGTCCCAGGGTAATAACCCGCTTTCCTGTGGAGCCCTGTGGTATTACTGACCTGCCTGAAAGCAGGAGCGGGTGGGCATATTGGAGAGGTGGCAGGCAGACCTCAGCAGAGGCTTTACTAGCTCGTGCTATTGAAGTGGCTTTAGTCTGTTCAGACACAACATGGTCAGTGCCGGTAGCTTTCAGTGTGCGGTGGTCATCATCGAGAGATGGAGGAACTGTTCCCTTTTATGATGGCTGTTGCTGGATTCATGTCACCCCTGACTGCAGAGGGATGTTCATATATAGAGATTGTATATATGTTCATATATAATAGATCCTATAACTCTCCAAGCCCACCTGGCCAGTCACTGTGTCACCATGAATTTCTGTTTCTGGAGCAGGCTGACCCTTGTCCTCCACTTCCTTCCACTCTGTTGCTGCTGGGCTTGACATATGCCAGCGGTTAAATCATCCGAGGGCCATGGCTCTTCCTGAACTGTAGCAGCCTTTGTCTTCTTGCTCAAGCCCCCACCTGCAAAGGAGGACCTCCAGGTCTTCTTGGTTTGGTTGGTTGTTTGTTTTTTTTTTTGACCCTCATCCCTTTTCTATAGCACTCTTTCGAGTTCAGCTGCTCACAGGTGTAACTGGCCTCCTGTATAGCTGGGTTGTTTCATACCGCAGTATAGATATGGCTTCCTCATATACTGATATAGCTGCAAATGTAGCTCATACAGTTACAGAGGTGAGACTGTTCTATTTCTCTGCCCAGCATGGCTATCTGTGGAGCACAGGATTTGCTTCCAGAAGCAAGCTTCTTTACAGCATTGTGTTTGCATGTTTGATTCTCGTAATTGTTAACTTTCATTTCATCTTCGTCTTCTCGTGTTTGGTATTTGGTGCAGTGCAGTAAAACAGTAAGACCCAAAAGCTTGTAAGAAAAACTTAATTGCACTTGGGATTTGCTACAGAATGAAGTAGATTCATGGGTTTATAGACTCATAAACAAAAACAGCAGGAAAGTTTCTACATACCGAAATAAAGTACTAATACCCTGAGAGTCTCAGTCTATCAATACCTGCATCTTTATATGAACAGACCATGAGTTAGACTATGTGCCAAGACAGAAAAGTGCAATGACTTACTACTTCCTTTTCCTTACAGCCTGGAGGATCTTTGGGTAATGATTGCATTTAAGGTAACAACTTACTTTGCAGCCAGTAAGCAGCAGAGGAGTTTGAGTATGTTATTTCTAGTGATCCAAAGGCTGACCAATTAGGATAGATATCAAAAAGCTGGAAACTCAAGTTCAAGCGATATTAATATTTATTCTTTTGCAGTTAGGATGTATTAGAAGTGGTTGGTTTTGTCTTTCCTCACATAGAAGTCTTCTGCTGCTTTTCTTTTGCAGGAAGACAAGGCTTTGTGAGCTCTATGCAAAGGTTCTGGGATCAGATGAAGCTCTACATGTAAGTACAAAATCAAAACCACGGTGTCAGACTCCTTGAGGTAGGGAAGAGCAGAATAAAGCTGAAAACAGCAGTGCCCTTGAACAGTCCTGTGTAGTGTTTTGGAAAAGATACCTGCTATGGGAGTACTTGCTACACATTATAGATGAATGGAGAGAAGGTTATGGCAATCTTTGGGTTGTGTTTGATGAGGAGGATAAGAATGAGTTTATGAAACAGTTAAAAGGCAGGTATGTTCTTGTCCATCTTCATCTGTGTCATTCACAGTGCTTATCACCATACATCTCAACTGTTCTCAGATGTGACAGGCTTGCCTTTCCCTCAGTCATAATGTTTGATCATAATGTTTCTTCTCTCTTTCTAGTTGCTAAGATCCATTCCTGCATGTGCTGTTTGCTTTGTGTGTTGGCTTTTTTTTCAGTTGGGTGGTTAGTTTTGCTTGTTTTGGTTTTTGTTTGGGTTTTGGTTTTTTTCCCACTTTGCCTTCTCTTCCGTGTAATGGTAAATATAAATAACTGATAGGATTTGTGTGAACACTTGGTTTATGTGATTAATGTAATTTTTCCTTTAAGAGCAATTTTACACAAGTTAAATGTTGTAGACACCAATCTCAAGATTACATTATTTAAAACACAAAGATATTGCACGTAAAACCATACAAATGCCATTCATGTCATTTTTAGCAGTATGTATTTATATCCAGTGTACATATTACAAGTATTATACCTTTGTATACAAGAGGTTAATTTTGCTTTGTGTGTCTCAAAGCATAAATTTGTGCTCAAAGCATACATTCACACTGACAGTTTAAGAGGATTATGTCCTACAGTAGCCAGATTAGCCAGCTTTTTAAAAAAAATAGCTGGCAGTGTCTAAAATTAAGGCCTTTTTATGTCGAATCCATGTCACATTAAAAGATTTGTTAAATGTGCTCCTCTTGTCAGACATTGACATGCAACAAATCATAAGCTATTCTTCTCTGCTGTCTCCTCAATTCTTTTATTAGCTTCCTCAGGACTTTGTCCTTTCCTTGAGTGAATTAATCTCTGTTTTACAGCCAGTACATTATGAAGAGAAGAACTGGTGTGAAGAGCAGTACTCTGGGGGCTGCTACACAGCCTACTTCCCACCAGGCATAATGACTCAGTATGGAAGGTATAGTGTCTATTTATAGTGGGCTTTGGAGTAATATGATAAGACCAAGTTAATAAATATCCTCAGAAAGGGTCATAAATCCTCTGTCACTGTTCACTTTATATCTTTAAGATCACTGGGGAATATTTTAAATAGATATTATAGTCACTTGTGTCAGTTGGTCTTTATGATGGATGATTACAGTATCATTAGGGGTTTTATTGACTTCTGTTATTTAGTAAATACAGATGAGTAGGAATAGAGCTAGAAAGCTTTCACAATCTGTTTATAAAATTAGTTTTGGATATTTGAGATTAGCATTACTATTTTTGGCATACCTTTAGTTGTATTTTGTAAATACTGACAGTTAATTCTCGCCAACATTCACAGTAATAAGTGATTTCTTTTGACTGTTCCTTTCCTGTTAGTAGTTAAGGCTTAATATAGTAATCTGTGTGCCATTGTATACAGTTCTCTCTGACACAAGTTTTTACATGAAAATAAGATTTACCAAAAAAAGCAAAAAAAAGGCTTACTGGTCAGACTGGTTATCAGGTTCAGATACATAGCTTTTAATGTGATGGCATAGCCCTACTTTTGAGGTATAAGTTTGCACAATTTAAAAAGAACTGAAAGCAATAAAGCTGTTGTAACAAAGATCATATGGAGGCCTTAGTATTTAAAGTAATTGCAAATTCTAGCAAAAATAGAGGAAAAAATCAAAACAATAATAAACACCTTGTTTAATTAATTACTTATTTAAATATTATTTCCTTATTGCTTTTAGATATTGTGGGGATGTAATTCAGAGTGCTACACTGTGCCACTACTGCCTAACATTAGTATTTATGATGCTAGCTAAAATTAAGAGATAGAATAAGTCTCAAACTAGTTGTCCTTTACACATATCAGCAATGTAAATGTTTAGAAAATACGAACACTAGTGTGTTTGTTGTAAGAAATGAAATGCAACACAGACTCCTCCTCCAGCTCAACTCATCCAAAGTTACTCTAAGAGCTTGCTGTTACTTAAACAACTTTTATTCTAATATTAACCCACGGATTTCAGTTATCTGTCCTGATAATGGCTGATATGGTTTACTGCTTGTCCCCCTCCAGGATTATTCGGCAGCCAGTTGGTAGGATCTATTTTGCTGGCACAGAGACCGCTACAGAGTGGAGTGGATACATGGAGGGGGCTGTGCAGGCTGGAGAAAGAGCAGCCAGAGAGGTACAAATGCAAGCATAAACCAGGGGGAACTGTCAAATATCCTATGGAAAATGAAAGATCTTCTGGTTGGAGGTGAAATGGGAGCTGAATATTGACAGATTCAGGTGTTCTGAAATCTCGATGCAAATCCTTGTGAAGGGGACAGACTTCAAAAAGGATGAAGGTTTTCCTGAGTGCAAATCAGTGATCTGGAATGCTTAAGAAGGGCTTTGGTTGTTTCATCACTCTTTTCTGCTTCCAGGGATTAAATCTTTCTTTAATAGAACAATCCCAAATTCTCACTGAGTCTTTTTTTTTTTTTTTCCCCCAAAATGGGCACTTTGTTAGTCACTGTATTGAGCTATCGTGGCTCTTAGCCTCATTAGGAACCGCTCAGTTCTGCAGCTCTGCACACCACAATAGTCCCTTCCTCAATTGTTTCCAAGAATACCATTGACACTGACATACCATTGAGACAGCCTTGCATAAAGTCATCAAACAAGGACTTAAATATTTTGCTTCTGAGAAAATGTCAATTCCTCGAGTATTCTCAGGAATATTACAGTTTATGGTGCAGCTAAAGAAATTCCATCTTTGTTTTATGAAGTGAAGGGAATCTTGTGGCAAAAAAACTACAATAGTGGAACAGAAATTAGCTTGAAAGGGAACTGGAGAGTATGTCTCGCCCATACCCCTGCCCCAAAAGACAGGGATCAATTGTCCCACGTGTGAAGGTACATAACCTGTCTCTGAAACCTCCAGAGGTAGTGCTTCTCAACGTCTCTAATGTGCAGACATTACAGCAGAACCTCCACAGGCCTCAGCAGAGAAGTTTGCAACTGAGCTTGGTTGCTAAAAATATTTTCCTTTCCTCGATTACTTGTGAAAGGAAAATATGTTTAAAATCTGGTGCAAGGGTGTTTCTCACTCTCCTGTATTGAAAAATTGATGGGGTCCATGAATCTTGTCTAGAATAAAAGCATATCATAAAAGATGGCAAATTGTAAATCTACAAGTGCCTGGAGTAGAAAAAACAGTATTTCATAAACTTCCTTTTTATTTTACTGCAGAAGAAGTTAATTTTGCTGTCTTCCATAACTAAATTCAGATAATTCTTGCTATCCTACTGCTCTCTGGCATCTTTGATACTTTGAATTTTCCCTTGTGAAAGTTCTCTTTTTTAGTCTTGCTCTTCTCTGAATGAAAGTGGTAGTCTGTCATCACTCACAGGCTTCTGTTCCTCTCCCTATCTCATGGTGAAATTTGTAAAACAAGCTAATCCTGTTTATATAGCTTGCCCATGCTGTAGCTGCTTTATGCATGGTCAGGTTGGATGGGGCTTTGCGCAACCTGGTCTAATGGAAGGTGTCGCTGCCCATGGCAGGGAGATTGGAACTGGATGATTTTTAAAGTCCCTTTCAACACAAGCCATTCTATGATTCTGTGTTCTATGCCTCACTTTGCCAGGAGTATATACTTAACTCTCAGTCACTAGTTCCCTATGCTACTAGTCAAATTCCAGTATCTTGCATAGACTAACTAAGCATAGTGAGATTTTTCTTTTACTGTTTCTATTTTCCACTAGAAGGAGTGTCTTATTAAATATCAGGCGTCCCCACAAATGAGTTGTACAAAGGTTAAGTCTTCTAAAACTTGAATACACAATGATGTTTGTGCTCAATTGTTCTCTTCATCTTGCCATTTTAAAACAAAAATTGAAGCCAGCTCTTTTTCCCATCCATCAGAAGATGAATACTTACTAGGGAATGTTATTTATTTGCAGATACTGTTTGCTATGAGGAGAATCCCAGAGAGTGAAATTTGGAAGCCAGAACCTGAATCAATTGTAAGTCTTTCTGTAGATTAATTGGATTATTTTTTCATGCAGTTTTTGCTGATGAGATAAAATTTTGATGGCCATTTTTATTTAATTTCACTGTATCAAAGCCATCATAAACTTTTATTTACTCACCAAAACTGCCCTTCCCTAAACAGGAGCATACTAGAAACTCAAACAGGGCGCCCATTTGACAGCTCTGTAACACAAGATTGGAAAGAACTACACTTTTAACCAGGCTATGAAACCTTTCCATGTGTCTCCTCTTCTTCCCGTTAACTGAGCAGAAAATTTTGATACAGCATACTTCTTGATAACATGAACTACTTCAATCCAGTTTTGCTTCTGCCACAAGAATCTCTATTTACACCTTACCTCTCACAGTGGACATACTGTTATGTTGATAATGGATGCTTTTCCCACAGGATGTTCCAGCTTTGCCCATCACTACAACCTTCTGGGAGAGGAACTTGCCATCTGTGCCAGGACTGCTAAAGCTGATTGGATTTTCCACTTTCTTCACCTTTGTGACTGCAGCTGGGTTATTTGCCTGTAAAAAGGGATTGCTAGTTCGAAACTGAAAAAGGTGCCAGTGCAAAGCCTCACACTTGAGCAGTTTTCGGGTTTTTCAGAGGTTTTTTGTTGTTTTTTTTTGGCATGTACTTCCCTGTCTCAAAAATCAGATCCAGACTGGGGAAAATAAGGCAGTAGAGGGAAGAGGCTGAAGGGAAGGGGTAAAGGAAGGGGATTCAAAAAGAGCCCCTTGAATTCAGGTCTGCTTCTGGCAGCTCCTTTTTGGTTGTTGAATTTGTAGGATACCGTGTCAAGTGTTATCACCTTGAGGTTTTTATCCATGTCTCAGAACAGAAGTGACAAAAATCTTCTCTAAAGCCTGTTCTGGTGAGACTTCCAGTTGTTTTTACACATATACCTGAATCAGACCCTGAACTCCGAGTCTTCACAGGCCCTCCCATCTCTAGTTGTAAACAAAGAATTTCTGCCTTCCTGTGTGGTAGACTGAGAAAAGAAATCCAGAGCTTAAAGAATAATAAAGTAGATCATGCAGATTGCATGGATCTTTTGTAAGGATCTTTTTAATGTTTTTACTTTTCCACCCCTATATCCAGAGCCCAGGCAGCACCTAACAGACAAGTGAGGCTAAATTTGTCCATCCAAATTATTCAAGTGTGACCATAGGTTGTTGGCATATCTGACGGCATGTTTGTCCTACAGTGACTTCAACAACGTTTTGACTGCCTTTGGCAATGTGGTTGAATTTTAGGCTCCACAGCTTTGATCATAGTGCAGGATTGAATCTCTTCTGCGTAGCAAATTGGCAGGCTTCAGACAACAGCTGATATGTGCAGCAGTATGGCAGACCAGGCTGTTGGACCTAAGAGTGCCAATGTACTGATACAAGCTTTCAAATCTTTTTTGCCCTGTCTGACATCTCTTTGCTACCAGACTCCTCCTTTTAGCTCCCTAAATTGCTGCAAGTTAACAATAGAACAAATTAACCTCTGCCTACCCCAAGAAGTTTTAAAGATCTCCATTAAAAACCTCTTTTACATATATTTTTTCTTGCCACCTTCCTTTCTTTTGTCTACTTAAATTTACTTTGAACACCTTGAGGCTGTCTCTTGCCTGGTAGGACACAATGGACTTCAAAATCTAATGTGAGCATCAAAGCAATTCAACAAAAACCTCAACATCACTGCTACCCAATGCTTGCTTCATGCTGAACACTGCTTAGCTGATTCAGAGCTTCAGTCTCTCCTAGCAACCATATTGATGGGATTAGCACTTCCACTTCTGCCTGCTGTGCTGCGTTATACTGACTCTGCACCTTTGGCAACTAATGAAAGACATAAATGATAGAGAGATCAGAGAACCATGGAAAGGATAGTCACATGAAAGTGCTCTGCCCTCCCTAGCTTGGTACCTTTCAAGCAATGTAAAAAAAGAATAGGAAAGAGAGGGGGAACCCCAACCACATAACCTTATATACCTGCCTGTAAACATGACTCTACCTTGTTCCCAGTATTTCTGCTGGTTTACAGCTGCACAAATATAGCTGAGAACAGGATTGGGTGCACATGAAGTCTGAGATGCCTGTGAGCCTGTTTGCTGCACTTGTCCCTTCAATCAGTGCTGATTTATATGTAAAATATTACATTGTAGTAGAAAGCCATGGAGGGAATTACAATAATATATTTAGCAATTAGTGTGAGCAGAAGGTAGAGGAATTGTATCACTAGTCTCAGGCAGACTTTTTGGGCTATGATCGGATCTTACTTGTACAGAGAGGTACTTCATTCTCCAAACAGTCCCACAGAAATCCACTGAACCACTTATAAAGCTGTAATATTTGTTAGCAGCACATCAGTTTCTGGCCCTTAGGTTTCATTTTTTTTAACTTGATGTGCCATTTAAAAATCTTGTAGCAGCAGCTTGGGTTTTATCACAAATGAATATCCTCATAACAACCTTTTAAAATGCATAGGGGAACTTTTCAGACATAAAGATCTTTAAGGCAGAAGAACAGTGCAGCAGTGTACATATGGCCTTTCTCATTGTATCACATAGAGCAGCAATTGGCTGGGACATTTGCCTACCACAAAGTGCTTCTATATGGCTTTCTCTCTGTAATTTATTTACTAAATGAATTAGGAACTGAAAGCTGAATGGGTAAGTTCAGAGCTTTTGTAACTCAGACAATTCTCGGGCCAAAAATAAACACAGGAACCTAAATTTGGGAAGATAGTTTTAAAGTGTTGGCCCAATATTTGTAAGTGCTAGACAGTGAATACATACTTAACATATAAAGAACTGCCGCATTTGCAGATGATTTCTCTGCCAAAACTGTTCGGAATTCAAGTCGTGCTTCTGCCCTAGAAATAGTCTCTAAAGGGGAGCAAATTCATGAAAGTAATGAGGATAAACTGGTTTTATTCGCATCTGATATGTGTAATTCTTTTCTTTGCTCCTGAATCTGGCAGAGGTTTTTCCCAGTCTAACAAGACAATGTTGTGTGCCATGAGGGCAGAAAAATCAAGGAAAAAAAAGAAGTTAATTATAGTTAGAACTGAACTGAATCACAACCAAAGCTTTTAATGAGAAATAAAATGTATATGAACCTTTCTTAATCTTAGTTTCAAAGTGAACAAAAATAGAAAAAAAAAAACAAAACACAGACATTTCTTCTGTTATTCTGCTGCAACTAAAAGTATATGCAACTTAAATTCTCAAATTAAATTTGGATTCCCTGAGATTTCTAGCCAAATCTGATGGAGCTGGGAGTTCCAAATTGCAACATCTGTATTAGCACTCAGAAGTCTCTGTCTTCCTTCATTCCAGACTGCCAAAGCCTTAGCCTTACCTCTCTTTGTATTTACAGCTGTGTCTTGCTGTGATGATGCTGTGGAGCTTATCGCCACCATGGGATTAAAAAGAAGGATTTGCTGCTGCTTTCTCGGCATCTTCCACATAAAAGGAATATATGGCACTTCGTGCATGTGGATGCCAGTGTGATGAGAACATTGATAAATGTACGTAGAGAATCAAGATGCTTCCCCATGGGTGGAGGGAAGTGTTAGCAGTGGCTTGCATTTTTTGAAATTCCTTTGTGCCAACCCTTCAAAGAGAGGAATGAAGTCTGGTTTAATGGGTAACCAGTCATGATATATTATTAATTTCTTAACATGTTTGATGAGAAATCTGCTGTCATGAAAGTTCCAGCTGTTTACCAGCTTCATAAAATGTATTATAGAACAACCATGGAAATAATCGTATTGTCTCTTATGAACTGATTTGTGTTATCATGCATATTTTGTAAGGCTCTTAGGAGTTCTGATAGCAACTGTATATCACAAGGAATGTTGGGTAATGGCATGAAAATCTGTGTTAACCAAAGTGCTTGAAAGCTAACTGTATGAACTACAATAACAAGGAGGTGAGAGATCTGAGGCAGCCCCTTGTCTTTCCTTTAACTACTGTGGTTTTTTTCTCAATACTGATTTTGACTCCAAATAGCACATCTACTGTCAGTACAACAGTAGATGTTTGTAAAAGATGTATTAATTACAATTAAGTATATGCCTGAGCATTGTCCATCACTGAAACCCAAGGTCTGGAATCGCTTTTGTGGGACTGTTGTTTCACTAAGGTAAAATTTACAAAAGTGCAGAAATTTTAGGTTTTTTTTTTTTTTGGAGACATGAAAGAAAAATATTTTTGAGGAAGAGGAAATTGCATGTTCTCCAAAGGTACTTGGGTGCAAAAGGAAGCCAGGGTGAAATGACAACAGATCTGCCCCTGCTCTCAGGCAAGAAGCAAAGCCATTTAAATTGCAGATTGCAAATACTCACAAATAAACCTGACCTGCATTTAAATGAACTAACATTACCTCCCCCATCTCCATGACCTTATGGTCACCTTGATCTTACAATCTGTTATTCAATAGAGATAAAAATGCGACAGCCAAAGCAGTCTTGCTTTCGAAGTATCTCTGCAGTCAAGTTGTTTAGCCGTTGTCATAGGCTGCCGCTTATAGCGTGTCTCCTGTGGTCATGTACAGGTCAGTGTTCAGTGATGCCTGCCTCTGTGTTTTGGAAAAAAAAGAGTGACTTCACTGTGCAGGAATATATATACTGTGTGTGTGATGAATTTGTGCCTTTTATAACTGTAGCATATTCTCAAGTGCCTCTGTGGTGACTGTCTCCCTTGGTTTCCTTCTTAAGCTCCTTTTTCAATAGACTGCAGATATTTTTATCTGACAGCTGTGAACTTTTTTTAACCTTAATTAGAATCAATAAATATTGTCATGTCACACTTACTGTTTGAGGCTTTTCTTTTGTGCATGTTCGTTTTGATTTGGTTGTGATGGTTATTACTTAGTAACACAATATTCTGCATTTCAAACTGAAGCCAGTGAGGTATCTTCAGCTTTTCTCATTTAAGACAGCACTTTAAAGAAGAGGAGAAGGATTAAACAAACCAAATACCCCCCCCCCCCAATAAAAATAATTAAAAAAACAAAACCCAATACCAAACACCCCCCCCCGCAATAATAATTCTTCCTAATGTGTAGATGACCAACTGTCTTACACTTAAAATTAGGTTTTATTGCTGTAGACAGATTTGAAGTGTCCCCAGCATGAACATCCGTCTCACAGCACCTTGTTTACCAGAACACATATGGGCGGGGACATGTTTTCTAGCTGCTCTTAAGAGTCAAGGGCAGGTGGTATTTGCCTGTAGCTGAACATGGGAAGAATCAGATCCTGTACCAAATACTGTGTGGTGTAAACATAAAATAAAATGAAAAACAAAACATACAAAAATTACTGTCTTAATTTCATTCAGCAGCTCAGTGTCAGTGCTAGACAGATAACGTAACTGAAGAACAAATTCAGCCTTGTGAATAGACCTGTGTTTCACAAAAATACAGTCTATGAATACCAGAAAAAGTGTAACCATCCATGTGAAAAACGCATCAAAAGCATGCGATGCTCTTTGTATAGGCTTAACTTTCAGTATTACTTACAAGTTATAAAGAAGCACAAATACCGTGAGAGCAAATACCCTCAGCTAATCCTTTGCATGCTCTATAAAGCATCCATTTCCTAAGAAACGTATCAGAACCAGCAACACATTTCACAGTCCCTCAAAGCAGCTCACAAATGGTTATGACTTTTAAACATTGCTGCCTTGGGTCAGATTTAAACTACCTCTTTAACCCTTTGTTCAGACGTATCCTGTGGCATCCCAGAGGAGGTACTGAAATAGTAGTAGCAGTAGTAGTTATCTATTTATTTACAAAGCTTTCAATGTGCAGAGACTATGTCAGCCAGGGGGCACTTCATTATTTCCAGCGGTCCAGTGTACAGAAAATTAATTTGGACAGATTAATACAGGAAAAAATGCATTCTGTAGAACATCTATAGAAGATAGTAGCAGGATTTCCTGAGAAACTAATTAGAAATGCCACTCATTGTTTAGGAGAGGATTGGTTGTGTTTCCAAATTATTTGGCTAATCCATACAAAACTCACTTCTAGTATGAGAACTGAGGATTATTTATTCCTCTCACCTTGTATAATTATACTAACCTACTGATCTGAAGAAAATGCTGAGCATTTGAGGGACTAATGAGTTGTTTTGCTTTCTGGCTTAAGGCAGGAAAAATTCCCCATGGGCCTCAGAAAAAAAACCCATCCACAGCTGAAAGGCAAACTGTCCTCAGATTCTACAGAACCAAGATACAGTTTGGCATCTTTCTTGAAACAAGGGGAGGCTTTCTGTTTAATTTAGACCAGTGCATTAAGGTCCAAGTTTTTGCTTCCTCATTTGAGGTACCTTGGTCAGCAGGGTTGCTGAGAACCAGTTCTTGTTTGGCTGGTCCTCCTCTGTCGGTGAGCAGGGAGAGAAGAGCTCCTAGCCTCATGGTTCAGCCCGTGCAGAACTGAAGGAGTCCTACAGACACATCCTTCTCTCTTGGTCTCTGTGTGGGAGAATACCTAAAATTGACAGGGTTTCTGACTTCAACATCTTAGTTACGTGTTTCAGATTCATGGGATTAACTGAATTTTAATGCATGTGTTCCACTTGTTCTACAAAGACACTGATAGCAAGGTTACATGTTTTCAAAGAGCATGTGATACCTACCTAGAGACCAATTCAAGGGCCAAAACACAGTTGCTTTGTGCCTCTTGGACATCTGAGGGCCCCCTGTCCAGCCTCCAGCTGCTGCTATGAAGGGTGGCAACACGTACAGAGGTGATATGTCCTAAACCAGCCCTGTGAAGGTGGCACAGATGCTTTTTGGATACTGAATTAGGCAGTTTCTACCTCCCACCAACTGCTGATGGCAATTAGGTACTTAGATGTTTCCTTGGGGTATTCAGCTATGGAGAAATACAAACACTGATAATGTAGGCCCTGTGAATCTAAAGTGATGCAAGTTAATAAATTGCATGTTAATAGGTAGCTGTTCTTTGTGCAGGCAGGCTATACAATTATTTTGTTAGCCACTGATTTTGTTGGTCATTAAAAAGAAAAAGGTGTGATATTCTAGTCAGAATATTAGTAGTGTTTGTTAGAAAAGCCTTCAATTAACAGCTGAGCTCCAAGTTAAGCTGTAAAAAAGACAGCAAGAGGGTTTATAAGTTGATTTTAGTTTGCATTATTTGTGAAGTCAGTAGCAATAAACTATTTTGAAAGTAGGCTAGAATAGACCCAAAAATTAATTGTAAATGGCTGTGATTGATAAACTGTGAAACACACATTAAGGATCCTGTCCACTGGTTCTTTACCCAGTGCCATGCTGGATTATCCCAGTTTTCCATTCTTCCTGGCTTTGCTGAAAAGGCAAACAAAGTTGGTTTGAGTTTTTACATCCATTGTAAGTCAAAGCCAGTCTCGCTCTGTCTTTTGGCAGAATGTGAGAGATACCTTTTCTAATTTAGAAGAAAAAAATTATTAGCTTTCACTCAAGGATGGTTTTTGCTATGTGTACAGGGAAATTTCTGTTAGCAATATTTGCAATCCCTCCTTAGCAGAATTGCCCTAACAAAATAATCAATATCCATCTAGCTCCATTTATACAAGGCATCTACAGGCTCTGTAGGCTCCCTCCCTCCACCTCACAGCTCTGGGGAGGGAAGAAAACCTAATACAAATTCAAACAATCTGTTCATCTGATCTATAGCAGAAGGGGTTTGAGCAAATACAGACCAGCCTCACCCACCCAGGGGCGTAAAGCCATTGAAGGCCAGCAGTAACTTTAGGGGAGGAGTCTCATTGAGTGCCATTTCCCTGCAGCAGCAGAGACTTGCTGAAGAAGCACTTGAGGAAGCTGAACCCAACAGAAACACCAGCCTTTGGCTGATTAGATTTGTCAAATGACTCCTGAATCACTGTCTAATGGGAATCAGCATTGCACTTGAGTATGCTCTGATGCTTGGAAGGGAAGGAAGGGAGAAAAGGAAGTGTATTAATAATGCACTGAGGCATCCTTGTCAGCTCTCAGGCTGTTCACCCCCAATTTGCATATGCTCCAAGCTGTAAGAAAACACTTTGCACAGCAGTGTTGCATTTAACAGAAATTACATTATAATTTCAGATGTGGAAACTTATATTTCAGGTCTGAGGCTGTGAGATGTCCCATCAGGCTGTGCTGTCATTATCTTCAACAATCGAAATGCATGTTCACACTTAGTCAAAATCAAGGGAAGAAGTTACTCCAGCCTCCACTTGCCAACTCAGACCAAAGTGGAACGAGTATAAATTAGAAACTTCGTTATTTCCCAGTAATTTCTCTATGAATTGGAGTTTGTCCAAAGCACTTTTTCAGAGGTTGTGTAATTGAGCCAATACCTCTCTCTAGCTTTGTAAAGCAAACTGCCCCCAAAGAAACCCCCTTCTCAGAGAAGGGGAGTTTTCAGGTGCATTTAGGATCTGCACTCACACTTTTGTTCCAGCTCCTACATGCTGCCAAGCAGCAGAAAAGCCTTCAGCTGCTCTTCAGAGGAAGTCTTGCAGTACAGACAGAGGGGTACTGTAGCAGCCAGCTCATTGTCCTGATTTCTGCCAGGGACTGGCTGGTCTCATGAATCAGGGTTGCAGGGGTAGACCCTGCCTTTCTCTGCTTCCTCCAGTGTGGCATATTGGAGCTTAGAGATGGGTGAAAACCAGGGCCTGAAGCTGGGAAATTGCATCCCTTTCTTTTAGTGTGTTTCCATTCCAGAGTTTGATATTTTGGGTACCCAAAGGGAATGGTAAGCACCAGTGCAGCAATACCCACTGAGACCTTTCTGCAAATCACTGTTAAGCTTCTGTCACACTTTTGTTTGCTGGATGACAAAGTACTGCTATTACATAACCAGAAGATGGCAGCCTTTATTTCAGTCTGTTCTCTCTTTGCAGCAGATCTACACCAGCCGTACTTCAGCACAGCTGTCTGCAACTGGCATCTACTAACAGCAGCCTCCCCTAATGCTAGGCTCTGACTTTTATAATTCAGAAGGACACCCTGGATTTAGCGAAAGTTTTGATGACAATAATGGTGCTCAGGCTATAATCCAAAGAGTTTTGGAGTGAATGATCTGGCTATGTGTTGTGATTTAACCACAGCTGACAGCTAAGTACCACACAGCCACTTGCTTACGCCCCCCCAGTGAGCTGGGGAGGATAATACTAATATTAATACTAATTTTAATACTAATAAGAAAAAGAGAGGGAGGGATAAAACCAAAGAAAGACAAGTGATGCACAATGTAACTGCTCACCACCCACTGATCAATAGCCCAATTAAGCACTGACTGGTCCTTTCCAGGTAACACTCCCCAGTTTATGTACTGGGCATGATGTGCTGTGGTATGGAATACCTCTTTTGCTAGTTTGGGTCAGGTGTCCTGTCTCTGTTTCCTCATAGCTTCTTATGGCCCTCCTCACTGGCAGAGCATGAGACTGAAAAGTCTTTGATCAGGGTAAGCATTACTTAGCAACAACTAAAACATGGGTCTGTTATTAGCACTGTTCTCAGATTAAAGACAAAACACAGCACTGCACCAGCTACTAGGAAGAAAATTAACTCTATCCCAGCTGAAACCAGAACACCAATGTCCAATGGAAGTCCAATGCCAACATGAGCAGTAATTATGTCCTTTGCTTCATTTACAACCCCATGTCAAGTGGAAGTTGTCTTCTTGTACCATGAGCAGCAGCAGAGCTCACAGTTATATTTCATAGAGTAACAGCAGGAAGATAGAGGTAGCAAAGGACATCTGTCTTGTCTTGTGCTTGGTAAGGTCATAGGCAGTGCAAACTCATCCCCCTGTCTGACCCATTCGTGGTTATAGGCTGGTGCATATCACATCTCCTGGGACACCTGGAAGAGGAGATGGGCAGTTCAGAGCAGAGCAAAGTAATATGCCTTGTTTACTGATGGGTCCTGCCCTATTCTGGGAAAACGTCGGAGATGGAAGGCAGCTGTATGGAGTCCTCAACAAGTTGCAGAAACTGCTGAAGGAGAGGGTGAATCAAGTCAGTTTGCTGAGGTGGAAGCCATCCAGCTGGCCCTGGACATTGCTGAACGAGAAAAGTGGCCAGTACTTTATCTCTATACTGACTCATGGGTGGTGGCAAATGCCCTGTGGGGGTGGTTGCAGCAATGGAAGCAGAGCAACTGGCAACACAGAGGTAAACCCATCTGGGCTGCTGAACTGTGGCAGGATATCGCTGCCTGTGTATAGAACCTGGTGGTGAAGGTACCCCATGTAGATGCCATGTACCCAAGAGTCAGCCACTGAGGAACACCAGAACAACCAAAAAGTGGATAAAACTGCTAAGATTGAAGTGGCTCAGATGGACTTAGATTGGCAACATAAAGGTGAATTATTTTTGGCCCAGTGGGCCCATGACACTTCAGGCCATCAGGGCAGATGGACACTATTGCCCAGGTTATTCATGACTATGAAACATGTGCTGCAATTAAGCAAGCCAAACGGTTAAATCCTCTTTGGTATGGAGGACAATGGCTGAAGTACAAATATGGGGAGGCCTGGCCCATATTTTACTGCTCTTTTCCCAGCTGAAAGCTGCCAGCATTCCTCTGCTAAAGCTTCCTTTCATAAGTAAAGCACTCTTGCTTAGGAAACTTTGTTCCCTGCTCCTTCTATGTGCCCTGGCTTATTCTGTCTCTACTGTGCAAGACGAGGCTAAAAAAAAAATCAAGGAGAGCAAGAAGCAAGGAACAGAAACTGGGAAGTCAAGCGCCACAAAGAAAAACAAGAGGAACAGGAACTGCAACTGAAGCCTGAAGCTTGATTGCCAAGTGCAGAAGTTAAGTGGGAAAAGAAAAAGTTACAGTTCAATAACAAAGAGCACATTTAATTTTCCCTTCTGGATTTTCACCAAGATGAAATTTGCTTTCTCTGTGTGTGTGTGAAAAGCAACTATTGCAGGGAACATTTACAAAGCAAAATTGTTTCCAACTGCTCCTGGAAGAGAAACAGTCCAAAAGGCAAAAAAGGAAACCGACTAAAATGATGTTTCCACAGAAGAGGACTTTCAGAATTTGACCACTTTTATACTTCTTGACACTGCTATCAGGACCTGGGAACTGAGCTCTGTGCAGAGAACCTAAGAGCAGTCACCAGCTTGTTCTCAGCTTGGTTTCTGGCTGGGGAAAACCCGTGCTGCCAGGCAGCAGAACCTGGTCAATGGGACCTGGGAACCCACTGGTGGGAAGCCTACACATTATGGCCTGCCCAACTGCACAGTGTTGGCACATCACAGTGGGTGGTATATTTATTCAAATATATAATGCTAATTGTGCCAGTGTTTGGGAGCATATTTGATCCTGGGAAATGAGATTAAACATAAACCCAGGAGCTGGATCAGCTATGGACTGGAAAGTATTGCTATCAGAGAGACCAAGTACAGCTGCAGTTGCTTGCTCAGAGTGTATCTTGAGCCTGGATGTGCCTTTAGCACACTCCACGTGAATCTAGTCAGACCTAGTCCTTGCCTCCATGCTAGAGCATGGCTGGAGGGATGCTGCCTTACCTGGGGGATGCTGATGTCCACTGCACCAAAGCACGCAGACCCTGCAACCCAGCACTTTGTCCTCATGACCTCTCACATGAAGGATTTCCAGTCGGAGGAGTTTGGGTTGTCAGGTCCCATGCTGGGCATTTTGGAGGTTGTATGATGGTCAGATTGTGAGGGAAGAAAAGCCTTCCTGAGGCAATGATATCAAATAGCCAGCCAGCAGCTCTGCTCCTGCATCTCCTGCCCCTCCAGCTCCTGGTGGCCCAGCAGCATGTCTTGTTCCAAGGTCCCCACCCCCATGGAGCTGGCTAGTGGCAGCCACATCACCCTGTAGGGGCAGGAGTTGCAGCTGAGGGGAAAGGGGAGAAAGGTGATGAGAAGCACAAGAATCTCACAGAAGTGTTTTTTCCATCCCCAGTGCTGATTTCTGTGGCTCTCAAAGGTGTTGACAGGCTAATTATGTGACCTGCTGTGAGGGGCTTGGGCACAGCTGCTGTGGTATCTGTAAGAAAACCCAGCAATTTAATGAAACAAGAGGCAGGTTCTCTCACGTGCATCATCTCCACCTGATCTATCTGCTCCATGGTGCTTCTTATTTCACTGCTAGCATGGAGGATTAGTCTTTTATTTTTCCTTTTTTTGTTTTTTCCCCTCTTTCCCCTCCATTGCTCCTTCTGTCAGTGCTTGCTCTGATCCTTGCTTTATTTCCAAGCATCAAAAAGTAGCCTTTTCACCTGAGGCTTTTCCATTTCTCAGACATGTCAAAGCAATTCAGTTTCCTCCCTGGTGCTGAGGGATTTGGTGCAGACTTTGGTCTCTGCCATCTCACGCCATACTCTGATAGGACAGAGCACCTCCCACCTCTGCCAAGGGAGTCCAGGGCTCTTCCTTCAAAAACTAGGGCACTGAGCACCCCTACTCAGGAAGGTCACCAAAGGCTGTCCCACCCCATGGTCCAGGTGAGGACCCTGCTTGCTCTCCAGCAGAAACAGGTGTTTCCACAGTGCTTCAGACTCACGGTTTTCATAGCAGCAGCAGCTTGCTTTGAGACTTGTCAGTAGTGATAAACTCAGTCCCATTCTGTTTCAAAATTGGTTTAAGAAAGATGCCAGGCTGTTAATATTTAAGCTAAATGTTTAATGTTTAAACAGGGAAATTGTTCTGATTGTCAGAAAGAGCATTAAAGCAGGATGAAAACTGGTCTATAATTGCTGACAAACACTGCCCTTTCTCTGCAGCAGCGTGGTGCCTGGGAGCTGCAGGAGTTTCAGAAATGACAATTTTAATCAACTTCTTCTATTCATTTGCCACTTACCACTCCCACAGCAGTGAGACGTGCTTTTTCCCTGCTAAGTGGGGAACATTGTACCTGGCCCTGTTTAACAGTTGGAGGCTAGTTCAGCTGAATTGAACTTGCAATTCAAACCCCAAATTGCGATAGAAATGTGTGTGGAAAAAATGAGGCTGGATTGTGTCTGCTCATGGATATATTCCAGATGATTTGGGGTCCCTTTTGCATGCACACACAAAAGCTATGAAATTCAGATGTCAAGTTTGAAGTCAGCACAAAAATGATTGCCTCTGGTTGCCACAAATACAAGTATGGATGAATATTTTTTAACAGGTATGGACAGTGTTTTTTCAGGTGGTGGAAATACCCACATGGGGGAAGTGTGTAAGGCTGCAGAGCCATTTCATGCCACAAAAAGCTTGTCAAGAGCAAGCCCAAGCTCCCTCCCCAGCCCCTCAGGAAGGCTTTGTGGTTGTGCCAGGTTACATGACTGGATAGTCCCAGCACACAGGAACTCTTGCTCAGGAATAGCTGAAACTGGGGAGAACATATTCAGCAGGGAGCCCTCGAGTCAAACAGCAATGCACATTAGTCATTTTCCCCTTCTTAATGTGTTCCTAAGGTGGATGCTAAACCAACCTGTCAACCAGCCTTTAAACAAGCATTTAATACTACCGTTTAAGGTGTTCAAAATCCAGGCTGGGTCCTACTGAGACTATTCACTCCTTTCCAGTGCCGGTAATTCGAAGTGCATGCAAAATTAAAGGTAGATGGGAAATTTGAAGCTGAAAATATAGACAGTCTTTTTATCAATAATCTGTCCAGGCTTTTTTTCCCCTAGAAAAACCAGTAGTGGTTAGCTGATTCTCACACAGAATAGCTGTGAACAGTGAACAAAGTAGCTCAGGAGACATGTACTGTCCATATGGCCGTTTCTGTGTGATACTTAACACTGGCACCAAGAGCACCCGCTCACATCTGATGACACAGGGTCACCTGAAGCACTCTTTCCCTTAGGAAATGGCTTCTGGTTCAGAGCCCACCAGCACCTAGGCTGTAATTGGTCTGCACTTACATTGTCTACAAGGCTTTGGTACAAAAAAGTGAGAGGACATACAAAAGCAGTTAAAGTGGAGGCTAGGAGCAAAGTCATCTTGGGTATGTAGGTATTTCTGTTGGTGTATACGTATGGATCATGTTGAGCAGAGCAAGGGGTTGGTGGCTGCTCTGTGTGATGTGCCCAGTGATTTAACACAGTAGAGAAACACAATCATCCACAAACTCACAAAAAACTAGGCAAGAAAGAATCTGAAGAAAAGTTTATAGAAGAGCTCCTCTTATCAAGGTTTCAGGACCGTTGAAAAGCACATTTCGCCCATGTTGAATGACAGTTGAGTCCATGGACACACAGGATGCTCAAATTTCAAGGCAAAAAGACTGCAAAACGGTTGTATGCTGTGAAACATATATTCCAGACTTCAGTTAAACACTAAAGTGATTATTTTAAGTGTATCATGTACAGAAAAAGAGCGGAACAGGCAGATGCATCCAATTACTGTAATTTACAAGGCAGTAATTCAAGTCCCGAATATATTTCTCCTTATTGGAGGAAGGCGGTACAGATTACAAGCAAAATGAGGGGCAGTGAACTGACAGGGAGCCAGGAAGCTGCTGCCATTTGGAAAACAACAGCTAGCAACTGCTGCCATTTGGAGGGGTTTTAACTTTGTTAATTTATTTCACTCTGCTTTAACAGCAAATGTCTGGGCTGGATTGGATGCTCTTGGGCCAGGAAATAAGCCAGAACCACATCATGGCCGTGCCACACTGATGCAGACCTACTTCAGAATAGGTAAGCATAGATACTTGCTTGAAAGTGGGCAGATAAAGTCCACTCATGCTTCCTCTTGCTGTTTAGAGAGCTGCTTCCTGCTAATTACATCTTTTCATCCAGCTCACGGTAAAGTTTCACGTTGTGATGATTAATAATTAATCAAAGGCATGTGAAAATTAATTTGGCAATTCTGCATCTGATTGGCATTCTAATCTATTCTGTAAAGCAGAGATGTGGGAATAACCTCAGATATTCTGAGCTGCTATCCAAGGTGAATACATAAGGGCATTTATTACCTTGT
Organism: Melopsittacus undulatus; assembly: GCF_012275295.1. Lineage (NCBI taxonomy): Eukaryota > Metazoa > Chordata > Aves > Psittaciformes > Psittaculidae > Melopsittacus > Melopsittacus undulatus. The sequence goes on along the minus strand of NC_047528.1, from coordinate 87,280,832 downwards.
GTGGTAAAAAAGAAAGTGGTGAGTGATAATGAATGCATTCTCCAAGGCCTCTTTGCCTTTTGACAAAGGTGTGATTTGCATTTTGCCTTGCCTGCATCAGGAATATGCCATCAATATTATCATGTCCAATCAAAACAAATGGACAAGGAAAAGGCATATTTGAAAAACACCTCCACAGCTGATTTATTTCTGCTTAGCTGGTAGCAATGGCAGGAGATTTGATTCCTTAATTGTGGCACTAAAAAGAAAAATCACAAGAACAACGTTTGCCCTTTCCAGCTGTCCATGCCACTTCTCTCCAAAAATAGCACTCATCTGATAAAAGGGAAGAAGAGGGAGTATGCAGCTTTCACTGGACATGTGGTCCTCGCTAGTTTCGAACTAGTAGTCCTTTTTTATAGGCAAACAGCCCTGCAGCAGCCACAGAGGTGAAACACATGGTTGAGCTAAGCAGGCACAGCAGTCCCGGCACAGAGGGCAGGTTCCTCTCCCAGAAGCTGGTGGTGAACGGTAGAGCTGGGACATCCTGGGGGAGAGAGGAGATGGTTACCCTCCCTCACGATGTGAGCAAGGAGGTGGCAAACATCCCACGCTAGGTTGGAGAGGTCAGAGGCTTTCCCCGAGGACCAGACCAGGGGGAGGAGTGCCACAGCTACAAAACACCTATTTTCTGTCATCCCCAAAAGCCACAGGGCAGTGAAAATGGAGTTACTTGTGACAGGATAGATGTTACATTTGACTTAAAACCACGGCCTAGGACAGGGCAGAACTAGGCTGATTTCCTACATTTTGCAGTCCCCGTGGCTCCAAGATCCTTGTCCCTGGCTCTTTGCCATCCATTGCTCAAATAGGAGTAACCATATTCTTCAGACAAAAAAAATTAGTCCCATCAGCATGAGTGGTAACCAAAACCTTGCATGGGGTCAGGCCCCACAGAAACCACTGAAGCAGGGACTGCAGCCTTACTGAGGGGTGTGCGCCTGACCAGGTAACAATGAGAAAATCTGGCTCACCTTTGACTCTGGCTCTGGCATCCAAACTTCATTCTCTGAGATCCTCCCCATTCTATGCAATATCTACAAGAAAATATTATTTAGGTTTTTTTTTTGTTTGTTTGGGTTTTTTTGGTTTTTTTTTTTTGCACCAGAGAGAAAAAATTAAAAAGCCCATGCTACTTTCAGTTTTGGAAAAGGAGAGCAAGTCAGAACAAGGTGACATTGTTAAAAGGCAGAACTATGATCACCTGAAAGGGATTTGAAACAGAAGATATATAGTGATTTCAGAGAGTAATTTCTAAAAATTAGGACTCAGAAATCCCCATGAACTACAACTTCTTCAGATGTTTATTTCCATTTTTTTCCTGAGTACAAGTATAAATGCTTTTTCATGTGACAGTTTGAGAATGGAAAGGTGAGGTTACCACCATGCACTCAAGATGCAAAGCCTATTAGGAGTGATCACAGCCCAGAAGAAGGAGAAATACAACTCTGGACCTTTCAAAGCATACATCATGAAGTTATCTCTTGGCAGTACAAAGCTTGTAAAGGATTTTTCTTGAGAAACTGATTGTAACAATCATGGAGGTTCTTGAGGGCAAATAAATGTCTCCAGAAGAGACAGACTTTGAAGCTACTGCTCACAGGCGTGGAAAATAGGAAAGATAAATAAGGTGACTTGAAACAAAGCAAGTAATGATGATTATAAGGTAAATATGATGGTCTGTCAAACAGAAGCAAAAGGCTGATTTTTCCCTTAAATAACAGTTCTGTGGCTCTGCCATACAGCAGTTGTAACTGTAATGTATACCTTTTAATGTGTTTTTTTTTTCCTTCCCTCCAGACTGTTGTAAAGGGATTTCACTGTGACTGGGAACCTAGCCCAGTGTGTGTCATTGTGAGGAGTTTTAGCCCTTATCAGAGCCGCCCATTACAAATTCATAAAGGAGAACTAACTGCACTCTCTTGTAAAAGGAGAAGCAGACGGGACTTATCAAAACTGAGAACAATGCTCAGATACAAATTGCTGCATAGGAAACAGCTGCAAGTATTTATAATGACTTAAATAACTTTTAAAACATACTGTGATTAACTTGTTAGACATTGTGGTAGTATATCTAAGGGCAGCATTAGGTTGTAGGGTTTTTTCTCTCTAGACATGGGGTACAGGGCATGAGCTTCATTTTGAGTCTCCAGTGCAGCAACACACTGCATAATGTTCTGATTTGGGTGAGATTCTTGGCTTCACTTTATTCAATAACAAACTAAGTAAAGTTGTTTGTTTTGTTTGTTCATTTTTAAAAGAAATGTTTTGGTTCAAATCCTTTTCTGGGATTCTTCCCCATCAATTCTATCAGCTTCTACAAAATTAAAGGGTTTGATGCACAAAATCAGACCCTCCAAGCTGTACTTAATCCTTTTTAGCCTTTTAATAGAGATGTTGAAAGCAAACCAACAGTATGTACCTCTCTGGCTGCTCTCTCTCCTGCTTGTACAGCTCCTTCCATGTATCCACTCCACTGGGTAGCTGTCTCTGTGCCAGCAAAGTAGATTCTGTCAATGGGCTGGCGAATGATCCTTCAAAACAAATTGAGAATATAAGACAAAAAGTAATAGGAAGGTGATGGTCTTTCTAATAGCAATTTATGGGCTTTGATGGAGCACTCAGTTCTCCAAAATTCCTGCAGACCTGGCCTGGGGAGCATGGTGCAATAAGCTGTCCCTGCAGGACCACATACTTGCTTCTATACACAACACTCAAGATCTGAGAAAGAGAAAAACTAAGGCATAAATCAGTGTTCCTGGCTCTTGTACAAAATAATATGAGACTTATTTTAGTGCTGGGATAAAGGGTGATCCAAACAGCCTCCAGAAATACAGTCAGCTGATAGATTTATGTTTTCTGCATGGCAGTTTTGTTGTTATCCTGCCATTACAATGGGATGTGAATGATGTTTTTGCAGTGATGGGTCACTAATACCAGCTTATATTTGGAGGCTGGACTTGCTTGACTGCACGTCCTGCCAAAAGGGGATAGCAGCTGAAGGCCTTATCATTCAGAAAGTTGCATTTGCCCTGCAGGGCCATATAAGCCAGCCCCTCAGCCGTGCAAAGCTGCACAAGCATCCCAGTTAATCCAGCCCTAGGTGATAAGCTCCCTTTCCCATAGAAAGGTGTGCTTGATCTACGGACTCCCACCCAACCCCCAGTTAGGTTTTTCCTGTCTGCCTGACACCAGCTTTCCCAGGTCAGAGACATCACCCATCAAGTGTTCAGACAAATTGCAGCAGAAGAGTTTGTGCACAAGATGACTTCTTCCCACATGCATCTTGGCATAGAGACAGGGTGGACATCCTAATGAGCTCATGCTGCGATGTGCTGCATCGTTTATCTGGTCTTTCATTATGGATACAAGACTTGTCTGGTTGTTCCTATTATGTGCTGAGCCATGCCTTCCACAAACTTTTCAGGAATATACTGAATATTAATCAGTATTATCTACTGCATTCCTTTAGGAATATAGCAATTCTGCATGGGGAGGGCATGTGAGGCTTTGCTGGGTGGAGGAGCAAATGAGTTTTCATGTAAGGGAAATGTATGTCTTCCTCTTGTGATGTGACTCAATGAGCTTTATAACCTCATGCTCCACCTACAGTCAGTGACAACTTTTAATCTGTCCGAGATGCGTGCCCTCAAGATCTTAGAAAGCATTAAAGGGATCTGCTGCAAATATTGTGTAGCAGCAAATACTGTACGTAGCCTAGTGGGGAAAGGTTTTGTGGTTCTAACAGGTCCCCTTGTAACTGTGTCTTGTTTCCTTGAAAGTCACAAGAGAACCACTGCTGTTATTAAAGTCAGTAGTAAGATCCTTATTAGCTGAAGAGTAGGGAAGCAGAACGAGGGTTGGCATTCCCCCAGTATGCTACATATGCCATAAGCCTGTTGCATAAGGTGTATAATTGCACATGAGCTAAGAATTGTATAATAGAAAGCAAATAATTCTGTGTTTTACCTTCCATAAGAATACATTATGCCTGGTGGGAAGTAGGCTGTGTAACAACCCCCTGAATATTGTTCCATGCTCCAGTTCTTTTCTTCATAATGCACAGGCTGTAAGTATCAGCAAACATTAGAGAGTGAAACAGTGACAGAGAAATTGGAAATAAAAAAATTTCTTTTGAAGAGGAAAAAACCAGGCTAAGGATACCTGTCAAAGAAGCACCCTGTCATCTGGCTGATGCTATCCATCTGCACAAAATGAATCTTTTCATTTTTACAGAAGCACTAGCCTCCCACTGGGAAATGACAGGACAAATTAAACCATGCACTGCCTTCTCTTTTCTGTAAAGAGTGAGACTGGCAGCTCTTTTCTTCCTGTACTAGATGCTGTTGCCCTCCCTTTGGGAGTATGGATTATATGGAACAATATGCAATTTCAGGCACACAATTTAGGTAATAAGAATTTTGGCTTCCTCTTCCAGAACAAAGAAGGAATGTTACTGTACAACAGGGGTGAAAACAGGCATTCATTCCTTACATGTAAAGCCTCTTCCATCCCCATTGCCTTGGCATATGCCTCACAGATCTTCATCTTCCTATATGAAAATAAAATCAGTCATGGTAAAAGAAAAAGAAAAAAGGAAGGTGGAAAAAAAAAGTCTCCATTATTGCTTTTATTATATAAAACCATCACATTTACTACAAAATACTAGACAGAAAGCTGAATTTGGCTTTGTTTTTAAGTCTGATTTCATGTTCTTATCTCAGCATAAATATTTCAAATGCTGATCTCTAAATGTGACACCCAAAAATGGACCTAGGGAATGGGAAATGAAGGTTGATTTTGGCAATGAGCTCTAAAAAAATAAATCTTTGTACAGTTATTTTAGTATGCAGAGCCAATTCATTCTCATGTTCACTGACTTAAGATCAGAAGAGAAGCAACATAAATCAGAAAAATCTCTACAGATTTACTATAGCTCTCAGCAAAATACGATCTCGAGAATACTATTTACACTCCTAAACCAAGCTCCTCTTTTATTTGCATGTGTACCCAAAATCCCATTTAAAGAGTACTGTCTGTTCATTTCACAGGCTAAAGGAAAACCCATGCTGTTGTAAACATGGAGGTTTGAAAAGTTTGTTGCATGGTCTGAATGTGAAGGACACCAGAAACTATGCATGTCAGTGCTCCCTATATTCCTAGGGTGAAGCATCATTCAGTCAGGATGCAGTCTGGGAATGTGGTAGGAAAAACCTCTTGAGTTCACATAAAGACACAGAGATGCTATGTCATAACATAGAAGAGTGGACAGGACTTGGAAACTTATCCCTACCTGGATGACTATTAACCTAGGCTTGTTTCTTGGCCTGTTTATGCTAAAAGCTCAATCTTTGCTCCCGTTTCCATATTAGTAGTTGTGCTGAGAATGTGCATACATGAGTATGCACACACATATTCACACACATTCCTGTGGGGAACTATCCCAGAGAACTGACTGACTTCTGAAATGTTTGCAGTTTCTGAACTCTTACCTCTCTTCCTTACTGAGATGGGCCAGTTTAACAGCTTTTCTGGCAAGGATGAAACTGAAAAGAAAAATATGGCATGTAAATATCACACAGTGTCAGCACCCTGGCCGATTTGCAAGGTCTTGCTAAAAATTAATCCAAACTTTTTTTATCAAACATTTTTTTTGTCATACCTCATTATTTAATAATTACAGGTTACTAGCCTTCACTGCCTACCCTCTTACAGATAGATCTTATCCAAAAGGATGGAGACCCTGAGTTTTCTTAAGGTTTTGAAGATTTGCAGACAGCTGGCCAGACCACTGCCCATGTCATTGGGTGTTAGCAGGTGATGGGAACCTGCTGCTCTGACAAGCACTGCACAGTGTCATGGACTGGTTCTATTGAGAACAGGGATCAATATTTATTCAGCTTGAAGGAAACAGATTTGGCAATTAGTTCATCTGACCTTAGTGGAGATACCTGGGAGATGATGTTCCTGCACTCTTAGAAACTTGCATAAATCCACAGGGAGAAAGCAGGAAACTATTTGCCATGTGGGGTTTGGAGGAGACTTATTGCTCTCAGGCCATGGAATTTTTTAAACATTGAACATGGTCATAAACACGCACAGTTCATTAGAAGTTGTAAGTTTTCCTTGCCAAGTACTTAAGGAGTAGTTGCCTTACATTTATATTGGCCTTTTTTGGCAGTCTCACTCAACAGTGGAAACACTTGTAAAGATTGTTTGCTCATATTGGCTCAACCTATTTTAAAAGCCAGCTATTCCGTATGTTTCATACCTGTTTGTCCAAACTACAACTTTTTTACTTGGCAGTTTCTTCAGAGTTCCCATTTCTACACTGCATAGCTGCTGTCCCACTCAATCACCAGCTGATGTTCATTGTCTTGCCTCAGCAAGGGGAAAGGAGGCAAATTAGGATTTCTTGGACAGCTGCACTTTGATTTTGGTTCAGGCACTAAATACGAGGCTCAATATAAGCCAAACACAGGCTCATAAAGCTAGGTGAGAAAGGGATTTATTTCTAGATCTACTCCACGACAACAAAAAATCCTTACCTGAATGATTAAAATGAATGAACTACATGAATGAACTACAGCTGATTTCAGCAACTCTCTCCCAACCAAATCCTTTGTACAAGGCTATTTGTAGCAGAAGCATCACCTAAAAAGTTACATGGACTAGAGTGGCATAAGATGCTTGTTGGAAGTACTCTCCTGCATCTATGAACACTGTGGGAATGAGTAGTACCACTGAGGTAACCTGGCCATTTCCCCTCTTCCTTCTCCTCCCACTCCTTCATACAAAACTGAATACACATCTGTGAGTGTAGGCTAGAAACTCTTAACCCCATAATGGCAGGGAAAGTTCCATCAGGTTTCGTGTCATCTATGGTTATTCCAATTGGAGACTCTTCATCCTCAATGACGAAACAACCACAATAACCTAAGGGAGGGAAAGAAAACAAAATTACTTCCAGAGAAACTTGCTGATCATATTTTTGATAGCAATGAGCAAGGAAGATTATGCAAAAAGGACTTGTACAGTAATTCCTTTGTCACCAATAATACCTACATGTCTGAAGTGGTTTTGTAACAAGCTTTCTCCTCTCTTCCCTCTGACTCTGGGACATTTTGTACACAGGTTCATAAAAGTCATATTTAAATTCCAGCATTACTTAGCAAAGAATGTCTTTGGATTATTGCAGGTCCCTCTGGCTCTCTATAGTAAGGGTAATAAACACTAAAATAAACAGATCTAGTAAAAACTATGAGTAACTTTGGCCAAAACAATAGCAGCAGCAACAAAACCCAGTGTAATTGCATCTGGTCACAGTGGGCTCAAATTTACACCATGTATTGATTTTGCTAATGGTAAGACTGTCAGGATTGGTATCCCATAACAACATTGTAGAAGAAGCATGGGCCGTCTAATCTAGTATCACATCAGTACATGGTTTAGATGAACATACAAAAATTCCCATATAGATAACAATGTATAAACCTGCCTACATTTCTTTCTAATCCCAGTGTCTGGTTTATACCCTGAAACATACAAATTTATATTCTTTTGATTAAGAAGTATTCTCACCCAGTACAACTCTCAGTATTATTGCACAGGAAGTGGAAACTAATCTGCTCATACAAATAGTTCCGGAAATGGTATCAATTAAAGCTGAGAAACACAAGGTGTTGCAGCATGTGGAAAAAATATCTTGAGTTAAACAAAAAGCTAACCTATATTTTCTATCCCTTAGAGATAATCGAGTCTATCGAACAGAGGATTAAACCCAGGGAAAGTCTTGCTTACACCTTAAGCTTTCCTTGTCATCTGCTGTAAATTCTCTTTGGCTGCACTGTGTCCCTGGCAGGGAGAAGCAGGGACCTGCTACTGCAGCTCTCAGCAACGCTTCCCAGGGAAATCTTACTTGTTCTCTAAGTCATCCCTCCTCAGCAAACAACAATGGATCCTGTTTGTTTCTGGCCCCATCTTTGGGAAACGTGTGCACTCAAGCTTGGAGGAAGAGTTCTCCTTTCTGAGAGCTTTACCTTTCACTTTTCTGTGTGTTTGGTTTTGGTGTTTTGCACCTTTAACCCCCATTGGATTTATTTCCCAACAGACAGCAGATCTTCAGAATTCTCCTATCATGGGGCTCCCAAGTCTTTCATTTTCCCCACATACCTTTCTTTTCCCAGAAGGCTTCCCTGTAGTACATCATGCATTTTATGACACATCCCATAGGCAAACGCTGAATTAACAGGTTTCTCTTTGGTGGCAGTTCTGGTTTGTAATGAATCTTCGTTGTCAGGACTGGGGGAATAGCACTGATCACATACTTGCCCTGAAATGTAGAACAGAGTCAGTACAGACAAAGCACTGCCTCTCAGTGAGCTCACCCTGCAGGACACTTTTGAAAGATGATCTTGTTAGTTGTTAAACAGATTTCCCACACCTGACTCTACTAGTTAGTTTTCCCCATACTGATATTTCAGGTGACCAAAATAATTCTGCCATTTCAGAGAAAGGAGATGGAAAAAGCATATTTTTCTGCAAGTAGATGATTCTTGACAGCTTTCCAGACACTACAGGACCAGAGCCGAAACTTGGCTGGAGACAAATGAGAAATAGGACAAGATAGATCTTATGGCATAGGTAAAAGTGCCTTTTATCATGCCCAGAAAAATCTGACCCACATTTATACATTATAAGCTGTTACAACAACAACAACAACAAAAAAGTATTCTGTGCATTTTCACAGGATACAACTTTAGGGCAAGCAGCCCTGGTGAAAATGCTCTATCTCCCTTGCAGGTACTGTATCTGATTGGAGCGATGAAGGACACTGTTTCAGGGCTCAGGGTGACACTGTGTAACAACTGGCGCTTCTGCTCTCAGGTGCTCTCATGCAGGAATCCTGTCTCCTCTAACTTGGTTCTCACTCACCCAGCATGGAGGGAGAAGCCAGAGGTTTTACCCTGAGGTTTAAAAACTCGCTGGTGAGGGAGAGTCCCTCCTCCAGGACATCCTTAGACCAGCTTCTCTGTCAAACAGCCCCTTCCCTTTCTGCTAACATTCTCTAAATATCCCACAAACACTGCCAGCAGTGAGATGGGGATCTTGCAGACCCTGGTAGTCCTGCACAAACCCCTGTGGAAGGCTGAGCTCTGTGTTCAGAGGGAAGCTGCCACCTTATGTGTGCCACTGCAGGTAATCATGTACTGATGGAGAATTTCACTGCACCACTGCACAGAGGCCAATCTCACTAAAGGTGTTTGAAATGTCTTTTTTTGTTGTTGTTCTGCAAACCACAAAGTTCGATATGAAGAAGAACATTATTTTTCCTTTCTTTGAAATGGTCTCAGTGCAGAACCAAAATGTAAAAATAAATAATCACAGAAAATGTTAAGACAGAAAAGACAGAGTAATGACAGAGTAATGACAGAAACTAACTAGCAGCACACCAAGAAGAGACCCAGTCATAAATAAATCTGTAAAGCAAATTTCACAGAGTGTCAACATTGTCCGAGAAATGGACACACACAAATGGGTACTTCCTGATTACATCTGGCTAAGAGCTGCAGCAGATGTATTCCCCCACTAACTGCATACTCAACTTTTATTCTGATCAAATTACCTCATATATCTCATGGTTTAGAGTCTCCACAATGACATTATCACCTGTCTGATCAATACGGACCACAGGTCTCTCGAGTCTGACTCTGCCTTTGAGGCGTTCCATTATTTTCTCTGATATCTGACCAGAACCCCCTTTAAACTTCCTCTCCTAAAAAACAAGCAGAAAAGAAAAACAAACAAAAATATCACCAGCATTAATCATGATGACATTCAATAGGACTTCTGCTTACAATAAAGAAACTTCAGGCCAGATCTGCAAGTTGTAAGGTGCATAAAGTGGTGCAGACTTTTAAAAGAGCAAAGGCATAAACCTCAGCCTCAGTGGGGATTGCTGCCTAAGCCATATTTGCAATGGTTTCCTCAATTTGCTGGAGTAAAGACTCTTGAAGCCCAGTGAACAAACACATACAATGCAGGTATTCTAGCTAGTATAAACATACCACTTCATTAAATGATGTTTTGAGTATTTTACACATCGCTGTGCTACCAAAACCCTCTTGTGTGACAAAGACATCACCTTGCATCCATACAGTAAAGCCTGCATCAGTGCAGGAGCAAGACAGATCTTTAGTTGGGTCTGGCCTCAAGTGCAGCAGACAATGAGTTTTATCTGTCCCTGGAAGGCATGAAGACATTGCTGTCTGGAAAAAAAGGACAACCTGTGACACATATTTCCTTGTGTTGTCTGTGCAGATGCTCAGGGGAAGCAGTAGCACTCTTTTATCTACTAGCCACCAGCATTATATCAAGCAGCTCACTTCTACATATAAGATACTGGTATTGGCAGGAAGCAAAGGATCCACAGAGTCTTCTGCTGAAAGACTGGAATGGCTGTCTGAAGAAGTCTTGTAAGACTTGTCATGGCCACTAAGTCAGAAGCTTTTAGTGCTTTTTGTTCAACTGGTTTGTACTGGGATGAGGGGAGAGTGAGGGATGGTAGAAACCAAGACAGATTGCCCCATCTGGCCACAAAGAATTGGAAGTGCTCTTCCCAGGCTGGCTTTCCCCTCTCCAGGTCTTGTTAAGATGCAAGTATCTTGGGATTAGTTTTATTTCTACTTCTTGTTGCAATGTCTAGCAGTTGCTGATGTGGCTGCAATGTTGTAAATGAGGAGCTCCTGGGGAGGAAGGCTCCCAGATCTTGCTCCTGCTCCAGGGCAGCTCTACTTGTATCCTTGGCACAGGGTTGCTTCTTCTTACCCCAATGGACAGATGTTGATGGAGTATTTGCATTTCTCCAGGCAACTTCCCTTAATGTCTCCATATCCTGGTGCACTTGGAAGGGTGTGACGCTGTTGCTGGTTTTGTTGTTGGTAGCTTAAGTTTGAAATGCTACATGTGCTTTCTGAGGCTGCATTAACTGAAATAAGAGGCCCGCAAAAGGTGCGGATATATTCCATCCAAATTAATTTGCCAGCACCCCCTTCCCTCTTCTGAAACTTCATTCAGAACAATCATGTGAAAACCATGATGTTTTGCACCTAACCAGGCACCTGCCACAACCAAGGTGAGAAACACTCTGAAGTAGCTCATAAAACTTGCTGCCATGCAAGCTGTCCCAAGAAGGAAGGGTCTTTTGTTACTTAATTCCAATTCTTGTCATTAGAGGCTTCAATGGCAAAAAAACCATATTGCACTCTGAAGTACACTTGCTTTGAAGTCTTGAAAATACTCCAATGTGCTAAGTAACCCATAGAAAACAAATTGGCAAAAAAAAAAAAACCAACAAAATAGCAACAAAAGAACTTTGTTGAAGTGAATACAGGAAAAAAACTATTGACTGAATTGTCCCAGTTTATCCCAAAGCCCAGCTAATAAAATTCCTCATTGTACAGAGTTAGCCAAGAGGGCTGTTCCAGCCCATGGGAACACAACTGTTACCAGTGCCATGTGCACTTGATGTTTTGCCCTCTTTTCATTAACTCCAGGGCTTTGACGAGTACAACACTCCACTTGCTTTTTATGGTTTCAAGAGAGGAGGAAGAATATGAGACATTTTATACCTGGCCCCCATTGGTGATAGAAAAAATCCTGGCTGTGCCCCCACACTGTCTCACATACCACAGGAACCAGAGAGCGGAGACTTCCTGAGGCTCAGACGTGACATTGACATTCACAAAGAACGTGGCAAATTCTTTAACAGCTCTGCATGAGACACAAGAGCAGAAGCAGACAGTGAGTAAATGTGAGTTCCTGACTGCTTACAGGTTTTTCTTCATTATGCTCAACAAGGGCCGCTTTTCCAAAGTCAGAAAAGCCAAGGTGATTTTTATGTGTCTCACTTTTTAACTTGTAGCAAGTCTGTTTCAGTGGGTTTATATCAGCCCTCCCCTCTGCCCCAAAGTATTTACCCATTCAGTATGAAGTTCTTCTGATTTCATCTTAGTCCTTTCTATAGTTTCTCAGCTGCTATTCCTTTCATCAGAACAAGTATTTTTCTCAACGTAAGAATGCATCTGGTAACCTATTAGTGAAACTCTTCTGCATTTAATCTCCATCGGGAGCCCATTGGGCACGTCATTTCCAAGGTCTGATGGGTCCTGAGGGACTCAACTAGCCCAGACGTTCTCCATCTCCTACATAACATTGCTACACAGACTTTTTGTGAAACCAAGAATCAGACATAGTAAATAACCCAGAGAAACCAAACTGGCTATCATTGCCATAAACATGAGGAGAGGACCAACTTCTACCACAACAAACTTACACAGAGTTCCAGCAGCAGGAAATGAGGACCTGGCTATTCACATTTCTTTCATTTGTGGCTACAGATTGCTAGAAGAATAGAGATCATTTTGCAAAGACGATGAAATGTCTTTGACTTGGATGAAGTTTCATGAAACAACATGAATTTATAATCACCTGCTAAAGGAAGGAACTTTGAAGGTTATATAGGCTAAACCACGTAACTTATAAACTTCCATAACTTCGTTTCCCTGGGTACTAAGTCAAGTCAACTCTATTTCTTAAACCAGGATATGAAAACATCCTGCATGCAAGAACCTTCTGCTGCAATCTTGAAAGCACCAAAACACTAAACAGCTGTAAGAGGCTCACACCTAAGAAATATGAGCAGGGTCTGCAGGTTCAGAAGATGCTGATCTGTGACACATGACAAACAAATTTTCTTCTATAATCTTGCAGCAGGTCAGACAGAAAATGCTGCAGAAGAAGGTTTTTTTCTTTTTCTTCTTTTTTTTTAATTGTATTTTAGGGTGCTATGGTTTTAAACTACTTGCAGAAAAATCTGCCTTGGCTTAAAGATCTAAAATGACTTTTTACTGAGTTTTTAAACATGTTTCAGCTGAGTTCATCCATTGAAACTGAAGTGCCACAAAACCATCAGTAGTAGAAGCAGTCTTTCTGAGAAGCATGCTAGAGGAGAGGTCACTGTAAACTATAAGTTCTGCTTTTATTCTGCTGGCTCCCTGACCAAGAGGAACAGTAAAAACTAGAAGAGAAAAAGCCAGAGAACTTGCAACAGAAAGGGTAGTTCAAAGTTTGCAGGCAAATGGCTCATAAAACTAATAGTAAAGAAAACCATAATGCCACAGAGAGCAAGAGCAAGTCCAAACAGCTGCACCCTATATCACATGGAGCTGGAGCAAGATTTAAGCTAGCAAAATAAATTTCAGATGGAAAGTTTTGGTCAGGAAGCTGCAGGCATAGGGCTAAACCACAGTCAGAATGAAAGAGCAAACAGCACAGCTGCACACACAAAAGTCACTGAATACACAGGGGAGGAGAGTGTTACAGAATAGCACGGAGGATGGCACAGCAAGAGGGGACAAGAACTTACACGAGCATACTTCTCTTTGCTTTATAAGAAGAATTAATTCAAAAAAGGAAGAAAAGTGTATTTCCAGTTGTTATCACCTCTTATTGAACATTGCTTGTTTTTTTTTATTCATACAGTTTGGTCCCTCAGAGACATATAAAACACACAGGCCATTTTCTAGGTGATAAACCAATTTGGACCCTCTTCCGGCCAACTAGGGTTGGTGCTCTCTTGGACCTGCTACCGACAACAAGAAAGACCTGTTGGATGAGGCAAAGGTGAAGGGCAGCCTTGGGTACAGTGACCATGAGACTGTGGAATTTAAAATCCTGAGAGTAGTAAAACAAATAGCAGAATAGCAGCCCTGGACTTTGGAAGAGCTGATTTTGTTCTCTTAAGGACTTGCTTGGCACTGTCTCATGGGAAAATACCCCGTAGGACAAAGAACGCCAGGAGAGCTGGCTGTTATTCAAGGACAGCTTCCCAGGAGCAGAGGGAGGGTGCACTACAATAGGCAGGGCTGAGCAAGGGCAGCAACAGGCTTGTTGGGATGAACACAGAGCACTCAAAAGGCTAAGGCAACAAACCAACCAGGAAAGGGAAAGGCAACAAGAAAGGTTGCTTCAGCTGCCTTGTTTCTCTCTAAGGGTTTTGGTAGCCCAGCAGGCACTACTGCTGAAACAAGGAGCAGCATCTGAACTTTTCCAGAGTTTCCAGAGCCAACAGCTGCTCACTCCCCACTCTTCAGGTCTCACACTGCCCTATCCATGGAGTGACCACTGGAGAGCAGCTGCCCTCTGGTACAGCATGCTGCTCTGTGATTTGCCAGCAGCACCTGCCTGCTGCCTGGTACATGTGATGCAGCTCACACAATAAAGTCAGACACATATGATAACAACGCAGGAGGACCTAGCCAAGAGTCAGGGGACATCACTCCTCAACTCCTAGCCTGACGTGGGGCTGGGGAAGCCCCTTCACCCCTTTCTGCCTCCATTTTTGTGCCTGCAAGTAGCTTTTATTCATGCCTATAAAGTGGAGATTTATTTAAAAGGTTCTTTTCCTAAAGACAAAGGCCCATGCTCTCCAAGTGCATGAAGTGAAAGCATGGAGGAAAGAGCCCACACTGACACTCCTATGTGTATGGGCCTCCTGAGGCAAACCCCACATTTCTCCAGTACCTTATTCCCACCTGCCAGCCAAACCAAGCTCTGTCATACCGCCTTTATCCTTTACAGGCTACCATCTTCTCAACAGTGCATCACAAAGACCTGCCTCATCTCAGATACTTCCTGCTCTCTCATCACCTGTACCCTTGTTGTACTCAGCTGCACCCCAGAATTTGCCACTGGCATTCTAGATAGTCGCTAGATTTCAAAGTGAATGAAGAGTTATGTACTTGGTCCAGCAAATCTTATTTATCAGCTCTTTCATGGTCATTTTATCCCATTCTTCAGCATGCGGAGCGTCCCATGGTGCTTCTAGAGGAATCTGGAGAGAGAGGTGTAATATTCAAGAAGTTATTTAGCACTATATCATTGCCTGGTTATAGCTAGTTAGTAACACAGAGCTGACTGACATATTGACCAGAAGTTGCTTTTGTCCCCCTGTAAATTTGGAATAAAATAACTAAATGGAAGAGCTTCCACTCACACCTTAGAGCATAAATTGTACTGTGACCACTAAATCTGGCTTTGGCTGACCAATACAGTGGGACTTATATGGCCTTTAATTGTCCAGAAGCAAGGTGTGTGTTCTGATTTAGTTGTCCTGATACCCGCCTAGTGCTGAGGGAAAAATTCTTTTTCCAGTCAGAGATTCTGTCAGATGGGTATTCAGAGGCCCCTATGTCTCTCTGTGAACTACAGAGGAAGCAGAAATGCCTAAATACTATCCAATTATTTTTAGACAGTTAAATTCTTAACAGTAATCCATTGCATCAAAGTACCATGATATGTGATGACACTAATACATATCTGAAGCGGTAAAAAAAATATGTATTATTTTACAAAAAAAATGTAGTATCATGGACAAATTTGGGTCTGCAAAACCACGTGAACCCAATGAACTTTGCAGGAATATTGTTAGTTATACTTGAAGGTTGTTATAAGGTAGGGCCACTGGTTTGAAGCCAGATTATAAGGCAACTGGTAAATATTTGAAAGACAGGATAATGTTCCAGGCTAATTTTTGTGCACAGGAAGATCTACAGTTGTACTGCTTTAATTTTGATGGCATTTACTGTGTAAGAATTTTTGAAATAAAATTTTAGAAATAAAATAAAGTGGATTTTTAGGCATCTACAAAAAAAAAACCCAAAAACAACAAAAAGCACACACACACACACACAAAATCCCTAAAGAATCATCGTTACTCAAATAGGTTGTCACAATGGAAGGGGAAAAACCCTTCTCATTTCCCATCTCATGGAACAGCTTTCCTTGACATGAGAAAATACCTATACTGAGGTTCAACTTATTTTCTTCAGATATCTTAGACATCTTTGGACCTTTTTGTATCCTCTCATGGAATCATAGAATGGTTAGGGTTGGAAGGCACCTTGAATGCCCTATTATTCCTGATACTTCCTGGGCAACACAGGTGTTTTTCCTGATGGATGTTTCTTTTCTTTTTTCTTTTTTTTTTTTTTTTGTAATAAGAAGCAATAAAAATTCCTGCCATATACAAAACAAACCAAAACCAGATTTGCTCATGGTGACATGAACATTTTAAGAAACAGATGCAATTTACACAGCCTACCTCTTTTCCAAGCTTGTCCACTGTCCTCCAGAAGTTATTGCAGTCCAAGTAAACTAAGGGATTCCATGTTGGAGGGGAAATACCTGTGAAACGGCGTGACTTCCCCTAAAATACACATAACAATGTAAGCAATTGAAATAGAATAGAGCATATCTTCATTGCTCAAGAACACAATTCTTGAAGTCATCACATGGTTGACCTTTTGCCTTTTGGTGTCTAAGCACCTTTATGGTACACCTCACCTACAAAAGCAAATGTGCCTCTTTATTATTCCAAGTACCCTGGTGAACCTACCAAAAATGTGCCAAAAAAGGGTTTTGGCTTCAGGAAGAAAAGATCTATACAGTTTCAAAAATTGTATCAGTACTTACAATGTGTATAAAACATAACTGCAACAGATAATAATTATTATCTCTCAGATAATCCTGTGATATCACAATAAGCAAAACTGTCTAACAGCAGGTGGTTCTTTGTGATAACTTTAATCTGAAAGGACTAGATGAGCAGGCAACATTTTCTCATATTAAATTGCTTGGAACCTTCCCCCATATAAATCAACCGCAAATTTCTCATCAGACCTCTTTAACTGTTTTTGTTCTTCCAGGTGTGTCAAAAGTTTACATGAGGTCTCATGGCAGGATGCAGTGAACATACTGCAAGATGACAGGTAGGAGCTGTGGTGCTTAGAGGTGTGCAACATGCTTTTCGGTGCAGAGCATACCATGCCAACCATACCATCACACCTGGCAGGTGGGAGTCACAGACCAAGCGAGAGACTGCAAATGCAGAAGATGGTGACCCAGGGACAGGGGGACACTAAGCAGGAGCCAAATGCACTTTCCCCACACTTAGTGAAAGAGAATTTATAGGTCTTCCCCATTGGTAATGGTGTATGCATGTGTAAATACAAATGGATTTCTGATATTCATCAGAACATTTTTTCTGCAAAGATCTTAATAAAGATAAATGGTGCAAATGAAACTCAGAGACCACAGTGAGCTTCCAAACTTGGAAAAAGCAGTAAAAAAAAAAAATCCAAATTCCCACATTTTGGTCAATGTTTGTCAGCCCCAGGGCAGGTACAATGGAGGAGGAGACAAGAGCACATGGCTAAGGGAGAAAAATCACTGTGGCCAATACTGCTTGGTTCTTTTCTCCCTAGAAGACAGCTGCAGCAGTAGCTGAACCATGGTGTCCATGTGGGCCCATGGTGTACCTCCTCCTCATTTTCAGTGAATGCATCTGCAGATATGCTCTGCTGTTCAGTCTAGACATAGTAATCTCTGCTCTCGGCCAAGAAAAGAGCAATCTCAGTACTTATGTCAGTTTCAGATCCAAGTGCTTTAAAGCTTTCGGTTATATATCCAACAAACCCTGAGTTTTCAGTTCACCAGGATGATTCTGGAGGTGGCTGGTTACTTCTGGATTTCTGGGTATGTAATCTTAATCTTGTGTGAAACATTTTTTTTTTTGTTTGGTTTGGTGGTTTGTTGGATTTTTTTTTTGTTTGTTTGTTTCTTTTATCTAATTTTATTCTGGTTTAGGGGGTTATGTTGGAGGAAGGTGGGCAGGGAATGCTACTCCAGCCTTCTCCAGGTGCATGTGTGTATGCAAAACACAATCCTGCCGTGGCAAGGGCAGAGAAAATTCTCCTATGAACTACCAGCAAGGGAATCCTGTGCATGACTCTTCATCTTTGTTTTCCAGAGTACAGTTTCTCACTGCCAGTTTGGAGCACTGTGTGTTCAGCCACAGAAAAATGAACAAAAAAAAAAACACATGCAAAGGGATATACTGCATGCTACAGCTTTTACTATCATAAACCCGTGCTGTACCAAACACGGAAATTGCGACACAAAGCAGTAACATATTACTAATAATTTTCTTTTTATTGCACAACATTTTGTTTTCCCAAAAGATAATCAAATACTGCTCCTTCAATGTTCATTTATTGCTAGACCTTTTATTCTGGTTAAAAAGCAGTTGCCATCAATGTGCCTTCTTTCACATGCTTTAACACCAATAATCCTGCCCTTAGGCAGAGGTGAGGTGCAAAGCTATCAGGCCGCCCAACAACAGGTGAAGATAAGTTATTACTGCAGTTCTGTCATGTTGATACTGCAAGGGGCAAAGGGAAAAGATAAGCATGCCATTCAGGAGTTGCAGTGAAATCTTTCCAGTTTTTCACTGCTGAGTGATACCTCTTTTCAATCGACTTTTTGATAAGTGACTGTGTTTGTACTGAGTGGAGTAACTTGCAAACACCACTCCTATCCTCAGCTTCCTTAACTCTAAAAAGAAAATAAAAAAAAACCACAAAAAAAAACTTCTTCTAAAGCTCCTCTCCTCCTCTTGTTTTCAGCCAACTCTATTCCTTATATTGCTGGAAACAACACCCTAAGAAAAGTCTCTCCCAGAAACTCTATGATGAGCTTTGCATCAAAGCAACTTTCCCAACCCCCAGCAGTAACTTTACTGTGCTGAGCAGCTACAGGCTGAGAAACTCCTGAACTATCTTGATTACTCCAGATGGGGCAATTAGCAAGTGAACACTCCCACTGCCTGGCTAATATTTTCCTCCAGCTTTTCCACCTCTGCACTAATTTTAGACCACCAGAACCACAAATTGCTGAGGACTGACCAAGAATATGACAGATTTCACACTGGATATTCACTTACCTGCTATTTGAAAATAATTATCCTTTCATTACCAATCTGAAAACATTATTAAGCTCACATCTTTGGTCAATTCATGACCCAGGGAGATTAATGGCAAAACCTATTTTATCCCCTGAAAACTAGGAAATGCCAACTTAACAGTCTAAAAATAACAGTCTAAAGCTGCATTACTTGCTGCTCTCCTCTGCATGCCAAAAAAAAAAAAAAAAAAAAAAAAACCAAAAAACAAAACACCAAAACATAACTTCAGTAAGACTGGAGACCAACGGCAGGAAAAGCTGGAAAAATACAACAGTCTAATAGACCTGAAAGAGCTTGAGATTGAACTCAGAAATCCTGAAAGTGTTCGCAGACACACTAACTCCACAGCAGGGAATAAATCTAGCCCAAATGACCTGGGGCTGGTAAGTTATTCATTTGGTTTTAATATTGTCTCCCTACTAGGTAAAGCAGCTCTGGCTGCATGTTTCACAGAGGAGATCACTGCAAGAAAGCAAGGTCTTGCAATATTCCATTTTAAACAAGTTTATAGTGTTCTGGGTGTATTATTTTGAGAACAACTGTTTTCTTAACTGGAAGGCAAATAACGTACTGGCTTTGCTCCCATGCTAACACAAGGCTGCCTGCCTGACCACAGAGTTTTTCTATCATTTCCTGGAGTGTTGAATGCTTTCCTGCAGACCTCAGATCTGAGTCCTACTGCCTGCCTGGATTAGTTACCCCACACCAATCCAAAGGAAACAATATCCCTAAGCACCATACTTCAGTGGTTACAGAGGCAGCAGAGAGCTGTGCTCTGCAAGGTGTCTCTCTTTCCTCTGCCCAGGGCTACACTGTTGCTTGTAGCCATAACTACAGGAATTAAGCCCAAGCTGCCCAAGCTGTGACACCACTCCAAGTTTAAAGTTGTGCAAGAGGAGCAGACAATTTTGGCAGTCTGGTAAGGCTGTCTTCTGCCTGCTGTGCTGAGGAGCTACAGGAGAAACATCCCTTGTGCACCAGAGCAGGGATTGCTATTGCCCTTGGGCCACCCATAGTGCATACACCTACAGCACCAGCTGTGTGAGCCCTGAGATAGGCATCCTTTACTGCATAGAAATGCTCATCTTTCATCAAATTACCTTGCTCTCAAAATCATAAACAAACAAATAAACAAAATCTGTCCTTATTTACTAATGTATACTGGAGCTTGGTGCTGCTGCAAGATATTAGAGGACTGCAGTTATATGAGAAGTTTCATATTGCACCAAGACCCCACTGCCTGTACTTTCTAGGATCTTATACTAAAGAGAAGGTGAAAACAGGACATAGACTGTCCTTCAAGGACCTCTGTAAAAATAAAAAGCTGTCTGTATCCTCTGAGAAAGAAGAACTCCACCACATCTGCCTTTTCTCAGTCCTAAAGCATTCTTGATGAATTAAAGGACAGTAGCCACAGAGCCATCTGGCTGGAAGGAAAATCTGGGGCTCGTATCAAAATCTACAGTTTGAAGTTCCAGATTTACAATGACAGGATAAAAACAAATTCCCAATTGACATCAAAGCAGTCCATGTTACCATGCTAACTGATGTAAAAGAATGAACAAACAATAATTAAAAAGATAAACAATAGTTATATATTTGGATTTCTTCAATAAACTTTAACTACAAAGGGAACCTGTCCACATGAAGCAACATGTTTTTTAAAGCTTGCAATATGTGGAATTTTTCCAAAAAATGGGAAAAAAATTTCCAAAATATGGGGAAAATTCCTTTCAGAGCAAAGAAGCTCATGCAAGCCCTCTGGGGATCTTCACTTTCCTTTGGTTGCTTCCACTGCTAGGATTAAACATTTCCCCACTTTCTCCTAACTCCGTCCAAGCAGTATCCTGGAAATATTCAGGAAAAGCCAGACTGAAATGGTACACAAAAGACCAAAAATCTCCTAATCTGGGGGTTTTGGAGTTTATATGCCATTATCTGACTGTCACAACAAAATCTACAAAGATATTTAGTCATTCCTCAAAACACTGTCCCTCTTGCCTCAGACAAAACTGCACAGCATTGTAGACTTTGGAGAAATGCCCTTGGGAAGGGAACTTCCTGTCTGTCCCCAGATATATGCTCCCTGACAGCCATCAGATGACAGAAATGTCAGATGAGACAAAGGAGAAAAGTTTCAGTCAAACTTTTCAAACCTGAAAGGCAGCAGATGGCCCAAAGCTGAGAGCATATTAGCCCAAGAAACTGAACATATCCATATTTCAGTTTAATATCTAATTTCTGGGGCAATGATCCTTTAATATCAAGCCATCTCTTTGCTAACATTTTCTATCTAGGGGATACCATGGGTGCTCGGGTTCCTGGAGCATCCTTAATGAATAAGAGGGGGTGTGACTATAGCCAGGAGAGCACAAATCCCTAAATCCCTACCTGGCCAACTCACCATCATCACAGCACAGTAACAGGATAGGTAAAATATACAAGCCCTTACTGCCCTGAGCATTCACCAACCCAGCCCATAGCCAGGACTACACAGATGGTTTTCAATAGGCTTCTTGTAAATGTGGGATGTAAGAAAGGGTTCAACAACAGATACCTGAAACAAAGGGCATGGTGACTACATGGTGGCTCAAGGAAAGGTTATGGAGAGGAAGCTGCAGAAAACCTTATGTAAAAGAAAGCAAAAAAAAAAAAACAACAAAAAAAACCTGCAGTTGATGGGAAGATGATGTGGGAGAAATGAGGCCTACTGGAGAAAAAGCATCAATATTTCTTCAGTGCTCAAGTCTGTTTGCACTGGGAGACCTTAACCCCCCTTTGCAGTCACCCTGGTCCAACAACTATGCCTCCTTTGGGGACCTCAGTTAGCTTGGCAGAACAGATCCACAGCCTATGTTCCAGCTGAATAGCTCATAATATTGCCTTTTGCTTAGAAACATGCTTTTGCTTCAAAGAAAATTCACAAAATTACATGGTCGTTAGCAAGGACATGCAGAATGTAACATGGAACAAAAAAAAAGCTGCAGCTTCAGTGCTAGAATGGATTAATAGCTGAAATTCATGTAACCCATTAGAGCCTTTTATTTTACACGCAGAAGATGAGTGCCTTTTAGGATGCTAAAAGATCCACGTCCAAGCTTAAATAAATAGAGTGGGCCAAACATTCAGCTAGTACAAATCAGCCCAGCCCTTTTGCTGTTGAATTTCTCCAACTTTACACCAGGTAGTGTAAAATAACTTTTTTAGAATTATAGACTAGCTGTGCAATTATTTAAGATGTGACTATTTTATGAGCATGACATGAATCTGTCCCGTAAGGAGAGGTCACAGAACCAGATGATAAAACCTTGTGGCATGAACACATTGGTCTAATTCTTGCATGAAAAAGTGGAAAGATAATAGAAATTAAGCCATTTAAGGTTCCACCATTTAGACCTGTTTCTATCAGGTACGTCAACTCTGATTCATACAGGCTTCAAGCCTTTTACCAGAGCCCAGGAAGTACCAAAACTAAAGGATATTAAAAAATATGAGAAGTTATGGTCTTTGGAAAGTGTAGTTTGTGAGTTGTGGAGATAGACGATTGTACCTCATACCTATGAATCTTAGGCCTCTCTGTCCCTCTCATTTCTGCTCTCCCTTTGTACTTGTTTTGGCAACAGGACTTGTCTAAGACCTGAGAAAAAATTTGGTGGGCTAAAGATCTAAGACAAGGGCTGAAAATCTGCTCTGAAGGCAGGCTTCATTCTAGTTCACTTCAACCAGCACTCAAGAGTGGCCATCTGTACTCCCACTGCCCTACATCTCAAACGTGAAGTTTACAGCAAGCCTTGGAAGAGGCTTGTTTCTCACCATTAGTTACAGAGGGAATCTCAATGAGTCTCATAATAGATGTCCAGCTTCCAGACATCCCTTTGTAAGTAAGATGAATCCCACACTACAGGACTGGGAGGGAACTTATGTGAATCTAATTATGTGAGTGGGGCAAAAATATTATACTTACTCCCATGCTAGTCTCATAATAATGTTGTCTAGTATTATCAGTCAATAGTATCCAACAGTTTTAAATTTCTTTCTTATTTAAATTTGGCCTGTATTTCAGAATAAATATTTTATTAAAATTCCACAAAAAAATTCCTCAGAGGATATGTTTAGAGGATATGATTCAAAGAAAATCAGGTGCCAAATGTATCCCAAATTTTTTAACTGCTGTCAGCCCCATTTTTGGAACACTTTACAAAGAAAACAAGAAGCACTGGTCACACTCTCAGTAAGTTAAAATAGAATAACAACACTTCAAAGAGGTGCCTATTGGAAGACTAAAACTGAGCTGTAAATGAAACACTCTCAATGACTGTCAGAAATTTCCCAAGCTAAGTGGTGCCTTTAGGTACCTCAACATGAAAAATGCAATACTTGCCCCCTTATAATGGATCATAGTGCCATCGAATTTCACTTTGTAGGTTTCAATACCCAGCTCTTTTGCCAGACGGAGAATCCGGTTTTGGGTAGGTCCCACATATGCTCCACCAACATCTACGTAATTAACCTGATTGTTCTGTTAAAAGAAATAATACATGAATCAGAAGCTGCACAGGATGCTTCTCAACACAAATGCAGAAGTAGAAAGAATAATTCCATGCTGATTAGCACTGCAACTACAAGCACATGTAATCACAGGCACACAGAAACCACAGTGTCTTCATTCTGTCACACACGTGTGCAATTTGGTTTAACTCTTGTTTAAATTCCCCTGTAGTTTTTAGTATTGGTTTTTAGGTCTCACAAAAGAGAATCTGAAGAAATATCCAACCAAAACATCGCAAACCATTTATTGTTGAAACTACCTCCAGAACCAAGGCTTGTTTTCTCTGTAGATAACTGCTTAGACTTAATGCAGTGGATGCTGAGCACTGCACTGCAGTATTCATGGAGAGTAATCTCCTTTCCAGCACTGCACACTTTGGCTCCAGCTTGGTGTACTCTGGCTAGCAGCTCCCAGCAATGCTTGCCACCAAAGGTGTTCCATGCATCCCTCAGACCAGCATTATGCTCACTTGGGAAGAAGAAAGAAAGCCGAAGGTTTCAGGAATGAATACTATTACAAGCAGGTTGATTTTCCAAGATAGTAACTCTTTTTAACACTGTTTATAGTGAGCATTTTAAGCTAGGCATTCTCAGTGTCACAGAAAAATTGTGTTTATACTTAGTGTTTCATGCACAATGATTTCTGTTGAAATACCACTGTTTATCTCTGGTTCCCCAGAAATGGCATCTGACATATTTTAAACTTCCCTTACTTTCAGGGTGGGAAGCAGAAGTTATGTCTGTATTACACTACCCTGTGCCACAGGTGACTCCTTATTTCTTTAATTTTCTTTTTAATGGCAACCAAGACGTGGTCGATTTTTAGAAGCAGGAGTGTTATTTCAGATAATTTAGCTGTGTTCAAATGTATGTCTGAGCTGTAATGATGTTTGGCTCTGCTCAGGCTGCTTCTTATATGGCTCTTAGTTACCATGCCTGTTACAGTATGCAAAGGGAGATGGAAATGACAGGGGAAATGCTTTGATACTCATGGTCTCAAGATGATAGTTTCCCTCTACAATGTTAAAGACAGAGCAGATCCTGCCACGGACAAAGGGTATAGACTATGTGGATGGAATTTAATTACCTTAATACAGATATTTAACACAATTTTAGACAGCCCATGGTACCCAAGCTGAGCAAGGCTGACAAATTTGTTTCATGACCCATGGAAGACCTACAGCTGGATGCCAGGCAAGGTATCCTAGGCAGCTAAAACGGTACTACATGCTTCTGGTTAGGTACCCAAGTCCCATTCGATGGCTCTCAGAGTTGCTTCCAGTCCAATCTTAAAGCACCTCCTGTCAAGAGAAGCCCACTGGCATGTATTGCAGTGCAACCCGTTCCAACAGAGCTCTTTTACTTGACAGAAGTGATGACAAGTTGGGACACCTGTCTGCTTTGGGAATTCATACTCCCATTTTTATCCCTGGCAAAAGTCAAACCCAACAGAATCACAGAATGGTTGAGGTCAGAAGGGACCTCAGGAGGTCATCTGGTCCAACCCCCTGCTCTGGTAAGGTCTCCTAGTGCAGATTGCCCAGGACTGCATCCAGACAGCTTCTGAATATCCCTCTGCTCTGTCAGCCTTTCCTCATCCAAAAGAAGCTACAGTCCCTTCATCATCCAGACCATTAATGAAAATGCCAAACAGGACTGGACCCAGTATTGACCCTTGGGGTAAACCACAAGTTACCAGCCTCCAACTAGACTTAGTACCACAGATCACCATCCTGTGGAACAGGCTGTTCAGCCAGTTTTCAGTCATCTCACTGGCTGCTCAAACAGTACATACTTCATCAGCTTGTCTATGGGGATCTTATGGGAGACAGTGTTAAACTACTGAAGTCCTAGTAAATAATACCCACTGTTTTTGCCTCATCTACCAAGCCAGTTATTTTACGTCACAAGGTTATCAGGTTGATCAAGCATGACTCTCTTGGTGAATTCATGCTGACCGATGACTTTCTAGTCCTACATGTGCCTGGAAGTGGTGTCCAGGATTAGCTGCCCTATCACTTTCGGAGGGACTGAGTTCAGGCTGACCGGCCTGTAATTCCCTGTTTCTTCCTTCTTGCTCTTCTGGAAGACAGGAGTGACATTTGCCTCATTGTAGATCAGCACAAGTGAGAGTCCAGCATCTCATGAAGCACTTACCCTAACAGTGAATGTTCTTCCTCCAACTCTATCCCGGGCCTCAAGAACCACCACGTTGACCCCAGACTCAGACAGTAATTTGGCAGCTGACAAACCTACCAGAAAAAGACAAAGAGCTTTAAAACAATGGTCAAAACCTGAACCAAAGCTTCAAGGTCAGAGATTTCAATACTGTTTTCAAAAATTCCTGAGAGAAGTCAGAAACTTTTAATGTCTTACCACAGAAATCATGTGGCTGCTGCTTAGTTGCATGTTATAACCATATCCATAAGTAGCATTCACAGACTGAAATTTTCCTCCTGCCAGTTAGTATTTGGCATTTTAAAATCAGTAAAATCTCAATTATTAAGGGACAAAAATGTTACTCTTCATTTGCACAGTACCTAGAAAGGCAGAACCCAGCTTCTGGGGCTTGAAATGCCATAGAGATAGAAATAATAACATACTAAATGGGCATGTTACAGCAAGGTAGGCTTTGAACTTCTCTCACTCATCAACTCTCCATTCTACTGCTATCCAGTGTCCTCATTCACATGCAGGAAGAAAGACTGCTTCACTGTCAAGATTAATTTTAAGCAATGGAGTTTGATCATGGCAATCAAACACAGATACTTTATAAAAGGAATTATGGTCACAGCAAAAATCATCTAATTATGGGACTTTGTGATGGAGGCAGTACAGACAACCGAAAATTCAACAGGACAGAAGTCCTCTTTGCTTTTGACAAATGTGAGCTGAAATTGTAAAAAGCAATTATGAGTTTGTGAAATCAAATTATCCCACTGCCCTGCAGGCCAATTTAGCACTGAGGCATTGTTTCCTTGGAGTCGTTTCCCCTCCTTAAGTAAATGAAAGCCAGCCGTATTGATCAGAACTTCCAAGATAGCCCGCAGTAAAGAATAATATTATATTCATGTTTATTACACTACCTCAAAATGTGATTAAAAGCAACTGTTCATGAGCCAACAAAGAATGCATGTCTGAAAAGACCAGAGGAGAGGAATTATTCTGGGTAGCATTAAGTGTACTTACTTATTCTGAGGACAATACAGAAAAACCCATAAACTTCTGTGCACATAATATTTAATGGGGAAGTGGAATACCATCCACTGGAAACCAGAACTGAGGAAGTTCAAATGGCTTACATTGACAAAAATTATATATACAATTTCCATTCTCATCTAAAAATAAATTTACATCCTTGCACTACATTCTTTCGATTGCTGCAGCAGAAGTATACTTGATTGTCTATTTATTTAGTCTTCTAATTTTCAAAAATGCAAGCAATTTTTCAGTGGAGTGAACAACTTCTAAACTGATCTCATTTATTTCAGCAGTATTTGATCATTTTTTTCCTGCATGAAAGTCTATAGAGAACATTTAAATTTCAATACTTTTGTGATAGCCTTCTCTTCTTCCTCAACATAAGCATAGAAGACACAAGTCTATAATGCTGGGAATACAAACTGAAGTATTTTCTTACAAATATTTTTTTTTATATGAAGAAAACTTTTTTTTAAAAAAAAAGGATTTCCTACATATATAAAATAAAACTTGAATTTCTCTATTCTGCATAAATATTACTTGGATATTCAGGCATAAGTGTGCAATTCTTATGTAAGAATTACAAAATTACAAATTTCTCTTGTAAGAAAGTCTACCATAGATATACAAGTCTTGAAAAAATGAACAGTACATTCATGTGTTATCCTAAGGAGCTGGCGAATGAAGTTGCAAAGCCACTGGCCATCATATTTGAAAAATCATGGCAGTCAGGTGAAGATCCTGATGACTGGAAAAAGTGAAATATAACCCTCATTTTCAAGAAGGGGAAAATGGATGACCCAGGGAATTACAGACCAGTCAGTCTGACCTCTGTGCCTGGCAAAATCCTGGAGCAGATTATCCTGGAAGGCATGCTAGGGCACATGAAAAACAACAAGGTGCTTGGTGACAGCCAGCATGGCTTCACTAAGGGGAAAATCCTACCTGACCAATTTGGTGGCCTTCTATGACGAGGTTACAAAAGTGATGGACAGGGGTGGAGCAGTTGACGTCATCTACCTGGACTTGTGCAAAGTGCTCAACACTGTCCCACATGACATCCTTGTCTCTAAATTGGAGCGTCATCAATTTGATAGGTGGACCACTCGGTGGATAAAGAACTGGCTGGATGGTCACACTCAAAGAGTTGTGGTCAATGGTTCAATGTCCAGCTGGAGACCAGTAACGAGTGGTGTCCCTCAGGGATCGGTGTTGGGACCAGTCTTGTTTAACATCTTTGTCGCTGACACGGACAGTGGGATTGAGTGTGCCCTCAGCAAGTTTGCTGATGACACCAAGCTGTGTGGTTTGGTTGATATGTTAGAGGGAAGGAATGCCATCCAGAGGGACCTTGACACGCTTGAGAGGTGGGCTGATGCCAACCTCATGAAGTTTAACCATGACAAGTGCAAGGTCCTACACCTGGGTCAGAGCAATCCCAGGCACAGCTACAGGTTGGGCAAAGAAGAGATTCATGGTAGTCCTGCGGAGAAGGACTTGGGGGTATTGGTCAATGAGAAAATGAACATGAGCCGGCTTCAGTGTGGTCTTACAGCACAGAAAGCCAACCGTATCCTGGGCTGCATCAAGAGGAGCGTGACCAGCAGGTCAAAGGGGGTGATCCTGCCCCTCTACTCTGCTCTTGTGAGACCTCACTTGGAGTATTGTGTGCAGTTCTGGTGTCCTCAACATAAAAAGACATGGAACTGATGGAACAAGTCCAGAGGAGGGCCATGAGGATGATCTGGGGACTGGAGCACCTCCCATATGAAGACAGGCTGAGAAAGTTGGAGCTGTTCAGCCTGGAGAAGAGAAGGCTGCGTGGAGACCTCATAGCAGCCTTCCAGTATCTGAAGGGGGCCTATAGGGATGCTGGTGAGGGACTATTCATTAGGGACTGTAGTGATAGGACAAGGGGTAACGGGTTGAAAGTTAAACAGCAGGGGTTTAGACTGGATCTAAGGAAGAAATTCTTTACTGTTAGGGTGGTGAGGCACTGGAATGGGTTGCCCAGGGAGGTAGTGAATGCTCCATCCCTGGCAGTGTTCAAGGCCAGGTTGGATGAAGCCTTGAGTGATATGGTTTAGTGTGAGGTGTCCCTGCCCATGGCAGGGGGGTTGGAACTAGATGATCTTGAGGTCCTTTCCAATCCTAACTATTCTATGATTCTATCCTACATGAAGCAGACAGAAAACTGGCCTAGGTATGAAAAAAAAACCAAACCACAACTGCTGTATGCAAATAGTTAGTGCCTGAGACCATCACTCCATGCTGTATATGACAGCTATATTCATGCCATAGCTGGGTAGGAAGAAGAATGGTTCCACTGGACTGTGTTTTAAGTTAAGCTTGCTACTGTTTTACAGCTTAATTAGATATGTTCAAATAAAGAAGGGCTGTTGAAGGATGAAGAACATGGCAGTAAGACTGAGGTTCTCCGACCTGTCAAACTGTAATTCTTGCACTCCTGCCTTACAGGTTTTTAGTTTCATTATTGTTTACCAAGTGTCACCTCAGACACTGATCAGAAGAAAAAAAAGTCTTCAGAGATACACAGAGTGGGGATGGGCAAGAGACACATTGGGACAGCAATTGCTTACTGGCAACCACCTGAGGGCCCAACTCAGAAATCAAAACAGTGCAAAGTATGTTGATTAGAGTGCTACTATGTATTTATTTGTTTAAACTATAGAAACAATATTCTTTGAAAATGGAAGACTAGAATCAACACCCACACATGAGGTATTACTATGTAGCTGCCTATAGAACCCAACTCTTTAGCTTCATCCTGGTGTGACCAAAGTGCACCAGATATTGCATCGCAACAATCAGGAAGACTACATGCTCTTGGTACAAAATTAGCCTCTGAATAGATTGCATATTTTCCCTTTATCTTCTCCATAGCTTGTATTTTCAAGACTTTTATTGCTGTTCCAGTACCCTCCACAGGACTGGATGCCAGAGAGTGACCATTTCATTCTGTTTAATTGATGGGGAGAGAATGAGAAGAAGAAATGAGTTTCCAGCTGCTTGCCCCACCCCTGCCTGCTCAGCTCCCCTTGGGCCACATAGATGTAGTCTTCACCTCCTCTTCAACATCTCCATTACTTCCCCAGAGGACATTGCATGCCTTCCAGGAGCTGCCAAAGCGGAGGGCAGGACCTTCACACCACAAGAGCCTCCTGCGACATGAGCATTCTCCTAGAGCCATGGCCCTCCAGCACACATGGGCTCTGATACCACAATATCCTGGGATACTGTGGATGTCCACAGTGGCCTGGGCAAAGCCATGCACTGGGCTATGACCTCTCAGGCTGCAGCCAGGGCTTAGGTGAGGAATTTTAAAAATCAACAGATTATGCCTGTACAACTGCATTATGGACATGCTTGTCATAACCAAGGCCACTGCTGTGCCCCATTGCCACCCCTACCTCTTCCAAGCAAACCACACCAAATCACTGGCTGCACTCCTTCCAGATACCACTCTATGAATTAGAAAGAAACTGCTTGCCCCAGAAAGATGAAAAATACCTACCAAAACCATACCTCATTTGAAATATCTGGCTGTAGAAAGTCACTTGTTATTAGATGAGAATAAACAAGGAGAGATGACTTATACATCCTCCACAAGAGTTTGTATGGCAATCTCACAGCAAGCTCTCCCCCTCATCTGAAGATGCCATGTGGTAAAGCCCTGTTCCTATTGATTCTGCAGCACTATTAAGGACTCAGAATTGCTGCTACCGCTGGAGATCTTACTACTGCTATTTTCCTTTCAGAAAATTGCCATAATCCTATCAAGCAAAGCAGTTTCAAGTGCATCAAAACACCAGATATACAGTTAAAAAATAAATAAGTAAAAGCAAGTAAGATGAATTCAAGCCAATCTGCAGTCTACAAGACATATGCCATGGCTGAAACAGAGATGCTGAACAAAACTGTATTTTGCATGTAGCCTCATGGAAAATAGTAAAAGCATGCCCCTACCTCATAGGAAAGAAAGGTTCAACTCTACATGCAGTGCACAAGGCCAGGGCTTAAGAGACCTGAGTTTGATTCCCAACTGAGCTGCACAATGTAGGAAATATTTGCCTATTTTGTATGGAAGTGGTTATAAGGGTAGAACTTCTGAGACTAGTTCCAAGGTGCCTCAACACTGGAATTGATACAGAGCATATGAACAGATAGAGGTTCTGTAGCACAAATAGTGGGAGTTTTAAAAAAGTTACTTTATTGGAAATGTGATAGTAATTCTACAGTAATAGTAGAGTAATTTTTCTTTTCAAAATCTAGGCTCTGTAACCCACAGCATCAAACAGATTTACTGATACACCATGATGAGAAGCAAAAACCATCATCATCTTTTCCAGAGACAGCATACTTCTTATGTAAAGCATGCTGAACATCTCCAAGCCACAGAAGGGCAGTGGAGGGGCAACAACCTTTTAACCGTTCAAACTGAGGCCACTACATAAGTGCTGTATTGAGCACACCAAAACAAAGGCAGAAGTTAGCTGTCAATACTGGAAAGGTCAATTTCTGCTGGTTTTCTGGACACATTGTTTGCCTACTTGCCAGCTGCTTTGGAAAAGTGTGTTTGCTTTTATAGATCCTCCATTGAGTTAAGAGTTTTAAAAAAACAACCTAATACAACATTCCTTCATAAAATCCTTGTTAAATCACCCTGCTGCACAGGAGTGGGATAATTACGTTGTGCGAAAGACTACTAAGCCATTACTGTAGTGTTCTAACCTAGCAGGCTTTAATTGAGTACTGTACAGAGAAAAGCTTTCTGGAAAATCTCTACATTTTTCTGATCTTAAGCAGGGGAATAATTTTTAAACTTCTTCACACATTATGCTAATACACATCAGTAAAGCAAGACAATTGACAATATATCCTTGTGAAAGTTCCACTGCAACAGCATGCTAATGCTGGGATTATTTTTATCATTTCACTGGTGATAAACTCAACTTTTTCCAGATGCAACTGGGTAATTATATCTGCCAGTGCCCAACTTAGAATAAGCTCTCATTATTCAGCTAGAAGTTTGTTTGCCAAGTAACATAAACCAGTCAATAAGAGATGAAAACCTTTCTGCCATGACCACAGGGTAACCTCTCGCTTCCTCACCTCTTTCTTTACCTTGCTTGGTTTTGTTTGTTTGTTTTGTTGTGCACACCATTGTATGAAAATAAATTTTACAATATAGTTAAAATGTACTCATTTATATCAGGCTGACTAGAGAAATCACAAATCAGCAGCAACATATAGAAGGCTGAGAATGAAAGAACTGTTTTCTTTCACATACTAAGGATTTGAAGATTTAAAATTGTCATTGAAAATGAACAACAAAAAAAATAAATTACAGCCTTTTAAATTTGCACAAACCAGTAGGAATACACATTGCAGATCATAAGTCTACATTCATTTCTTCTTCCATGTTGCCTAAATCCATAACATTACTAAGTCTCTGTCACCAGTTGCATTATCTTTCCACATGTGATTTCACAATCCTTGATATAGAATACTTGATTCTGGGGCTAAGGTTGTGTTCATTTATTTTGTCATTTTCAGGTAAATGTTTTTCACTTACTTTTCATCAATTCTTCTCTTCCCCTCAAGCAAAAATAATCCAGTTGATTCAGCAAAGATTTCAACCAGAAGAGAACAAATATTTTCTGTTACAAACTACATTGTTCAACTGAGACCAACCACTCTGACAGGTTTCAGTGGAACTACTGTCTAAATGCTTTCATCGGATTCAAGCCATGTTCTGAAGGGTACAAAGGCAGTTTTTCATGGAAAATGTTAACAGAAACACAGTAAGCAGGGACAGGGAATTATGTCCTGAGGATTAATCCATTCCTCCATACACACCCACTCAGATTTCCATGTCCAAAGCCCATTGCAGTAAATGTCTCTTCCCCAGAATAATGCACATCCCCTAAAGACAGAAGAAAGTTAACTAATATAAGTGTGGGGTTAGAAATGCAACATCCTCCTTCCCCTTAAAATGAACACCACCAGGTAAGATGATGATGATGGTTTGATACTATTTAGTTAATGGAAACATCTCACACTCCCTATTAGTGGGTGAACAATCCAATGCTTGGTGAATTCTGCTTCACAATGATAGGAAGAGCCGACATCGAAGGATCAAAAAGCGACCATCCTGAGACAGGTTAATTTTACCCTACTGATGATGTGTTGTTGCAATAGTAATCCTGCTCAGTATGAGAGGAACCGTAAGTTCAGACCCCTGGTTCATACGCTTCGTAGAGGAGCCACTGGCTCAAGGCTACCATCTGCGGGCTTATGACTGAACATCTCTAAGTCAGAATCCTGCCTAGACGTAGCAATACTGCAGCATTGCAGGCACCTCAGTGAGCTTGTGAGAGTGGTTGCTTGAGACTGATCCAGGAAATTACAGTCTTGCTCAGAATGCAGGAGAAGGAAAACTCCTATCTTCAAACCTGGGCTGATGGAGCTCGTCTTGCCTTGTATGGTCTTCCATCTAAGAGAAGGACACTCTTACAAAACCTATGACCTGCAAACTTTGCTATCATCGTCCTAGCTCTAGGCCGTGGCAGTTAAACCTCAGGTGTAAAGGATGGGGCCAGTTCTGTGCAAGCTGTGCCTCACCTAACAAATCCCCTACACAGGCGGAAAGGGCTTGCTTTCATTTGTTGGTATGGATGGGTGAGGGCTGAACCTGCAGGTGACAAGGTGCATGGGAAGCTACAGATCCAACCTTGCATGTAGGCGGACCAGCGTATGGGTAGCTTGAGATTACTCAGGAGATGACAGTCCTGGTTGAACACTCCCTGATTGGCTAAGCACCCTTTTCAAAACAGATTTGCACATCCCACTCGTCCTTCATCATCGTGCTTGAAGTGAGTGTGGTTAAAGCCCTTCCCAAAATCTTCGCAAGTGAAGCCAAGCCATCAATGGAAACATCTAATGTAATTGCACATATTTTCTAACTACTGTTAATTGTCTTGCTCAGTAGGCAGAATAAACTCCTGATAGCTAAATGGTGATCTTCAGTTAAATAGGTATGAGAAAAAATGTTGCTATACTGTGATCAGTGTCATTGACACAAATATCAAGAACATAGGTATTCCCAGAAAAGACATAATGCCTGTCCCATCCTGTTCTTGTTATGCTAGGATATTGAAAGATGTGTTCTAGCTAATTGGACATTTATTTTGCTTACTGGAGTAAATAACACTCTTAAGACTTCAGACCTACTAGCTAACAGAAACACTCTTTCTGACCTTTCAATACCTTTCACCTAAGCCTGAGACATAATGCAAAATCTGCTCGTCAAGGATAAGCCATAGGTTTCCAGTGGTCTCTCAAGAGCTCTGAATTTGCTAACCTATGAATCATGCTGGTGTACATTTTGGTTTAGCCAGAAAGAAACCTAACACATTCTTCATCTAGGGACAGAACCTGCTGTGACTATTCAAGTTACCTCCTGAGTTAGACAATGTTTAGAAATGATGCATTTACCATATAAAACAACATGACAAATATAATGAAAAATGAAGAAAATAATAATATTTTTACATCTGGTTATATAATGAACACATCACAACCATATTTTGACCAAAACTAAATATCTGGCACTAAGCATAACACTAAGGAGTGTCTTATCCAAAACCCATACTCTACATCATAGGATTTTGTGTCTTTAGTAGCAAAACTTTAGAACACATTATGAAGGAGGTAGATTGAAACTGATATGTCTGTTTATTTGCAACTATTGTATAGAATATCTATGACACTTTATACAGGTCCCTGTTAGTTTTGTCCCTGCTGTAAACTTTTCTCATAGTGACAGTCAGCTTGCTAGTAGGTCATGGGGAACCAAGAGCTCTGTGAAACATTGCTATTTATTTCTGCATCCCCAAAAATGTAGGAATTTCTGGTGATCAGTGACAACAATATCACTGATTAACAGATTTCCTGTTGGATGCAGAAAGAAAGCAGTAGGGAATCAGGTAGCCAAAGTATAGGACAAGGCAGATGTAAAGAGACAAACACAGGATAGATTTTAGGAACTAGCTACTGCATTTCTACAGGTCAAATTCTGAAATGTAGTGCAGATTTGCACAGGTGGGACTGATTGTAGCTTCTACCAGTAACTATGTATTTGACAGTTTATCTGACACTACCACCCGCTAGCAGCACAGCATGCTGTTAAAACAAACAAAGTGGTATACAACACAAGTTGAGCTGCCATTAAAGCAGCCATTTTAGCAAGCAAGGAAAATCTGCATTTCCTCATTATTCTCTCTGAGACCTCAGCCAATGTGTGGGTAGCTCAAGTGGTAAGGTTCTCGATCATCTCACATCCCATCAATCTCACATCATGGAGCAGGAGATGCAACACATAGTGCCCTTCCTTGGAGAGAGAGAGAAAAAAAAAAAAAAAAGCCTTAATAGGGTGTCATATGGTTTATTTCGGCATAAAGACTAATTGCTACTATTTTTACACCCCAGCTTCTTCCTACAGTTTGTGGCCTTTGGACTCCTTAAGTGCAACAGAAAACTGCTGTTTCCTGCATGTGGCTGGCAAATCTAAGCATCGTTTTGTTGAGCCAAGAGATTTCCTTGCTTCTAACTAAGAGCAAATGTGGTTTTATGTGGAAATGAGAACTGTCCATATCAAAGAATGATAATCTTCAGCATAAGTTTCAGTGATGACTGTGTTTCCCTTGTGCTTTGTGCTTGTAACATGATGTGCTGAAATGTCTTCCAAGAGATATTTGTATACAAGTTTTCTTGGGCTTGTCTGCTTCTGGACATTGTTCTCCATTTGTAATATGTCTCTGTTTTGCATTACATAGACAAACATTCTTAATGTCCTTTGCCTTGTTTTGATAAACTTGGCTCCCAGTGTCCAAAATTCATGTGTAAGGTGAAGCTGGTACACAAACATAGCCCAAACTTTCCACTGAAACAACTTAGGGTATTTTGCTTACACTCTGTTGTTGCCAGAATTTGAATTATTTAAGACAGAATATTCAGAGTGTGTTTTTCAGGCTGATTTTTTTTTTCTGGAAAATCTTTGTCAAAATCGTCTATTTCCAAACTCTAAACCTTCATGAAACAAACATTTTTTGATTTTGAAAATTCATGTCTTTATTTTATTCCTGTTTTGGAAGTTCTAGCAGCAACTTAAAATTTGGCAAGAAGATAGCCTTTGAGTCATCATAGCGCATTTTGTTATCCATGTGAAAATATGCTGCAACAGGGTCAGTTACAAAGTTGTGAGGAATTGCAGATCAGATGTAGGCAGCAGCCACTTCCTAGATCTGAAAAGCTGAAATGTCTGAGGTTTCTTTCAAACTCCCTGAGAATTTAATGCTGACCAGTCATTATCAAGCCCCGAGGAGTGACTGAGCATCCTGGATGTTGTAACTGATTTCGTATCTCAGAGCTTTTGTGCACAATGCAACCTAGGGTTATGGAGCCAAAATATAAATCTCCCTTAGCTTCAGGTGCAGGTAGCAGCTGAGGTGCGGACAATGAGTCAGAAGAAATATAGCAGTGTTCTTCTGCATAAAAGAGACAACTTCTGAAAGCTAACAGTAGTTAGTCAACATATAGGATGACAATGTCCTAGTCCTCAATTAGTGTAGTCAACCCAAGCAGCAGAGGATTCTCTGATGGGATGTCAGGGTCATGATCCTGCTGATTAAGCAGACACACACCCATGGCGCACCATGCGCTGTCAGCTTGCTGTGTTTAACAAATGAGGGAATTTAATAGTCTGAGCCAAAATGTACAAGCAAAAGGTCAAAACCAATCCAAACCAGAATATCCTCTTCAGCTCAGTAGAAAGCCCTATAGGTAGAAAATGAGAGAAATATGCAAGGCATAAAATTAACAACTCCCTGTGGGTATGGGGAAAGTCTTAAATTTCAAGATTCAGTTTATTTCATATGCTATTGTATAAAACATTATAATTAATATCAACAGTATTACAGGGGACATTATCCATTACAAATGATACAAACATGTGTCTGGGGCCTTTCCTGGTCATGACCCACATTTTCAACATGTGCGTCCATGTGAAAAGAGGAATCTAGCCCAAACTCTGCAGCTCCCTCTCTGAAGGGGTCCAAGTGTACTTGCTAATGAAGTGTGGGTTGTTTGAACATGATTCCATGGAGCACAGCAGGAAAATATCAGCAGTAGAGTCTACCAGAAATGAGTTCTTCCAAGGGCTTCTCCACTCTGAAGCATACTTTGCAGAAGCTTCCTCCACCCCTAGAGTGCAGCTTCCTACAGGCAGACTCGATTCTGTGTCCCTGTGAATGACAGATGTGTGCATACAAAGGAGAGGAGCACAGATGAGAAGAGTGTGCTAGGTTGTACAGAAATTTGCTCTCAAGGGCACACTTCACGTTGAGGAATAGATAATTCCAGAGATGCCAGTAATGATTTGAGCTTTATTTTGCAAATATTGCACAACTATTTTTTAAAGCCACAGTCTCACTGCTGGGAAGCTCACACTTAATATATTAACAAGTACCTTGTTTATACCTGATGCATCTTTCATGTATGTCTGGTAAGTAACTAGTTTACCCCAAAGTTTTCCATTCTTTCTTGCAAACATCAGGTCATGAGTATTTAAAATACAGCAGAAGGAGAGAAGGTAGTAATCTTAGCAGATAAGACAACTTCAAATAGATCTTCGGAGAAATAAGCAGCAGCAAGTCAAGACTGGAGTCAGAGACATGTTAAGGGGAAACCCTGTCCATACTGGAGCATGGTTTTCATCTCACCAATACCAAAGTTCTGAATATAGATTACATTTTTTAAGACCAGAAAGCAGTGCTGCCTAACATCTTACAGAACTGAGATGTAGGTACATTGGTACAGGAACAGCGGGGACAGAGAAGCTGTGTAAAAAGCAAAACAAACCAGAATAGGAATTATAGTGCCCAGCTATGAATGGTATTATATACTGAAGATAGATTAATTATGAAATAAGGCATTTATAGTCCATTTTTCTAAGGCTGTTTTCTTCAAATGATGTCAGTTGTAATTCATAATAGGCAAACACTGATTTTTATGCTACTGGAGTGACATAAAGGTTTCCACTGGTAAGAAAAATGTTCCTGTACCCCAAGAGTACTATGACATGTTTATTTGTCTTCCTAATGCCACTGACAAATTTCAGAGACTTCAATGCCTTGGAATTTCCTGGTTGGCTCAATTTCAGACTCCACACCAGGCTTTAGTCCAAGGCATAAGTGTTCTGAAGAAACTTATTAATTCTTGTACTAGTGAAGCAAGATAGCACTTAGAAATGCTCAATGTGTTTTCCAAATCACTGCTACAGTTTGGAAAGCTGGAGAAGCAAGAGAAAAGGAGCTCCTCAGAGCCCTAAAACCCACATAAAGTTCACACCACCATCAGCTGCACACAGTACAGGGTGATAATTTACTAAGGGCACTCTGTTTGTTATATGAACATTAAGCATGAAGACCCAATGACTCGTGATAACAGAAAAATACCCAGGCATTTGATGAAAGAAAAATGCAAGCAAAACTATGTCTGAACTCTTTCTTTCTACAGATTTTTAAATAATTACATTGTCACAAGAAATAAACAATATTGTTTTAGCAAATTATATAATGTAATTAAGTAAACTGGTTGCTGTTTTATGCATTAATTCACTGTAGATTAAATAAAGGAAATCTACCAACTCCTCCTCAATTCTAATAAAAACTCATTTTACCTATAGCCATAATGGTTGTAGTATCACTGAAGTGACATAACTCACCATTATCATTAGTGAAGTAAAGATTCTCTGAAAACTGAATCCTGGCCAAAGCTGCTAACACAGTATTTATGCCACCGGCAAAAAACAGATTTTCTCCATCACAGCACCATTCTCATTCTAGGCACAGTTAAGTGCCATAAGAATAATTCTTTCAGGGGCAGGGGGTGTTAAGCATGAGAATCAGTGGTCACAATGTATGTGCCAGTGTTAAAGTAGATCTGAAGGGTGTTTGGAGAAGTATTTCCTAGCAAAGTGTGAAGAGTCCACCGTACTGGGACAATTTGGCTGGCGGTAGTCCAGCTCTTGTCACAATAACAATCCCTAACGTGTTTTTACAGCTATTCCAGATGTCTTTCTGCAGCATTTATCGAAAGAATACAGTTGCCAGTGCTGCAAGAGCAACTTAAAACCTCACAATTTCAAAGCACCATCTTTCTAGGGATGTAAAAATCCCATCCTGTATCCTTGCACTCCTCCTCACCTGTGGGCGTTATAAAGTCAGTTCTCCTATAGACTATCTTCTGATGAGCACGAAGTACAAACCAGAGCAAGCAGCAGCAAACACGTGATAAAATGACAACCGGCATATTTTTTCCCTTTGTTTTGTATATTTTTTTATTTCCCCAATCGTAGCTGATGCCCCTGGGGACCTGACACTCTCTATAACCATCGCCTAAGCCTTAAAGCCAGCCGTGGGAATGAGCCACCCCCTGCCCCACCGCTCCCCGTCCCCGCGCCGTCCAGCCGAGATCGGCCAGACCCCGAGCACTGGAGTGATGCCCCGAGGAAGGCCGGAGGATGCCCGGGGACTGCGCCGCCCCAAGAACCCACCTGAGATGCCGCCCCCGACCACGACCACGTCGTATCTCCCGGCCATGTCTCTGCGCCCCGTCCTCGTCCCTGTTTCCATCCCGCCCTTCCGCGGCGGCAGCGAAAGCTCCGAGCCGGCTGTGGCGGGCGGGCAGCACCGCGCCGTCCCGCTCGCCCCGGCCCCGCCTCTGGGCGGGAACCCCACGCACCTCCACCAATGGGCTTTGGTCGGGGGGGGGGGGGGGGGGGGGGGGGGGGGTAACTCTTAGCCACGTCTCTTCGGTGCTGTCCCACCCGCCGGGCCCGGCCCAGCCCGACGGGATGGTGTGAAACCCCCGCGGAGGAGGAGGGCAGCTGATGGGTAGTGCATGTTCTGTCTGGGCCCGGCTAGGTACTAGTCTGTCATGGGTGCACGAGAAGGTGACAGGATGCAGATGGGTGAAAAAGGATGCCTGTTGCAGGGTGCAGCAGATCTAGCAGCCTGCACTCACCAACCTTTCTTTATTTACTGAAATATAAAACGTGCTAGCAACGAGTGTGCAAGAAGAGCAGACCCAGGGAGCTAGTGTGTCAATGGCTACAGCAATATACAAGCTCCACCTTCCACTAGAGTCAAGTTGCATTCTGTCCATGAGCTGGGGAATGAAGGGTTAATCTTTACATGAAAGTATCTTCCCAAAGATGATGCCTGAAATAATAACTGTTTGCCAAATACCAATTTTGTTTGTACTTACCTACAGTTACTGCTATGAAATACATGAAATTTATTAAACTACACTTCAGGTTTGAAGAACTAAGGACTTGATAGAATCATAGAATGATTTGGGTTCAAAGGAACCTTTAAGATCACCTAGTTCCAATGTCATGTCATGAACAGGGGCACCTTCTGATTTTTCTTTCTTTTTCATGCATTT
This sequence comes from Melopsittacus undulatus, assembly GCF_012275295.1. Classification (NCBI taxonomy): domain Eukaryota; kingdom Metazoa; phylum Chordata; class Aves; order Psittaciformes; family Psittaculidae; genus Melopsittacus; species Melopsittacus undulatus. The sequence continues at coordinate 87,240,652 of NC_047528.1, read as the reverse complement.
TACAGCTCGTACAATTTTTATTGCTAAAGTGTAAATGTCATCTCTGTGAAGCTAAGCAGAAAAAATAGAGAGCCTGTCCATCCCATTCCAAGTAAGCACAGAAGACCTTTACAATTTACACAGTTGCAGAAAAAACTAATGCCACTTCATGTTAAATATTGATATAAGTTCTGAGAGTTGCCCAATTCTGCAATCATATTCCATATCTGGTTGTGACCAAAGGAGAGAATGAGTGCAATACTACACAGGCAGGGGCTTCAGAAATGCCTTGGCTTTCTTACAGTGGGAAAAATTAGGGATTCTTGTGTGTGCTAATTGTGACAAATGAGCAAGGCTCATTGGAGTGTGTCCAGAGGAGGGCCACAAATACTATCAGAAGGATGGAGCACCTCTCCTATGAGGATAGGCTGAGAGCTGGGGTTGTTCATTTTGGACAATAGAATGCTCCAAGGAGACCTTATTGCAGTGTTTCAGTACTTAAAGGGGGCTTATAAGAAAGATGAGGAGAGACTTTTTAATAGGGTCTCTAGTGACAGGACAAGGATTAATGTTTTTAAACTAAAAGAGGGTATGTACAGACTAAATATAAGGAAGATTTTTTTTATTTTTTTTTTTTTTTTTTTTTTTTTTATGATGAGGGTGGTAAAATACTGGGACAGATTGACCAGACAGGTGGTAGATTTCCCATCCTTGGAAGTGTTCAAGGTCAGTTTGGATGGGGCTTTGGTCATCCTGATCTAGTGGAAGGTGTCCCTGCTCACTGCAGGGAAGTTGAGCTAGATGATCTTTAAAGGTCCTTTCCAACCCAGCCCATTCTATGATTCTAGGACAGCAGCAACTGAATGTAGAAACATCTATGAAATCACTAGGCAACAGTATGAGAGCCAGAATAATCAACCTTCCTCCAAAAACAAGCAGGTACTTTATAAAGTAAGGTATGCGTGCAGTGTTTATTGTGTTGTGCTAGCTGCAGACACACAAGTGCCAGGTGCTATAGCAAATTAAGAGCAAGATCCTTACTGCTCTGAGAGATTGTCTGCTGACACAGAGGCTCATTATCACTGAGATTGCTGCTGCTTGCATGCTAAAGTGAGCAAAAAGGGGCCACTCCAAGATTGTGAGAGGGATATGTATTCTGAAACAGAAAATGTAATGTACCAACTGCTGTTTGTGCTTATTTGGCATTAAAAAGGTCTTTGCTTCTTGAAGCTTCCTTTGCTTCCAAGCTATTTTTGGTAAGGATACCCGCTCCCACAGCTCTGCTGGCTCCAGTGAGCCGGTCGCAGGGACTCTGACCGCTAAAAAGCTTCACCACTGGGCACTCCTCTGTCCTGGGTTCAGCTGTAACATTTAAATGTCACAATATAAATGTTACAGTATATATTACAATATAATGTTACAACAAATGTTACAAACGTTACAAAGAAAAATGTTACAATATAAATGTTCCAAAATAAAGCTGTTATTTTCCTCCTTCTTAGTAGCTGGTTCAGTGCTGTGTTTTTTGCCTTTAGTCTGAGAACAACACTTAAACCACCACACTCCCTCATGATCCAGACGCCAAGTTTAGAGGAAAATAACAAAAACATCCTCTGTGATAGCAACAGGAAACTTGTGTGTTCTAGATAACTTGCTGATATACAAACTTGCAAAAATATCTCTAGTGCTAAAAGGAGCTGCCACAGGCTCATTAAAAAGCAATGGAGATAGAAGTAATTTTGCCTAAAGCAGCTCTAACAATGAGAGATGACATCAAAAAGATGAATTGTACACATTGTGGTTGCCTCAAAACTTGGAGTAAAGACCAAAAAAATACCTAAGGGGTTACCAAGGATTATCTTGGGCATCAGCATCCTCCAGGGTAGCAATGCCTGTCAGAACTGCATAACTGCTAAGCCTTTAGCAGCTGTATGTACAAATAAGAGACCTCAGAATAATTCTGCCTTAGCTCATATAGATCTGCAGACACGTAGGATTTGGGGAAAAAAAAACCCAGCAGATGCTGAAGCCTCGCTTGAGAACAATGGGATGAATCCAATGGGAGATGGTAATGGAGATTTTGTCAATATCTCAGCTGGGTCTCTCAGGTTTTTGCTAAGGACTTGCTGAAAGTGCAAGAAGGGAAGGAAGAAAGTGTTGTGTCATATTGACAGTGATCCTCCTTTTCTAAATGTTATGACTGCATTTTAAAAGAGAAATCTGAATTGTGTCCAGAAATCAACAGAAGATGAAGGGGTGTCAATCTTTACAGTAAAGGAAACTTTGTTCCAAATGGATATATTTTTATTTGAAAGAAATTAATTGTTGCTCAGAACAGAGAGTTGTATAAGAAATGCTCACCAATGAGTCCTTGTCTTTATGCACTGTAAAAAACCCAGGGACAACACTGAAGGGTGAACACGAGAAGCTACTGTTGCTGAAATCATTTCCCAGCAACCTATCTGATTTAGGTCTGCTTCAGTGAATGTGTTGTAGTAACAATTTGCTGAGTTTGAATGTGTGAGATTATTAATGTGTAGGCATAGAAACTCACAGGACTGACATGGACTTTTGCATTCATCAGGGAAAAAAAAAAAAGAAAGAAAATTGCTGAGAAATGTGGTGGACACTCCAAGTAAAGCTTCCACTTGAGATCACAACTATGTCAGCAACAATGAAATTTTTCCAAGAATGGGCAAAAAAGCATCAATTTCTTGATCATATAACATGAAGAAAATTGTCCAAAGATGTCATCACCGAATTCTTCATTGTGCTACAAGTGGTTTGCTCTCAGTTTTGCTAACTACTGTTGTGAGGAAGTCAAACTTCTCAGGTCATATCATCAGTAGTCATAGTTATGTATTATTTTATGTCTGCTCAGTATCCCAAATGCTGAGTGAAACTGGTCATAGTCATGGTGGAAGACACAAATGTTTTCCATCTTGTCCTGATTTCACTGTTTTCCCAATGCACCTAAAAATTGGAATACAAACGTATGGAAAATCACTGACATTAAAATAAAAGGTTTTTCTCAAAAAAAAAATACTTCTTGCATATTTGTGTATACAGTATTTTTTTTAGTTTTTTTTTTTTTTATGAATGCATTTTGACAAATAACTGGAACCTAAGTGTTGTAAAGCAAGAATACATTATCACTAGCGGACTGATTTTCATTATTAAGGCCATAATTATAACCACTTAGCAACCTCTAAAGTCACATAATTCTTGTATTTTAAGGACATCAACAGAGCTTATCTGAAATATCCTAGAACATGTGCCATCTTAAGTGCTACCACCAGCTGAAATCTCTGCCATCTCATCATCTGTGTTGATTAGCACTCCACTGTTCAGGCACAAAGATGAGCTTTCCAGAGAATATCAGAGCCTTTTGCAAAGTTTGATTCACATAAATTTATATTCACACACATTCTGGTAATTACCTGGTTAGTACTCTGGGTTACATCAAGCTGAAATATGAAAAACTGTGAAAGACAACCTAAATTCTCCCAAACATCAAACTTAGTAGTTCTGTTGGGAGTCCATTTGTTGGACAGTTGGAAAGTTTTGCTCAATTTTGTGGAGCTCCTTCCTTCCATCTTCATGGGGGAAGACTTTCCAGGCCACATGTGTGGTGCTTTTGTTGCACAACAGAAGGAGCAAGCTGGAGGCAAAGTGGCCATGCAAACTGTTCAGAGCATGGGGCAGGTTCAAAAGGAATCTCTGAATCACAGAATGGTTAAATTTGAAAGAGACCTTAAAGATCATCCAGCTCCAATCCCCCTGCCATGGGCAGGGACACATTCCACTAGAGGAGGTTGCTCAAAGCCCCATCCAGCCTGGCCTTGAACACTGCCAGGGGTGGGGCAGCCACAGCTCCTCCAGGTAGCCTGTTCCAGTGTCTTGTCATCCTCACAGTAACGAATTTCTTGCTAACGTCTAATCTAAATCTACCCTCTTTCAGTTTAAAGCCATTCCCGCTTGTTCTATCACTACTTGCCCTGTAAAAATTCTTTCTCCTGACTTTTTGTAGGTCCTTTTTAGGTACTGGGTGACTGTTATAAGGTTTCCCTTGAGCATTCTCTTCTCTAGGCTGAAAACCCCCAACTAGCTCAGCCTTTCTTCATATAATAGGTTCTCCAGACCTATGATCATCTTTGTGGCCCTCCTCTAGTCTCAGTCCAACAGACCCACATCCCTCTTGTGCTGGGTGCCTCAGAGATGAATCCAGTACTCCAGGTAGGGTCTCATGGCAGCAGAGTAGAGGGGGAAAATCACCTCCCTTGTCCTGCTGGTCATGCTCCTTTCAATGCAGCCGAGCATACAGCACTGGCCCACCTCTCAAGACAGTCAAGGGCGTCATCACTTCTCTCCAGCATGTTAACTGCACCACACAGTTTGGTGTTGTCAGCAGATCTGCTGAGGGTGCACTCAATCCCACTGTCCATGTCACCAATAAACATACTGAACAGCATCAGTCCCAATAGCAACCCCTGAGCTGCCCTTATAGCTGCCAGTGGGAGATGTCTGCAGGAGTCTTGGCCAAAAGGCATGCAAAGACCCCAGGCAGATGTGTAAGTGCTGGTGAGGGGCAGCCATTAGTGAAGCAGCCTTTTCCTCTGAAAACAGGGAGAAATTTCTGAGTATTTCCTCCTAGACTCATCCCGTCAGCAGACATGGGTTTAACATTCAGGCTCTGTATTTTACATCTCTGATTCTGTCCCTGTGTACCAGACTTACACAACTGTATTTCTGAGGGAGTATTAAATTGACTTTGTTCCATTCTTAGCATAGCAGCTCCTGCTGATTTACCCAGCCTCACTTTTCAGGCTTTAGGTAACACGTGAATGCAAGTTCTCTCTGACCTTTGGAGGGGAGGCTGCTGGTATTGCACAATGTATGCTCCAGTTAGTGGACAGGACTTCATGTAAAGATCTGAACTTTGCTCATGTTCTTTAAAGCATGTGTGGAGATTTACACTGTGCAGTGTCATTGCTGCTATCAATTATTCTATATGCCTTCACCACACTCACATGATCAGATAATTTTTTATGCATTGGGTTTGGCAATACATTTTCAGTAATGTTAACAAAATGTTTCTTTAATTACCAGCTCCATAAACAAAGGGGTTTGTGTATAGCTCATGGATTGCTGGTATCATCTGTGATTAGATAAAAGCTTGTATTAGAGATAACAATCTCAACATCATAGTACATTTGGAGAACAAGTATTGGTTATAGATCACAAAGCTTGGCTGCAGTTTGAACAAGATTTTAAGAGCAAAGCAGCCATTATAGGAATATAGGGAGATCAGTGGAGGTCATTAGTGGAGACAGTTAAATACCAAAGAAGTACAATAAGATCTGATTTGAGAGTAAGAAAAAGCCTGGTAGAAATGACAGGCAGAATAAATAATCCAGTTACAGCCATCAAATTCCAGCCTTTGATACAATAACAAAAAAATCAAATAGCTTTACTAAAAGTAGGTAAGAGAAATTTGTCATGCCATCTCACTGTCTGCCAGGTAAAAAAGAGCGTTTCAAACCTACAGAAAGCATCCAAAAGGAAATAAAGGCTGTTTTCCTTTGGAAATCCTGTACAGGATGCAATCAGCTGAAGCCATGTGGACAGCCTCTTCTAGATTAATGACGACTTCACTGAATACCTAAAACCTTCAACACCCCTCCTGAGAAGCCAATTTACTGCAGGGGTCTGGGAGATGAGCAAACCTTTCTGCCAGCCCTCCTCTGCTTGTGTAGTGAACCCGGCACTTTGTAATTGGACCCATTACTAAGTACCACCAGGCAGAAATCAGTCACACAGACACATTTCCCCATCTCTGTCAGGAAGCTGAGTTGGGGACAGAAAAGCTCATTTCCAAGGTGTCGTTTCATTTTTTTCTGAAAGCCCTGGACTGGAAATTACCCTGTAGATTCAGCATGCTTTCTAGTGTGACCTGATGAATGACATTCTTGTATTAAATAAATAATATTGATTGCCTAATTTTCCTAATTGCAAACCCAAACAGAGAATGTGAGGTCCTAACATCACGTTCTTCCTAAGAGAGAAGCGTAGCTTTTTTCCTCACATAATTACTTGAATTTATAAAATAAGTTATTAGAAATTGGACAAAGCAATGAAATAGCAGATATTGTAATTAAGAACTGTGAATAAATTAATTAAAATCATGTGAACTATTAGTAGTTTTTCTTGAGCTCTGTTATAACTATATTATCTCAGCAGTGTTTATGATTAGTCACTATCACTTATCTGATGGTATCAAAACATGCTCTGGTATACTATTGATTACTTCTGTTACATGCAACTTAGCAACATCTTAAACATTTTGACCGCTTCAGAGAAAAAAACATCTTAATCTGGCTCTAGATTAAAAAAAAAAAAAAGCCCAAAACAAAGTGAACAGAAATTAATCTCTCATCAAGGTTAATATAGCAATGTGATTCCAGTTAAAGAAAAAAAGACTGACTAAGCCCTGCAATGATATCCATCAACATCACTTAACACAGTTTCTCAGAGGTCCGTTTAGTAGTAGTCACTGCCAACTTCAAAAAGATAGTCCCAGAAGGCAGATGGAAGTGCCTGTGGCTATGCACACCTTCTTGATTAATGAATAGGTATGCAGCCTTGCTGCATTTAACTGTACACCAGAACCAGTGTGTCTGCAGGGCCTCACAGGGTTATATATGATACAGGCAGAGCAAAGCAATCAAAGTTCAATTTATAGTGTCTGAGCAACAGAGAGGAAGGATAGGAAAATTGTTCTCAAATGTGAGTTCCTCACTGTTTGCCTCAGCGGTGCTAATTTACCTAGAGCCAAAATGCCAAGCACAGATGTAAGTATAATCTACAGCAGCGGGAGGTAGCTGTATTTATATTCTGCTTACGTCTTTGGCACACACTGCAAGTACAGTGTGGGACTTCTAGTGCCAGTGCCGGTGCCTGGTCAGGGTAACACAGTCGTTGGTGCCACCGTATGACCAGAATACGAATCTGTGCATCCATCTATAGAGTCTGAAATGAGGGAGGCAGCAACATACAACTTTGCAGGTATCTTGTGCTCCTGAGTCATTAGAAAAATGCATTGCTTGTTGTCTCTTTTCTCAATGAGTCATTTAAGAGATAGGGCAATTGGTGCAATTTTCTGAATATTTTTGTGAATTTCTTAAAGGACTGTAAAAATGGTTTTCATTCTTGTGAGCAACATTATAACAGACATTATTATGAGTGCAATCTTCATCTTACACCTATGAAAAGAGGACTGAGAGAAAACCACACATGGGAGTGTATGTTTACTTTTTGTTCAAAGCAGGAGAGAAAAAGCCACCTGATGCTAGCCTGGACAGGCAAGGGCATGACTCCATCAGCAATGTCCACCAAGGTTACTTCTTTGTAGAACCCTCTGCCCACCAGTCTGGGGAGCCAGTGCCAGGGGAAGCAGCAGGGACAGGAGACTGCGCCCTCATTTTGGGGTGACATGATGACTACACCAGCATTTGGAAGTGGAGACATATGGCCAAGAGGAGGGATTCATAGCAGTTTCTGTTCTACATTTGCAGTGTATTAAAAAGGCACTGAAAGAAAGACAATTCCTCCAAGGACTGAATTCTACCCCTTCTGAGGAAGCTTCTCACATATTGCAGAGCCTGAAGGTGATAGCACAGGCTGAAGTGCCCAGCCAAGCCAGAAGGGGCAAGGATCATTAGCAAGCAGTCTGACTATGGATCTCATTTGATATTTTTCAGTACCCTAATTTCCTTTTCTGCACTTTTTATCTTGTCTGCATCACAGAGCCACCAGGGACAGCTCCTGCAGCTCCATCAGCATCTAGTAATCTGGTTGCACACACTGGAGCAGCTTGCCTTATCTAATGCAATGCCTCAGTGTGAAGACTATTTCTATGTATCAACTGTACAATGTTTAAATAAGCATGCATCTTATTTATCTTAATTCAAATTATTTTATTTTTTATGTTTTTATTATTATTTTATCTTAATTAGAATTAAACTTGGCTAGGGATGGTAAGGATAACAGGAAGGGATTCTATAGATATATAGCAGCTAAAAAACAGATTAGGGACAACATAGGCCCCCTCCAGAAGCTACTGGGAGAACTGGCTACGCAGGATTTGAAGAAGGCTGAGGTTCTTAATGACTTCTTTGCCTTGGTCTTCACTGGCAAAGCCTCTGACCGCACAACCCAAGTCTTGAAAGACAGATGCAGGGACTGTGAGAATGAAGACCTTGGGTCCACTGTAGGAGAGGATCTGGTTCAAGACCATCTTAAAAACCTGAACATACACAAGTCCATGGGCCCTGATGAAATCCATCCACAGGTCCTGAAGGAGCTGGCAAATGAAGTTGCAAAGCCACTGGCCATCATGTTTGAAAAATCATGGCAGTCAGGTGAAGTTCCTGATGACTGGAAAAAGGGAAATATAACCTCCATTTTCAAGAAGGGGAAAATGGATGACCCGGGGAATTACAGACCAGTCAGTCTCACCTCTGTGCCTGGCAAAATCTGGGAGCAGATTCCCCTGGAAGGCATGCTAGGGCACATGAAAAAGAGAAAGGTGCTTGGTGACAGCCAGCATGGCTTCACTAAGGGGAAATCCTGCCAGACCAATTTTGTGGCCTTCTATCATGGACAGGGGTGGAGTAGTTCATGTCATCTACCTGGACTTGTGCAAAGCGTTCAACACTGTCCCACATGACATAATTGTCTCTAAATTGGAGAGACATCAGCTTGATAGGTGGACCACTCGGTGGATAAAGAACTGTCTGGATGGTCGCACTCAAAGAGTTGTGGTCAATGGCTCAGTGTCCAGCTGGAGACCAGTAACAAGTGGTGTCCCTCAGGGATCGGTGTTGGGACCAGTCTTGTTCAACATCTTTGTCGCTGACATGGACAGTGGGATTGAGTGTGCCCTCAGCAAGTTTGCCAACAATACTTAGTTATGTGGTTTGGTTGATACACTGGAGGGAAGGAATGCCATCCAGAGGGACCTTGACATGCTTGAGAGGTGGGCCAATGCCAACCTTACGAAGTTCAGCCAAGACAAGTGCAAGGTCCTACACCTGGGTTGGAGCAATCCCAGGAACAGCTACAGGTTGGGCAAAGAAGAGATTCATGGTAGTCCTGCGGAGAAGGACTTGGGGGTGTTGGTCAATGAGAAAATGAACATGAGCCGGCTCCAGTGTGGTCCTGCAGCCCAGAAAGCCAACCGTATTCTGGGCTGGATTGTGACCAGCAGGTCAAAGGAGGTGATCCTGCCCCTCTACTCTGCTCTCGTGAGACCTCACACGAGTATTGTGTGCAGTTCTGGTGTCCTCAACATAAAAAGACATGGAACTGATGGAACAAGTCCAGAGGAGGGCCATGAGGATGATAAGGGGACTGGAGCACCTCCCATGTAAAGACAGGTTGAGAAAGTTGGGTCTGTTCAGCCTGGAGAAGAGAAGGGTGTGTGGAGACCTCATAGCAGCCTTCCAGTATCTGAAGGGGGCCTACAGGGATGCTGGTGAGGGACTATTCATTAGGGACTGTAGTGATAGGACAAGGGGTAACGGGTTCAAACTTTAACAGGGGAGGCTTAGATTGGATATATGGAAGAAGTTCTTTCCTGTTAGAGTGGTGAGGTACTGGAATGGGTTGCCCAGGGAGGTAGTGAATGCTCCATCCCTGGCAGTGTTCAAGGCCAGGTTGGATGAAGCCTTGGGTGATATGGTTTAGTGTGAGGTGTCCCTGCCCATGGCAGGGGGGTTGGAACTAGATGATCTTGAGGTCCTTTCCAATCCTAACTATTCTATGATTCTATGATTCTATTATTTGGTGTTCTTTGGATTTTGACTTCTGACAGGTTTTAGTTTTACAATCTTGAATGTCATGGAGCTATTAAAAGGAACCTACAGCACTAAACAATTTGTTGTGTTTGCTGTTTTGTGTGAAAGACTTTCTGAACTGTGGGAGCTTCCTGTATGTGAGGTTTTATATGTGCTTGAACTTCTTACCTGCAGGACATTGTGTTTGCCGGTGTTGAAGGATACATGGTGGTGAATCACTGAGTCTTTTGAAAGGATAATTTTACCTTCTCTGCAATTTGACTGGCTTTCAAATGTATTTCTAAGGACATAATACCCAGGTTTGTTTTTTTTTTTTTTCCTGAGAAAACATTTATGTGATGAGGGAATGACTATCAACAGGTATTCCTAGAAAGGGAAGGAATAAACAGAATTACAATAAAATATTAGGTCTACAATTCATTCTTACTTGGGCTGAGTAGAGAGGGAGGATCAACTCCCTAGACCTTCAGGCAATACCCTTCCTAATGTAGCACAGGATAACATTAGCCTTGTTGGTCAGAAGGGCACATTACTGGCTCATGGACAGCTTGCTGTCCACCAGGACTCCCAGGTACTTCACAGAGCTATTTTCCAGCAGGTCAACCCCAAACTGTACTGGTTCCTGAGGTTATTCCTCCCCAGGTGCAATACCCTGCACTTGCTTTTGTAGAATTTCAAAATGCTCCTCTCAGCCTGTCTAGATCCTTCTGAATGGGAGCACAGCACTCTGGGGTATCAGCCATTTGTCCCAGTTTTGTATCATTGGCAAACTTGCTGAGAAAGCACTCTATCCCTTCCCCCAAGTCATTGATGAGTAAGTTAAGCAATACTGGACCCGGTATTGACTCCTGGGGGATACCACTAGTCACAGGTCTCCAATTAGATTCTGTGCCCCTGATCACAACCCTCTGAGACCTGCCACTTAGTCAGCTCTCAAGCCACCTCACTGTCCACCTGGTCAGCCTGCACTTCCTGAGCTTGCCTATGGAGATGTTACGGGTGACAGTGTTGAAAGCTTTGCTGAAGTCCTGGTAGAAAACATTCGCTGCAGTCCTGGTAGAAAACATTCGCTGCTCTTCCCTCATATATCCAGCCAGTTGTTCCATTGTAGAAGGTTGCTTAAGCATGGCTTCACTTTGGTGAATCCATGCTGGCTACTCCTGGTCAACTTCTTGTCTTCCACATGCTTAGAGGTGGCCTACAGGGTGAGCCATTCTATCACCTTTCCAGGGATTGAGGTGAGGCTGACTGGCCTGTAGTCTCCTGGTTACTCCTGCTTGCCCTTTTTGAAGACTGGGATGATATTTGTTTTCTTCCAGTCCTCAGGCACCTCTTCTGATTGCTGTGACTTTTGATGATGACCAAGAGTGAACTACCAATGATGCCCCCATCAGGGCCCATGCACCTGTAGATGTCAAGTTTGTCTAAATGATCTATAACTCAATCCTCCTCAACCAAGGGAAAGACTTCTTTCTGCAGACCTTCTCCCTGGACTTCTGGGCCAAGGATTCCTAAGGACTGGCCTTGGCATTAAGACTAAAGCTAAAAAGGTATTCAGTATCCCTGCCTTCTCTGTGTCTTTTCACCAACATCCTGCTCCATTCAATAGCAGGCCCACGTTTTCCCTAGTTTACATTTCATGATTGATGTGTTTGAAGAAGCCTTTCTTGCTGTCCTTGACATCCTTAGCCAGATATAATTCCAAATGGACCTTACATCTCCTCATCACTTTTCTGCATACTCTTGACAATAGCCTTATATTCATCCCAAACAACCTATCCCTGCTTTCACCTCCGGTATATCTCCTGCTTGTGTTTTGCATTTTGACAGGTATTCCTTGTTCATCCATGCATCCTGATTGCATGGTGCTTGAAATCAATCTGTGCTTGATTTCTTGCCCATGGGGGTGCACTGGTCTTGAGCCTGGAGGAAGTGATCTTGAATATTAACCATCTCGCTTGCACCACTCCTCCTACTAGGGCCTGTTCCTATGGGATTCTTCCAAGAGGGTCCCAGAAGTGGCCAAAGTAGCTCTCCTGAAGTCCACTGTTTTGATTTTACTTACTGTCCTGCTTCTTCCTTGCATGATACTGAACTCCATGATCTCATGGTCACTGAAGCTCAGGCTGCTCTCAACTTTCACATCACCAACCAGACCTTCCTTATTTGCTAATATGAGGTCCAGCAGCACACCTCTCCTTACTGGTGTCTCTGCTACCTGTGTCAGAAAGTTACATCAGTACTTTCCAGGAACCTCCTAGATGGTTTGTTCCTCCAGCAGGTGTCATGGTGGCTGGAGTTCCCCATGACAGCCTGTGATTGTGAAGCAGGACTTTGTGAGTGAGCTATGCTTGCTTGCATTTCAAAAGCTACTCTTTTCTAGTTCATGCTTGCCATCTCCTCAGACTCTTGTCTGAGATGTGCTGATCACATTCAGATCCCTTGGTGACTAATCTGATTGAAAAGAATACAATTTATTAAATATAGTTCTATCAGGACTTGTTAGATCTGTTCATCTTTTCTTTTTTTCCTGCAGAAGTATCTGTTTATGTATTATGCCATGTAATTCAGATACATGGAGAATAAAACATATTGATTATCTGCATGTGAGGATTTTTCTTATATATCATTCAGTAATATGAAATAAAGCAGAAAAACCTTCTTGATACAAAAGCTTTGGATATCCTGCCTGCTGAAGTCAGCAGTCAGTGCACATGTGGAGCTGACAGGTTAATATTGCCCAAGAACTAATGATCATTTGGGTGGAGCAGCACTGACTTAGTGACTTGGGAAACATGTTGCAGTGATCATCCACAGAAAGGGAACAGACTTGGACAATTTGCCTATCCAGAATGGCTGCACAGGGGAAGGCTACACTGGGAGACTCGAGCAGAGAAGCAGCTTCAAGGTGCAAGAATTGATGTGGTCTCCCTTGTTGGTTTTCCTCCTATCCATCGCCCCAGGCAGGGTATGGTGTTTCTGCTCCTCCTGGGTTCATGGCTGAGTCATTTGCTTCCAGACAACTCGTTGCAGACTGTGATCCACTCATTGACAGACATGGTGGAGCTGCCACAGCACGGGGGTGATGATCAGGTTGCCCACATCTATAGCACCTTGCAGTGCCCATGTCCCCTGCCAGCACCACATTAACCCCCTCAGAGAGGTCCAAGGCCTTCATCCTGTGCTTTCTATGGGGCTTTTCCTCCACCTGGGAAAAAAGACACAATCTAGTAGTTGAGGGCAAGCAAACCAGATTGCAGGCAAGTGCAATGGAGGTGTTGCTGAGTAACAGATCAGCTACTGACCTAAAGGCTGTGCTGGCTGCCTGGCTCCTTTTTCCCAAGCCTGAGGAATTTGGGTTTCCTGCTTACATGGCTTCTGCTTAAGCACCCAGGTGGACTAAACAGTTTCAAGCCTCTTGTATGTGAAGTTTTTTTTTTTTTTTTATTTACTTCTAGGACAAACATAACCAAAAGCATCCCTTATTGTCAGTCCAAATTAGTAGAAAGTGACTTTGAGCACTCTTCATCTCTCCCCATTCATCTCTCCCTATGTCATCTAACAAGGTATCTAGGTTGTTTGTACAGTTCACAGAGAGAGGGGTATATTTCACAAGCACAATTTATCCTGCCCAAATTGTATTTACATGTAAATGTGTGACAGTATTAGGCAATATAAATACATTATCGTAAAGAAAATAAAGACCCTTCAGAAGCAGAAAAACTTTCCCTCCAACATCTGCTAGAACTGGAAAGAAAACTAAGTGGAACAGATGAGTCCCTGCACAGCATGTAGGGTTGCTGTCTCCATGTTCACTGTCGCTTTAGGCATATAGAGTGATGAGATACATGAGCTCAAGAGACAAGGCTCCTACTTATATTTTTGTGCACTTCAATCCTTCTTTGGCATGGCTTAAGACTGAAAAAGGAAGTGCTGAGGTTCTAAGAGAAAATTTCCCTGTCTATCATCACCAAGGCAGGTGTTCTGACTTTATTTGCTCCCTCTGGGAAATTTCAGTTGAGCCCATCACCAAGTTTGTCTAAATAAATGAAGGCAGACTTTTTAGTTTAAGATATGTAATCAGCTCAGGTAACTATCCAGCCTTCATGCTTCTACTTTCACCTGCATTTTGATAGTTGCCAGCCATCAGATTGCTAATACTGCAGCACAAAATCTGTCAGACAGATGTATGTCTAGCAAACAGTTGGCAGTGATGACTGTAACCAAAATCTCATTCTTGTTCCCAGATCCTTGCAACAGAGGAACTGTGTGAGTATAAATTCTTTTGTTCATACACAAGTGTGCACACATAATCCTCAAGGTTCAAGCACACATTAGTCTCTGCTTGGCACTAGTTTGAGGGAGTTCAGAATACCTAAAGTCAATGTGCTCAGATTGCTTCCACATTCTATTACACCAGAAGCTGAGAAGCCTTTATAAATGAAAATGCTAATTCAGAAAAGGAAAAGACTATTATAAATGAATCAGTGTGTTAAGAAACATAGCATTTAGGCAGTTAACAAATGTATTTTCTGGCTCTCTAAAAGAAATCCATTTCAGAAGGCAGCACCCGTAAAAGAAGAGAAACAAAACAAAAAAAAAAGAGGTAAGGATGGTTTTCTCTTGTCTAGGATTGCAGCTATGGTGGCATAAGTGTAGAAAACATAAAAATCCTGGAGTACTTGTTAAACATTAACTGATACTTTTATTTCCTAAAAGTAATTGATTTCTGAATTTTTGTTAGCAGCTGCTGAACTTTTTTTGGTATAGATTATGCGGGAATTAACTGAACTTTTCTCTCATTTCCATGAGCAGCAGGTAGGTACCTGTAATGCCTGCTTTAAAAGTTAGTAAGCAAGAAAAACCTGCTTTTTCCTAAACCTTCCTGAAAAGTGAAGATTGCATAAGCAGGGCTAAAATTGGTGATGCAAAGCTGTAATTTAAATAATGAAGGGCCATAAGGCAGCACTTTTTCTTGTGCAATTTGGCATGCATGGTTCATGGCACAAGCTTTTGTCTACTGTCAGAAGAACAGACCTGACTCATAGGCAGCCTGTGGCCAGTGCTGTGACTGGATGTTGCCACACTTGCAGCACATGTGCAGATGTGCAGCTGTGATGCATATGTGGGTGAAACTGCTGATGAATCCATTCAAAGTTCCACAAAGCCAGACTTTATGATAATTTCAACCTTTGAGGCTGATAAAGACCATAGTTTTCATGCATCTCTTGCCATTCTCCATCAGATTAAGATGGGATATGAAAGCTGAGAAACTACGAAGATGGCTCTTCTCACAGAAATCAGCATCCACTTTTCTTTCCAGAGACTTAGTAGCTCTAAGCAATGGGTATGGTCCCACTGTGTGCTGGGGAGGAGGAGGCGGGTGACTGGCAAAGAGACCTCACACCTCCGAAAGACTCTGTATCTTCTTATACCTCTTTCTCATCATGCTCTGGAAGTGTTGATGGGAGCATTCTTTAAGCCCAACAGCCAGTGGATATGATGTTCTCCTTCCCCAGCTACTTCAGCCCATCTGACAAACTGTAAGCTGTGAAAAGTGATCTCTCCATAGCTAAGCAGTCCCTGTCGAGCTACACATGAAGGCAAGGCAGAAACTGCCTGTTGATCTGTGAAGTCAGATGACCTGCTTTATACACCTCTGATGACCAGAGACATAAGCAGGTGGCAGATGGGAATCACATGGCCAGCGGTTGCCCCCCAGTCACGGAGTACACATGGTCTTATTCTCACAAAGTTTCCAGGATTGTGGAAACAATTTTTGAGACAACTGTTGAGACTTAGGAAAAAAAGAAAAAAAAAAAAAAAAGAACCCACACATCTCTAAAAAAACCCAACCAACCAAAAAAACGACACAAAAACCCAACCCTGAAACAGAAAGAAAATAGGTATTTCTACTATTTCTTTTGCATTGTTGGCTTATACCAAAGTTTAGCTGCAGCTTCTTTTCTGCAGCTGTGGATAGCAGAAGCTGACTTCTTCACAATCAGCACAGTCCAAGATTTTCACATGATCATAAAAGCCTGGAACTAAAGTTTTAAAGACAAAACTTCATAATCACAAGATTTTTTTGGAGTCAGAAGAATTGGCAGTACTTGCTTTGCAACTCAGCTATACAAAGAATCCAACAGTTGTAGCAATTTTGAGAAAACACCCCAAATTTTTGGCATGACTCTTAGAAGAGAAATCCTGAGCTTTTAAGGGTTGCTTTCTTTATTTCTGTTTCTTCCCAGCCAGGCCTGAAGCAGCTGGTAGAAAAATATACCATTTCCAGCAGTGAAATTATGATTTCTGTCCAAGCATAATGATTTATATAATAATGTATGGCACCCTCAGGAGAAAGCTGCTGGAGACAAGATGTTTTATAACAATTAGAATATAGATCCTCTTCCACACTTATCCATAATGCTTGTATTAATACTCAGCTGTAATAAATGCTTTTTTTCTTTCTTTCCAGACCAAAACACAGTCTGGACAATGTATGAAATATTTATACAATGTTTGCAAATATGTTATGCAAAATCCACTTAAAGCATGCTGTTGGCACTGTAAGACATAGAATGAACCAGGTGCTGCTTTCCAGGCAGGGGCAGTGTCCTGGGTTCAGGACAGACAGACAGACAGACATGGCTTGCACAACAAGCAGAAGGTTATGTCCCAGGGACCACAGCAAGAGCAGGCTCCCAGGCTGCCTAGACACTGCACACATCTCTGTGTTCACTTATTTCAGAAGCCTGCCCATGCAATCCCTGCCAGGTTCCACACTCCTCTCCCAAGGTACCATGATGCAGTTGTGACTTGTTCCTGTTCAAAGGCCATTGGGCTGAGATAGAGGACATGTTCACCTACACTGATAGCACTCCCTAAAGTGCTGTCACTACTGGTTGGACACCACTGTGCTGCAGGACTTCTTTTCCCAAGCCCTATGAGCTCTGCTCCTGAGAAGGAAAGTTCCACAGCCAGTGGAGTGCCTTTCCCAGGGTGCTCCAGCATCCAGAACTGGGGTGGTAGCCCATGCATAGGATAAGTACTGCTGGGAAAAGTGAGCCAGAGGTGGAGTTTCACATCTGTTCCTTTTTAAATTCATTGAACACTAAGAGCCACAGAAATGAAACAAACTTTCTGAGGTTGCTGATCTCATTGCCAGCAGAGCACATTGCTGACTTTTTCATAATGTTCACCTCCTTTGCTTCAGTGGCATTTAGCTGAGACATTTTGAAAACATGGCAATAAGCAGGAATGAGACAGACTTCACCTGGAAAGGATTGTTTTTACAAAGATTTAGTCTGCATCATGATGTTTCCCGAGGGAGTTTATAACCTCAGTTGTATTTGGAGAAAGACAAGAGGTTATGTGCCTGTGTGAGAGCCACCGTCACAGCTGAGACACCACTGGCTTATGTGTAGATATTCAGATACAAAACTGTAAGTTGGCTAAGAATTAACATCAAGGGCTATAGGTGCTCTTTGTAACAGACTTTGAGTAGTGGATTACAGGCAAAGAAAAGTAACATTCCTATGACCCAACACAGCTAACTTGAATCCATTCTCCTGCTTCCTGAACACGAATAAATATCTTGGTGGTAAACCCTAGCCACTAATTAATAGTAAGGAAGACATCTAAGACGAAGCAATAACAATTAGTTATGCAGTCATAGACTGTCACTCCATTGCCTCTTTTCTCTAGCTCCTGTTACTTGAGTCCCACATTTGGGGACAATCTTTTAGGAGATCCCATGGCAATAGAACAAGGGTTAATGGTTTTAAACTGAAAGAGGGTAGATTTACATTAGGTACTAGTAAGAAATTCTTTACTGTGAGGGTAGTAAAACACTTGAACATGTTGCGCAGAGAAGTTGTGGCTGCCCCATCCCTGGAATGTGTTCAAGGCCAAGCTGGGTGAGGCTGTGAGCAACATGGTCTAATGGAATGTGTCCCTATCCATGGCAGGGGGATTGGAACTAGGTGATCTTTAAGGTCCCTTTCAACCCAAACCATTTTATGATTTTATTATTCAATGATCAGCCTGGACTGTGTGACTTGCTGCTTGTCAGGTCCTGGTATTTCCCTGCTTATTGAGTGGAAGACATGCAAAGTAGATGACAGGTCTGTTAATGCTGAATACTTCTAGAAAAAGTAAAAGGTACTCCTTATTTTTCAGAGTCAGGAGAGTTATTTTAAAAATCAGTAAAGTGAAAGGAAAATAAACCCTCTGGGAAATTAATAAACTTTCTTGGTTGCAACTTAATTTTGGTTGATTATTTCACTCTCCTGGAGAGTGCTCTGAAGTACCAAATGGAAAGGCAATGTTTTAGATTATTTTCTATGCCTTGGGGCTTTTCTGACCCCACCTGCCTATTTACTAGAGCTTCCTTACATAGACTGTCTGCTATTTGTAATGGACTTACACCTCTTCAGCAGGGGTAAGCACTGTACCTGCTACTCAGCAATCTCCCCTTCCCGCCCTGCCAGTTGTTTTTCCCAGAGACACCTGTAAGGTGCTCACAGTAACTCCTCTATTACCAGCACCTTTGGACGCACTCCTTTTTCTATTCCTCTCCTCACACACCTTTTATCATTATTATTAATCTAGGAGACTTTTTCTGTGTGTGTCTTGACAGACTGGATCAGGGATGGATTAGACCATCCCCTCTCCTGCTGAGTAGACTCCCTGAGCGGCCTTAGGGATCCAAATTATTGAGGGGTGAGTAAGCTCTGAGAAAGGAGGACACTGTACCAGATAGGACAGCACCCATGGGATGCCCTGCATGCTTCTAAACCATGTGGGAAAACCTGTCCAGGGAATACGGTCCAGTTGGTTTTGGGGGAGCTATCTCCTGTGGTAACCAGCTGCTGAGCAGGCTGCTATGAGGTCTTGTGCCACCTCTAATGGGCTGGCTGGAAAAGCCAAGATATTTGCTTTTCTGATGGGTCACTTATCAGGTGTGAAAGACATGCTCTGACACAGAAAGCATGGAGCCCCTTGGCTGATGGATAAGGAATGGGGCTTTATGAGGCTTTTAAAAAGCCTGACACAATTTGCTGCTGTAAGTTTGCTTGCAGCAACCTTTGCTACCAAATGTCTTGTATTTCAAGTTTTCAGGAGATAAAATACAGTTCTCTGAAAGCTTCAGAAATAGTTCAGTAAAGGCATTGGCATCTCCCTTCACACTTGGATGCCTGTCAGCAAAGCAAACCTCAAGGGCTGTACTGGATCTTTAACAACACTCCTGGTCTTTAAAACGCAAATTAAATTCATATTAAGATTTTAGACATCAACAGACATGATGCTTTTTCTTTGTTTCTCTTCCCCCCCCCCCCCATGATATTGTTAGCACACTCAAACTCCCTTCCCAGCTGAGCTCTTGCACAGAAACAAATCAGATAAACAATAATGAAACACAAAATGTCATCATCTCTTTCAAAGGATGTCATAATTTCTGATGCCAGAAGAACTTGTGTTTGTGTAAAAGATGTGATGAGCTTTTCTCTTTTGGACAATCTCTGTGAACCTGTGTTTTCAAGGCTCCTACTGAACAATTCTCTATAGAGACAGCCAAAGCCATTCTGGGGATATTTCTTAGTCCTGTGTCCCACCTAGACCATGGTCTGCTGTACCCTGAAGGCAAATACTCTCTCAAAGGCTGTGCATGACCAGCTTCCAATATCATTGACTCAGCACTGCTCCATCTTAATTGAATAGTTAATTCTTGTAGATAAAAATAATTTGTTTCTGCATTGGACATTATTTTACTGCTTTGATGTGCTTCAAGAAAAACCCTGTGCAGCATGTTTAATGTTAATACAGATTGCCTGGGGATATTTTATGGCTGATGCATGAGATTTGTACACTCCCGCTAACTGATACTCCAAGGCCATGAATGCTGAAGTCGAGGAGTACTTAGCTGGGTTTGGCTGGAGCAGCAGCACTCCTGCTTGCTGGGGAAAATATGTAGGTTTGGACATGGGGGATAGTCATGGCCAAGCTCTGGCTGCTGCAGCACTGCAGAGCCAAGGGCAGGGTGCAACAAGTGAGTGGAGAGAGACAAGGGGAAGGAGAGGGGTTTGGAGAAAGAGTTGTGGGCAGGCACTGAAAGCTGCCTGGTTATTTCTGCTTGTTCAGCTTTCAGTGCTGAGAGAAATTAGTGGCTCCCACAGGGAAGGAACAAAGGACCTCTTTTCATCCCCAGATTTCTTCATTTCATCTATGGTCTAATCAACATGGTGTAATCTCATGACTTAATGTTCTTGATAAAGTTTGCTTTGTGTGGAGAGATCTATTTGGGATCTATCAGACATAAATATTAAAAAAGGTCATTTTTTTTCTAGCATACACTTTGTAGTTTGACCTGCATATTGCTGCAGAGTAGCCAGCTAAGTATCATAGGCTATGCTAAACCAAGCTACTAATTAACTGAGAATAAGTATGCCGTGAAACAAACTTCAGTTCTGCATGTCCAATAGACCAAATCACTCATGCAAGAGGACAGCAAAATCCATAGAGCTCGGTTAAAGAAGAGGAGCCTGCTGGGGAAGAATTTAGAAAAACACTGGCATATTACCTGGTGTACATCTTGAATGCCTCAGCACTATTTCAACAGTTCAGCAAATAGCTTCAGTGTTGAACTGAAGAAAAGTTGAGTCCTTTCACACTGGGCATGAAAACTGGGCTGTGATGACCTGTGAGCCTGGTGGGACATCTCTGCTGAGCTCAAAGCACAGCTGGGTGTCTGCACTGAGTTCCCACACGATAAACCTCAGGATGTCTGTGGCATTACTTACTAGCTCATGTGAGCCCGAGGTAAAGAACAGGACAAGGACGACCTCGATTAGATGCAGTCCTCATCAATGAGTAAAGTGATGGTGTAGCAATGCTTTCATTAATGCAGGATCAGGTTCTTGTGCATTTTCTCTGCTCCTCAGCTCTTCTGGTTTGTGCTCCCAAATGGACCAGTCCCCATCTCTGTTGTCAGAACTACAGCCTGACATGACTTTTTTGGCAGGCTGTACAGAAAGTAAACTGATTGCTGTAGCACAGAATGCCTGATGTCCCACATGCTGTATGCTAATTGTTGCTAATGAACTGCTGAACTAAAAAGGCTTAAACTCCATAATTTGGATGAATGTCCACTATTAATTCATCACTGGACACCATCAATAATTTCAAGGTTTGTTAGGCATGAAATTACACTTCTAACCCCTATTTCTCATGTGACTTGGATTACCAAGAAAAGGGAGTAATGTGAAAAAAACCAAAACCTCTGGCTGACTTTGCCCAAAGCCCAAATGTGTGTGTGGTAAATGAATGCAGGAATAAATAAAATATTCCACTTTTGATAACAGCTTTCACTTTGGTGCATCTTATTTTAGTGTACCTAGCCAGACTGTCTGAAAGGAATATCCAACAGGTACTGAAAAGAGTCTGAAGAACATTTGAGATGGGCAACTCACACTGTCCCTTCTCAAATACTGATAAGAAGAAAGCAGTATGGGCTTTTAGAGCGATAGAGTTAGTGGGGAAAAATAAGCACTTGCCTGAGAAAGAGCCATTGGACCAGATCTAGGTGACATTGGCTCAACCTGGCTATAGAGAAGTGATGCTCACTAGTAAATGGCTGAGAATACAGTACTGAACCTGCAAGCTCCTGACAGAGTAAGAATATGAATAATTTACTTCCATTGCAGTCTGCTCCCAGGGTTGGAAACTATGCCTCCAAAAGACTAATTTTAAGATAAAATCCTTACAAAAAATCCCCCCCCCCAGTTATCCTTTAATTTCTTTCAGGCTGATAATTACTGTAGAATCATAGAATGATTTGGGTTGGAAGAATCCTTAAAGATCATCGAGTTCCATCCCCCTTACCATGGGTAGGGACACCTTCCTCTAGACCAGGTTGTTCTACATCCCATCCAGCCTGATCTTGAACACTTCCAAGGATGAGGCATCCACAACTTCTCTGCGCAACCCATTCCAGTGCCTCACCACCCTCATGATAAAGAATTTCTTCCTAATGTCCCATGTAAATCTAAATCTGCATCTAATCTAACCTAATCTAATCTAATTTAAATATGCTATATATTTTTTGTTGTTTTATAGTTTTGACCTTGTCATTTACAACAAATTCTCTGTTTCAGTCTGAAAAGACCATTTCTAAACCAGTGAGGTAAGCCTTTTTCTGGGCCATCTTGTATCCACAGAAACAACATAATTTAAATTAGATGTCTTTTAAATGCCAAAGTTCATTATTTCAGGTGGATGTAGTACTTCATGTCTAATGTTGTTAACAATATGAAAAAGTAAACAACTGTGCAGTATGCACACAAATACCTGAACAGAGCCATGGTGATCAGATTTAAAAAATAATAAAAAAAGGATTCCGATCTGCCAAGTCTTTAATCCCTTTGTCATATTATATTTTTCATTTTGACTTCCAAAGCCTCCCTTTCTCTCCTACTATTTTGCGTTTTCAATTGAAGTGCAGACCCTGTCACTAAGTGTATGAAAGAAGATGGGGAAAACAGCCATGTGCTTCACTCTTTGTAGATATAAATTGTGGCAAAGAGCCATTTTTAAGGTGAGGAGATGGTTACAGGTCTACATTAAATGAGAGTAAATGAACTCTTACAAGAATTTGGAACGAAATTGGAAAGTTTGAGTCAGCAAAAAATCACTGGTGCAGATGCCCTTAACTTTTCCTTTCCTTCCCTGAAATCAAGAGAAGTATGCGTGAGCTGAAAGCACTTTGCTGCACTGAGCCTATTAATGGAACCGCAAAGTGCCCAGGTTTACTTCACTGTACCAAGCAGCAGAAAGGGAAAGCAACAATGAACACCAAAGAGACTGAGATGGAGCAAACAGAATGTAACGGTTCATACAGATGTGATTAGTAACCAGCTGCTGCCTGTGTTCATCCAGAAAATATTAAATCTATGGATAAACATCAAATTCTGCATGCATTTGCTGTCTTTTGTTTCCTGAAGATACCAAAGTGTGCCACAGAGGAGAATATGTAGCAATAATTACACTCACAGTGGGCTGGCAAGCAGGAGCTTTTTAACCACACACAACAGCGAAGCTGCAGGGAAGATTTCACTTCGGAGGCAGGATCAGGCAGGGCTTAGAACAGTGTGGTGAGTCCTCCCTTCATAAAGAAGGATAATTGATAATTTCACATCCACAGATGTCCAGGAGCTATCTGTTATTTTTTGTCCAAAATCTTTAATCTTCTGTATGGTTCGGATCCCTTTCTTTAAAATGGATGCACGCAATTGTTCTCTGGACTCAACATAACAAGACATTGCTTTTCAAATAGGTGAAAACCCATCAATTCTGATATTGCTGAAGATTTGGGAGCATAAGTAGCAATACTCAGAAACCCCCAGAAGCATCTTAGAGAAACCACATTATGGAATGGTAAATCTGAATGCACAAGATGACCTGTTTATTTATTTATGCAAAAACAGAATTTATAGCCACACTGGTGATCTGTTGTTTTGCTGTGACTGGTTGTACAATGATTAGGCAGAGCAACACATTTCAACCAGAATGTCAGCTTGGGTCTTTCATACCTCTGTTTGGCTATTATACCTAACAGTGAAGACACTGAAACAAATTGTTATTACCTATGATAATCAATAAAGTCCTGGGGAGGAGTCTCCAGACTTGTGAAGGGTTTCAACACTGGCAAGTGAGTGCTTGTATTGGAGCTGTTTATGCGGTGAGTTCTTGCCCTTTACATTTGGGGAAAAATAACTCAGTGTAAAATACTCACAGGTTCCTCTACAGCCATGACTGTATCCTGCATCCCTTTTGTACTAATGCTCTTTTACCTGTTTTTTCTTTTTCTTCTATCGTGCTTCCAAGACCAGCAAAACTGCAGTGTTATTTCCTTGTGGTGCCCAAACTGCTGAAAAGCTCAAAGCCACACAGATCTGCTGGAAGCAGGAAAGCTGGGGGGTACTGATCCAAGGGGATTGTAAATAGCGTAGCAAACAAATAGGATTTCTTCTTGAGATGAAGTCTCAGGAGCTCCTGCATTCCATTTCCATGGAAAGATTAATTTAGTGGAAAAAATGTTATCCACTCCCCTAGCTGCTACATACTCCTTGGCCCCCTAAAGCCTGGGGCCAGGTGGGGTGCAAATGTAGACTTCCTTTTTGCTGCTGGTTTGTACCCTTTCTTGCAGCCCTGAAAAGCCTGCTGCCAACCAAGAAATACGTACAGAGCACAACAGCCTGACAGCATTTCAGACCATCTTGTGTTACAGCTGTGGGGGTATACATATAAAACTTAGAAATACTCATGAAGTGGGGTTTAGATTTAGCCTAGCTTCTCAGATAATGGGAATAGATCATCTTTGCCCAGGTGAGCCAGAAAGATGTAAGCCCTCATTTCCAGTGCAAACTCACCTGTTGGGTTCCTGAGAGGATGACAGAGTGCAGCCAGGGCTCAGGTAGTCAGTGTGTTTGCTTTTGGAGACACTTCAGACTGTGATGCTTAAAGTTTTGTCACAGTAGTTTTCATAGCTCCTATCTCACACTAGCTGAGTCCCCACCCTCTTTCCTGTATGGGCAAGTAAAGCAGAGAGTCATGATGTTACCTGTTTTCCAAGTGGAACTGAGGACTTCACCTAGGTTCCAGGAGTCCAGGCACTCAGGTCAAGTCCCAGGAGAGTAACCTTTGCCTAAGGCAACAGGAAAAGTCTTTGGCAAGCCAGGGACACCATCAGCCTTTGTAGCTTTGACCAGATGAGGCCACAGGATTTAAATCAGTGTCCAGAATCTCAGACTGACTCCAGATTGCTTTCCTTCTTGGAGCCTTACTAAAAAACAGTGAATGATTGTTAAGAACCACTAAACAACATAAGCAAGTTGGGTCTGTAGGGTGGCTTTTGCAGGGTCTTTTGGTGTCCTAAACCAGTGACAATGTCCTCTTATGGGACACCTCTCACACATGCCGCTTCCTCCAGCAAGGTGCTGGGATACCCAGTGCCTGGTGTTAGGTTTGAAGGGAGAGCATTTGCTTCAGTGGACCTCTAATTAAACACTACAGCAGCCCCACAATTGTTTTGCCTGTGCTGATAGCCTCTGACAGGAGCTTTCTGTCTGTGTATGACAGCTGTGTATCTCAGCGATGGGTGGTGCATACAAATAGATCTGCAAATAAATGTCTGTATAAAGGGGGGAAAAAAGAGAGAAAAACCCCCAATGCTGCTTCTGCTAAATCTACGTGCGTGCTCCCTGTTTTTGGAAAGGTCCGTATTTGCCCGGATTTATTTTATCTTTTTTTCCTCCTCTGCAGGTAGAAGGTTGCCTGGACCTCCCCAGCACCGGCTGCCGGCCCCGCAGCCCGCGAGAGGGCGGCATCGGCTCGGCAAACCTGCGGGCAGCTCCCCACCAGGGACGGGGCTGAGAAGGGGACCGGGACTGGGGATGGGCTGCCCGCCGCAACTCCGCGCCTTCCCGCCTGTCGTCTGCACCTCCGCGCATTCCCCTCTGGCACCGAGCGCCGGCTGTTTATAGAGTCCTTCGCATGCAGCATATACTCAATGATAAAGAGGGCACTGCATCCCCTTAATTCCCATTTCTCTCCAAATATAAACCCAGAGGGACAGAAAAGAATTATAGAACCGCAGAATGGTTTTGGTTGAAAGGAACCTTAGAGATCACCTAATTCCAACCAGCCTGCCACCGGCAAGGACACCTTCCTTTAGACCAGGTTCCTCAAAGCCTCATCCAGCCTGGCCTTGAACACTACCAGGAACGAGACAGCCAAAACTTCTCTGGGCAATCTGTTGAAGTGTCTCACCACCCTCATAGTGAAGAATTTATTCCTCATATCTAATCTAAATCTATCCTTTTTCAGTTTAAAGCCAATAATTGCAGGGCTGAATTGTTGACTCTCCTGCCAACACACATCGGGAACTCCCGCAGTCTGTCAGGTCACCCGTGTTTGCAGAGAAAAATGTCCACATGGTTGCAAGGGCAGAACACCGGAGCACAGATTTCAGGGCGATGCGGTGGAAAGCATCCGTGCTTCCATGGCAACCAGCTCTCAGCCGACTGAGACTGGCGGGAAGATGCTCCACTCCCGCCGCCGCGGGGCGGAGAGCCCCGAGCACCCTCTGGTTTACACATCCTCTGGGTTCTTCGGGTTACAGCAGGGTTTGCTTGGAGCTGCCCCCCCCCCCCCCTCCCCCCCCGGCAGGCGTATTATATTAGTTTCATCCAGAGGTACCTTGAGCTAATTGCAAATTCAAATGTGCAAAATTTGCCATAAAAAGTAAGAAAATCAAATGATTTTTTTTTCTGTACCTTTTTCATTTAGTAAACCCTATTGCTGGGATTCATTTTTTTTTTTCACCTCTCTCCTGTTGTAAGGAAATATAAATGGTAACCCTAACTATCCCCATTTTGTTATTCCTTCTGGACAGGGAACCATTTGCTTCTCTACAGACATCTGTCCCTTGATGGTTCTGGCTTTGCAAGGAAAGAACTCCAGTCTCAGCTAATTCCATCTAAAACCCCACTAAATGAAAGGCAATTCATTTTTTTCCCCCTCCTGATTTAGAAGTGCAAACTAAGGACAAAACCCCTCAGATCTTTTTCATAGCTTCTGATTGTTCTGTGTACTAGGAAAATAGCTTGATCTGACTGGCTCAAGTCTGGCACTTCACTGCTTCAGGGTTTGTTCCTTTAAATAACAGTAGAATCCCTCCCTCTTCCTCACAAAGAGGTTGCCTGAATCTATCTGCTGTGGGCCTGACACAGGGACCCATTTCTTTTTCCTTTCTCCCTGAGGCTGAGCCCGTCCTTCTATTTCCATAAGCTTATAACATTTCCAGAATACCCTTTGGAAGTGCAGCCCTTCTGCATTAATGCAGAGGCATGTAGTTTTATTTTAGTTGCCTGAATTTCTATATTTCTATAATTCATATATTCTAAAGCTCTTACATGGTTTCCTTCCTCTTTCTTCTGGTCTCATACCTGCCCAAATTGGGCATGAAAAAAAAGCTCAACCTTTGAGTTTAGGTAGTGAACTGTATAATCCTACTGCAAAGAATGACTTAGCAATTTGTAGTGCATCTTTTTGTACACACACACATCTATGCACACACCCCAGGTCTTTTTTACGTGCTCTACTTTGCATGTTTTGAGAGGCAAATGGTGTGCTGGCCTAAGAACTAAGCTTTATAGTCTTTGTATCTGTGGAAAAGTGTCGTGGTTTAAACCAAGTCCCCCAACTCCCTGAGAGTTAGGAAGGAGAATCCAAAGAATGTAGCCCCCACGGATTGAGATAAGAACAGTTTAATAGCTAAGGCATAACACAAAACCCCTACTGCCATTTACTACTACAAATAATAATGATACAGCAAACAGCAAGTGAAAAGAATACAACACCCCACCAGCCACCGACCCATAACTCACTCCACCCTGCCCGGCCGAGCACCATGTGCTCCCTCCTCCATTTTTCTCCACAGCTCCCCCCCTCCAGCTTTCTCCTTCCCAGTATGCCTCCTGGGCATCACGTGCTATGGTATGGAATACCTCATTGACTAGCCTGAGTCAGGTGTCCTGTCTCTCCTTCCTCCCAGACTCCCCTCCTCCACCTGGCTGGAAAAAAAAACCTTGAACAAAAACACCCTCAAAACATGCTCAAACCATGACAAAAAGCAGCAATATATTAATAAAAAATCTAGGGAGGTCAATGCTAGGGAAAACCCTGAGCTGGAAATTAAGAGGGTAAAAAAGGGTAGAAGAATATCCACAGATTTTACTACAATTACCATTTTTGTTGTGAAACACATGAGTTTTATTATGGATCATCTGATATTCTTACATGATCTCTGTGTCCATCATTGGCTCACATGGCTAGAAGTTTTCTTTGGTTTAGTGTAAATGCACCATTATACACCATTGCACTTAAATAAATGGCTTACAAGATTCTGTTTGCTACAGCCAGCTGCTTTAAATCAGAGGACTCTGTGAGTCTCCTTTGAGGAAAAAAGAAGGTCATACGTTCCTTTAATTGCAATTGCTCTTTTGAAATGGCACAGACAACCAGGGAATGAACACTTAAATCTTCAATTTCTGATACATAGAAGAGAAAAAGGCACTGTTTTTTCCAGATGTTATAACTAATACTTTTAAATACTATATCCCTCTCTCATCCAATTTACAGAAGATTGTTCTAGCACAGCAGCAATATGATCTAGGGTCAATCATGTTTTTGACAGAGATTTATAGCTTGGACATGTTTTAATTTATAATGTTAATATCTGTTGCCTTGGAAGAAATTTGATTTTACCATGGAAAGGCTCCACCATTAGGGTTTCATACCATTAAAGTCTGTGACTGATTTCAAGGAACTGTGGTTATTCTTATGCTTTAGTTATTTAGATGTTCTTTGGAGATACATACATGGTAGCAGCACCTGCCTGCCTCGTTGCAGGCATTCACAAGGAAACACTCGTGGTGCTGTTGAGGCATCCCTGAGGAAAAGCATGCAACAAGTAGATAGCATGGCCCATCAAGGCTCAGCACAAATTATGTCCTGTAGAGAAGGTACAAGAACTCCTCTTCCATTACTACAATTTCCTGATGCGGTCATATTTTATGCATGAAATAAATAGTTGAAAGCTGAAAAAGAGGTAAAAAGCTAGACCAATTCTTGGGCAGATCAGATATGTGGTGTAGAAGACTGGCCATCTTCAGTCTTGACACTGTGAGGCTGAGAAAAGTAAGCAATTGACCAGGTAATAAAAACATGGAGGCAACACAATTTTTCTCATAGACTTACAATAGCTCACCTCAGTTGTGCCATGCAATTTGGAGTAGGAAAGAGAATACAACATAGCTGGCTGGGTGAAATAAGTATATAGTCAGCCTCCTCCGAAACTTCTAACAGAGACAGAAAACTGAAGAGTTTGGGACCAGTGATGTAACTTGCATAAATCCCATGTGTTCACATCCCAGCTTTTGGGCTCACTGCAAAGCCCCATTGCAAAATGCATGGAGAAAGAAAAGCTCCTATCAAACAGCTACTGAAAAACAGTGGTTGTTTTGGGCGCTGTCTAGACAGTACTACTGCCTATTAGAGATCTACAAAATTGGGAACTCCTTTCCCAGGCTAGCAAAGCACATAAGCACACAGTTAATAACACACAACATAATAGTCCCAGGGACTCCAATCAAATTAAGCTACGTGCTTACAAGCTCTGCTGAACTGGAACCAGATTGCATTAGCTTGCTTTAACCTCTCCACAGATCACAAACACTAAGCTGAAAACACCTGTCTTATACAGCTGAAGATAGTAGGGAGGCACAGGAGGAAGTGATGCTCTGGCAGGTGCCTGCTTGGGTGCTTCAGGTTGCTACCAAGCCTGGTGTATGGCTCTGGGTTTTCAGCAGATTGAAGGTTTAATTATGGTGCTATACTGAGATTTGGGGAAATGAAGTCAAAATAACCAGAGATCTTGACCAGTCTCTGTTGCCTTTGATGAGGATGCTCCTGCACATGGAAAGAGATCTTCTGTCTGTAGAAAGGCATAAAGGATCTGTCAGCAATACCCAACTGTCTTATGAGAGATGAGCTGAGGCAAATGTAGGCTTGCTTATAACCTGCAGTCAATGAGCAGCACATGCTTCTCATGTGGGTGAATTCAGTCCTGTTTTGTCACTTGGGGTTTTCTCACCCTAGCAAGGAGCATTATTGAGACTGCCCAAGGTACCCTCCCAGGCCAACATACCCTGCCATTGACACTTTTGTTCCCTACATGGAAAATGTGCTGGCTTTATAAGGATCTTACTGCTTAATACAGTTATTTTTAATTGCAATAATTACCTGAAACACCAATGGGTGGTGTTGCTGGAAATCTGGTTCCTTGACGCAACGGCAGAGCTCACATGACACATTCTGGGTTTGTTCCATATGGACGTCCATCTGTCCTGAGTTCAGCAATAGCAGTAATTTTTCTCCTTCTTAGTAGCTGGTGAAAAATGGCATGAGCTCCTTGAATGGTATTCTTTTGTGTGAGTAAAATTTAACATACTCAGTACTGGAAACCTGTCAGGGATTGTTGATGGCATCCATTTCAGAATTTTTATAGCTGTGTCTGGGGACTTCACTTTCTGGCAAATTGCTAGTACCTGTGAACCATGTTAAAATAGTCAGGTTGAGTTTTTCATACTTAAAGCCTTTAGCTGAGTAAGGACCTGATTACTCTTCAGATAATCTTCATCAGACCACATCTCAGTAGGTGTGTGTATATATTAAAGAGTGATATCGATATCATTTTTTTTTCAAGAGAGACTCTTAATCATGTACTGCCTTCACTAGGAGACTGAACATTTCCTTTGGGAAACCTTGGGATGTAAATGAAAGTCTCATGGGTACTTGTTTCAAACCAAAGCTCTCCATGTAATGAATAAATACCTCTGAACATTGACTTTTCAATGTTGAAACACAGTCAGTCTCAATACAAGCTGCTAGCATTTCTGTAGTGTTACTCACTGTTCTATATTTATCATCTCGTAAGAGGGTTCCTTGTGTGTGACCAATGGACACTTACAGCTGATAAAATCCATCTCCATGGCCTACAAAGGGACTTTTCAAGACTGACCAGAGCCAACCAACTCCTGACACTTAGCTTTTCTTCCCCAGTGTCTGAGCACTGGGGAGGTTGGGGTTGCTGGAGCTATGCAGAGCCCAGGGAAACTGGCTGCTGAATCATAGTCAGGCAGACAGCGCCTGGGGGAGCCCAGGACTCATGCCCTGTTCACTGCTCCAGTGCTTCCCATACTCTGTGCCATAGGAAGGACCTGTTGCAAGGTCTGGTCTGTGGCACTGTGTCACCATGACAGGTCTCCTTTTTTATGCATGGCAGGAACCCTTGAAATGTAATTTAGTGCAAAACAGAAATTTGTGGTTTTAATAATTGTCATAAGTACTGGCAGCAGTAAATGGGTGCTTGTTCAGTTTATGCATAACACTCTAATAGATATAGCACCAAAAACTAGTGCTACAAGAACAGACCAGACCAGACCAGACTAGATTATACTAGACTAGACTAGAACAATACAAACCTTAAGATAAAAAGGACTAAAAGAATGATCTCTGAAGACAAAGCAATATTCTGGCTCATTTTGCATAATCCAGTGAATGTCTTCTCAGCCCATCTCCCCAGAAATTGGTGGAACAGAATCAGATGATAAAAGGGAACAGCACATGTGAAATTGTAGGAAACGTCTGATTTTTTTTTTTTTTTTTACAATTGCTATTCAATCTACCTTAAAAAAAACCCAAATATTTTATCCTTAAAATCTGCATATCACAGTGATGTGTCAACTGAAAACCACATTCTGACCAAGAAAGTATAGAAACTGTGTTATTTATCACTTTTTCTTGGGCAGGGTAGGAGGGAGAGA
Source organism: Melopsittacus undulatus (assembly GCF_012275295.1). NCBI lineage: Eukaryota > Metazoa > Chordata > Aves > Psittaciformes > Psittaculidae > Melopsittacus > Melopsittacus undulatus. Next base: position 87,209,373 of record NC_047528.1, on the reverse strand, counting down.
TGAACTTGGTCAGACCTTTTGCATTTCCACAGTTTTCAGGGGATTTTTCACTAGTTCCTATATTCTAAGTGTCTAGTGTTTTACTAGCACAGTCTTCTTCAATAAAAATTAATTCATTTTTAAAGATTAGTTTTGTTTGCTACTTGTTGCTGCCGCTGCCTGCTACTTGCAGGCTGCTCTTCAGAGAGTTCAATTTTACACGGTCCACATCATCTAAATCTATACCAGCACTGGCTCATTGGATTTCTCTTAGCATATTAGAAGAATAAAATGTAATATCAAAAGTACTTTAAACTTTTTTTCATATGAACATTTCTAAGATAAAAGCCTCAGATGCCCTGACAAATCACCAATAAAATTCACATCAACTTTCCTGGTACAGAATCAGGCCCACAGAAAATCTTGAATGATTCGGTCTGCAGATTTCAGCCTATGAACATCTCACAAAAGACATCTTACAGATAATAAGGATGAGTGCTATTTCATCAAAATATGAAAGCTAGCAGTGAAGGAAAGCCATTATGCAGTGAAAGAACTCAGAATGTGAATCCTTTGTCCAAAATCTTTTGGCATAGCTGCTCACTCCTTTTTTGTCCTTGGGAGTGTACTTCATCTTTGTGATACTTCTTATGAAACAGTAGCTCTGCTGCCATCATTAACACAAGGTTGATGTGAACTGTCAGTTATTTTGCTTACATTGATATGGAAGCCAGAGTCCCCTAAGAAAAGCCCATGGAGCTACTTTAGATTTGGTTTGACTTCTGGAGAGCACAGTTTAACAGAAAACAAAAATATGCAAATAAAGCTTAAAATGCCTCAAATATTTCCTGGTGAAAGTACACTGATAGATATAGGTCTCACTCATGATGGTAGCATCCCTATGATAAACTACAGACATATCTGATAATTTGAAACACCTTTGATACTGCCAGTCTTAATCTGCTGTAGGATTATACTTTGTACTTCCACCCCCTAATAAAAAATCTTCACTTAATCTCCCATCTACTAAAATTACACCACCATTAGGACTGATACTACTAGCACACTTCAGAGGTCAGGTTTAAAGTCCATCCAGAATCTCCTATCATTAAAAATCTAATGCACTGTGTGGAAAAAAACAAACCAAACCAAACCACTGATGTCAGTTATAGGGGGTTCTAAAATGAAATTTTTTTTTTTTTCTGCCTAAGGTCATACTCCAGAGAAAGATGGGCTGCAGAAGCAATGTGAATGAAAGGCAATATACATTTCATTGTTTTTTACCATTACTTTTAAAATGAAATGTGATAAAAGGCTTTTAGTGTTCACATGGGACAACCTACATGATCCACCTAGATGCAGGTGGATGCACCTACTTTCCCAGTCCGTGTAGCCATTTTGACCCTGTGCTGGTAAAACCTTGCTTTCCTTGTCTGAATCTCATATGTTTCTTCAGTCTCCACTTTTATGCCTAAGGAACTGATAGATAATATTGACTGTTTCATGGAAAAGTATTATAATGAATCAGCCCTTGCTGAAGGACTTTTAAAGTTTTATTTTATTTCAATAACATGAGTAGAGACTTTGGACTTTGATGCTGTGCCTGGCAGCCCCTGGCCAGAAGTTAGGCTGATTGACTAATTACAGCAATGTCTTACATGAGCCCTAGCTTGAAACAACTTCTTTTGTTTGCAATACTCTCATGAACCTGTTTAGTGCTGTGTTGAGTGTGTGCTTTTCATTTGTCAACTCTTTTTCCTTTGACCTGCACTCTATCTTACCTTTCTCTTTGTTACCATCCATTTCTTCTCCACGTGCTCAGCCTGATTCCTCTTGCTTTATTGCCTGATGATCTCCCTTCTCTCCCCAGCAGTCTCTGTATCCTCTGTCTGTGCCTCTCTTTCATTGCTGGTGTGCAGTGTCAGATCTTTTCCTTTGACCAGGGTCTTGAGCCTCAAGGGTTTCATTGTCACTTGCTGCTTCCTTACTGATTTCTTCTTGTGATAGCTCTTTGGTCTCCATTGGCAGCACTAGTGCATCAATCAGCAGTGGCCTTCCTGCTCTGCAGCCTACAAATTCTCTAACAGTGGGTTTTGTTGGACACTTGGGCCTTTGCTTCCATGCTCACTTTTCTCTCTCATATGTGTTGCTTTGCTGCTTTCTCCCCCATTGGATGTTTCTGCCTTTCCTGATGATGAGCTCACCCTCAGCCTCTTTGATTCCCCAGAGCTGTTGGCAAGCAAGTCCTAAGGAAGAAGCACTCCACTGCAGGCAGTATCTCTGTGTTTTCATTTTCTGCTGAAAAGAATTTAAATTATTCTAGGTATATATCACAATTTCTACAGATTGAAATCAAAGACATCTTGTGTTTGCAGCACTGACACAGGTCCTGTGGGACTTCCCCTGCCTTTCTTCATGGGCTGGAGTAGGTTTGATGACCTTCTGGATGTAGACTCCTTCTCTAACACATTGTGAGAAGCAGTTTAGCACACTAGGCTTACTTTCCAAGGTAAGAACTAGCTGATGGGTAGGTTTGCATGAATAATTGCATTTTAAATGTGGATTAGAGCTGGTTGTAACTCTTGCATCAAAAGAAACCTTTTTAGAATTGCATTGCTATAATTTCTGTCAGAAAGGATGATTCTGTTCCCTGTAGTGAGATAATACTTGCACTTGGTTGAGTGTTTAAGGGCTTACTTTGCGTGACTTGGATCATTCAACAATGAAAAGCTCTCCTTTGAATCTGCCAGAACCTGGACTTAACCTGCATGTCATTTATCTTAAGCTGCAACCTGGACATCACCAGGCACATCTGTTTTTTGTGGAATTCAACATTCAGCACACTTTATCCCTGTGCTTCTGCAGGACACCCACAAACACATATCCCTCATGGTTGTGGTGTGAATGTAAATTCATTTAGCTGCTGTTAATTAAACAATGGTGTAATTCTGTAGACAAATGTTTATGTGAATACTCTCAGAAAGTTTCTCACACTTTCTTCAGATCTGAGAGTTTTAAAGGGTGAGTTACATAGAAGAGTAGAAAATCTCGCTATAAAAAATCAAAGACAGCCCATATTATTACACAATATAGACACAAGCAGACATGTATTCCAAATTATTCCCTTATTCTTAAACCAAGCATTCCAGTGTTTTAAGTATCTTGGTCATTGTTTTCAAATTAACGTGTGCTAGACTTGGTCTCTGTCCTGAGTTCAGCAGTAGCAGTCACTTTTCTCCTTCTTAGTAGCTGGTGCAGTGCTGTGGTTTTGACTTTTGGCCTGGGAACAGCACTGATAACACCGATGTTTTAATTGTTGCTAAGTCGTGTTTACTCTGACTAAGGATTTTGTGAGTCTCATGCTCTGCCAGAGAGGAGGGGAAGCTGGGAGGAAGCAGAGACAGAACACCTGACCCAAACTAGCCAAAGAGGTACTCCAAACCACAGCACGTCATGCCCAATATATAAACTGGGGGCAGTTACCAGGAAGGGCTAGATCACTGCTTGGTTGGGCTGGGTATTACTTGTCAGGTGGTGAGTGGTTGTATTCTCTTCCCTTGTTATTTCCCTCACTATTATTATTATTGTTGTTAGTAGTAGTGATTTGTGTCATACCTTAGTTACTGGACTGTTCTTATCTCAACCCATGGGAGTTACATTCTTTCAATTCTCCTCCCCACACCTCCAGGAGCTGGGGGAGTAAGGGGTGGGGAGTGAGCAAATGGTTACATGTTTTTTTCTGGATTGCTGACTTGGCTTAAACCATGACAGTCTTCAAATTCAGTTCATGCTAGAAAGTCTTTCTTATAGTAGGCTTCCCTTAAAGTTACCAAAGATGAGAATGAAATCCCTTTCTTGCTTTTCATTTGCTCAGGAGTGAAGTTACATTGACTTTTTGTTTTCTACCTCCTGACTGTATAGATCTGTATGCAATATTTACAGCCATGACTCTCTTCTCTCCTGGACAAGACAGTTACAAGTGCAGTACCAGCCCTCTTCAATTGAATTCTGGCAACATTTAATTATCTGTAAAGAGCAAAGTGAAAATCTGTCTCCTTTTCAGCCCTGCAAGCTGTACTCTCACTAGCCAGCACTTGGCCTTCTTAAAATGACAGAAGTAACTTAGTGCTGGCCATGGACACACCTTACCTGGAACTGGCCCAGTTATCTCTTAAATTTGAATAAGCACTGGGAAAAGGTACTGTGTCACATACATTAGGTCCCAGATTATTTTATCTGGTCAGATCATGATCAGTGCAAACTTCCTCATGCAGCTGCCAAATAGGATCTTGGCTTATCCATAGGGAGCAGTGTTTTGGAAGCAAACATGCTTTGCTAGGCTGCTCCTGGCGTATCCACCGTAACTCTCCCATTATTCACAGGGTGGGACCTAGGTTAGAGAAGTGGGGCTATTTGTTAAAGTACAGCTCTTACTCATGGGACTCATTTTACTTAAATGTAACTGATGCTGAGGAGTGTATGCATATATATCTTGAGGTCCTCCAGAAACATATCTTTGCTGAGAAATCCTTTTAAACCTAGCAATCCATTTATATAACTGTAGAGTCAGGGCTATTTTTGCAGTGTAGAAAGGGCTGGAAAATTACAGCAGTTGCTCACTTACAGCAATTGCCTTTCTCTGCAAGTAGTCCCTCTCCTTTCAACAAAGGGTCAGTCAGTGTAAAAGAAGAAGAGTTTGTCTGTTAATTACTTTGCACAGCTGAGCTTGTCCTTCATGATTTTAGGTTGTCTTCTAATCTCAAGGTGCACAGCCATGGACTCTGGTGATCAAGGCTGAAGCTGAGAGGGTTGGACTCAATGGCTGGAACTAGCTTGATGATCCTGCCTCTTCAGTTACCTTTTTTCCCACAGATTGGTCCATCTTTAGAAAGTCACCTGGCTCAGATCAGGAAATGCAAGGAGTCCCCTTTCCTCACTGCTTGCAGACTGGCTTCTCTGGACTCCACAAATCACGGCTTCCCTAAGATCTAAAGAGAAATACCAAATATGGATGGAAACTTCAAATGATGAAATTAACAGTGGATGGCAATGATGTCTACATTTATGAACTACGACAAGTTCTGATTTCATTACTTTGAACTCCCTATCCTAAGGAGAAAATGTATTTACTTATGGGCTTCAGAAACCTAAATGTTTACAAGACAGTAGACGAATAATGGTAGCATATTGTTTTGTAAGCCTTTACCAAAGTCTTAGAACACTTTCACATCTTTAAGTCCCCCAAAGAAATGCATCTAAAATTGTCTTCTTTTTATACACTTTTTCAAGAAAGAATTAAGTTTAGCACATAACTCCTTTAAGATTAAATATTTCTGAATTATCAACAGATAGTAAAAAAAGTTAGCATGCAGTTGTTCCACACATTGACCATACAGAATTACAAACATAAAATAGTAAGAAATGCTTCCAGTATCAGGACAGTGAATGTAAACAAGAGGTCTCAATCATTGTACATTTATTACTTCAAATAAATGTGCACATACTCTTGGCATATTGAGACAAGAGGTGTATCATACCTTTACCAAGGCATCATACAGTGCAAATTATAATATACACACACAGAGTTCAAAATAAGAATTGATCTGTGAGCCACAGGGCAGCCCCTGAACAAACAGTGGTTCTAGTAAAAATCCTCAGCTCTCGACCCACTCCAGCCTTGGTACTCCCTGAAAACATTGCAGTGAATGCTGCCAAGTGCTATTGTCACTATATAAGAAACAATACAATAGCATTAAATGTATATATATAAAAATAGGCATGCATAAGATAAAATGATAAAATCGATAGTTTCCGGAGAGGGCCCACATTATCCCTAGTCTGTCTTTTGTTTGCTATATACCTACAGAAGCCCTTCCTGTTATCTTTCACATCCCTGGCCAAACTCAATTCTAACTGATTCCTATTATCCTGGACAATGTCCCTGTGTTCTTCTCAGGCTGCCTTTCCTTGCTTCCTCCTTTTAAAGCTTCTTTTCTCCCCCACTCTGTGTTTTCTCAGCAGCTCCTTATCCATCCACAGAAGCCTCCTGGCCTTCTTGCCTCATTTTCTTCTTGTCAGGTCACAATGCTCCTCAGCTGGGAGCAGGTGATCCTTGAATATCAACCAACAATCTTGGTCCCCTTCCCTGGCCCTCTAGGTCTTTATCCCATGGCACCTCAAGAAGCAGGTTCATGAAGAGGCCAAAGTCTGCTCTCTTGAAGTCCAGAGCAGTGAGCTTGCTGCATGCCCTTCTCACTGTCCTGAGGATCTGAAACTTGACCATCTCATGATTGCCTCAACCAACTCTGCCTTGGAGCATCACATTCCCAACCAGTCCCTCCCTGTTAGTGAGCACAAGGTCAAGCAGGGCACCTCTCCTTGTTGGCTCCTCTATTACTTGCAAGAGGAAATTGTCTTACCACACAATTGAGAAACCTCCTGGATTGCTTGTGCTCGGCTGTACTCTCCCTCCAACATATATAGAGGTGACTGAAGTCCCCCATGAGGGCAAGTGTCTGCAAGTGAGAGGCTGCTCTCTACAGCTCTCCTTGAGGACTATAAAAGGAGCCTGCATAAAACAAGCTTAGACCAGATCCTTAACTTCTGCACGGCTGAAACTGAGTGAGATTAATTCCCTTTCTGCATTATTCTGTGTCTGTGTGGAAAACTGAAGATAATGACACTTCAACTCTGTCAGAGTGATTAAGTGAATATCACTAGTGTAGGTATTACATTAAAAATATTGTTGAGAAGCAAAACAGTTTCTGGGGGAAATGAGTTTGAAATAAATCAGCCCACAGTTTTACAAGGTTTAGGGAATACATTTCAATTGGAGGAGAAACTGCAAGAATTATACAAAATGCTTATTTTGAACATCACTGAAGTAGAAGGAAATTCATCCCTCTTTGCAAACAACTAAATGTTCAGCTCTTTGAAAACAAGAAGACTTAGCCGTAAATGCAGCCAGAAGCAGACCATTCATGCCAAGGTATCCAGTGTAATAAAACGTATATCAAGTATTCCAGGATAATGGAAAGCACACACTGTCATTAGTTTGTAGAGAAGTTACTGTAGTGGAGCCTTGTAGGAATTCTCATCAGGAGGAACCTCATCAGGAGGAATTCTCATCCTGGTAGGAACTCTCATCAGTTCTCGATGACTGGGCACTGCACCAGCATAAATGTTTGTTAGTGATAGCAGTTATGGGAATAGAACACTTAAACCCCTCACATCACTAGCCTCATTCACAAAAACTGTTCATCTGCTTCTCTGTGGGTACTATGGCCCAGATTTTATCCTTCAGTCTATGTGCAGTTCAACTTTGTTTCTTTCACCTCTTAGCCAAAAAAGTAATGTCTGCTCCATGTGAGGTTTAACTTTCAGAAGCCATTAATCAAGCTATTTATCACATTTATTTGACAAATCAAATGGAATGAGGAAAAAGAATTTTGAATCTCAAGTATCTTTTCAATCTGTGGTGCTGAGGCAGCTCTAGTTAGTAACAGCTTTTGAAGGCATTGGTGGTTTTGCATTAAGCAAGAGTATTGTCCTTGGAATATGATTCTAGGGCATTGCCTGCACTTTTACAATTTAACTTTTGATTTCAACTTCTTTTGTTGTTTTTTTTTTTTTTTAATATGTCATTCTATAGTGACTGGTATAGAATAAACAAAATCCTGCAGAAAACAAATATAGGCCATACATTTCCGATAGAAAAAATTCTTTCACAAATGCTACTCTAATATAAGAATCTAAATTAAAACTTGCATTAAGAAAACCAAATCTCTGGAATCATCCAGCAATTCAGCAAATAGTCCTTCATCCTGAGGAGAGACGGGCCCCATGCCATGGAGGGAGGAAGGTCGGCTCCACACCAGTTTATTAGCTGAAGATTGCTCTGCTGGTCATGGAGTGTGAGACATGAAGAATATTCTTGACCAAATGCAGGAATGTGACAGCTCTTCCTGAGTCAGCTTCCTACAACTCAGTCCCTCTAAATATCCCTGTGCAGGTCCTTATCTTATCCCTGCTGTGAAATAGCTTCCCTTAGCTTAAACCTCGCTAAGCAGAATTTAAGCTAAGGCACATTGCCTTAATTTGGGTACATGAAGAGCAAGCTCCAATGAGTTGCTGAGACAAAACTGGGTCAGCCACCCCACGTTTACCAGTTTACTTCTTTAAGAACTTATGAATGATGTGATTTTCTTTTAAGTAACTTTTGCAAGGAGGTGAAATGAAAGCCTGAAATGAATTTGAGGGGCATTTAGCTGTCCTTCCACTTCGAAAGGAAAAGCATGCAAGGGTACTTGACTCCTTTGGCAGTATTTGTAATTTGATCCAATTATGTCCTTTATATTCAATTTTCTAAATGAAGCTTTAAAAAAAACAGTACCCTTTTTCCTTCTTTTTCTGTCCCACTCCCAAATATGCACTGCTGCAGGTTGTGAAGAGCCCTTCCCGTTGAGGATGGCTGACAGATGGGCAGAAAGGATACTGTTAGAGGCTTTGGAACAGATGGGGCTCAGGGTACCAGTATTTTAACTTTAGCTATTGTGATTAGAATCATAAAGGTTAGGGTTGGAAAGGACCTTAAGATCATCTAGTTCAACCCCCTGCCATGGGAAGGGACACCACACACTAAACCATGCCAACCAAGTTTCTGTCCAACATGGCCCTGAACACTGCCAGGGACGGAGCATTCACAACTTCCTTGGGCAGCCTGTTCTAGTGACCCACCACCCTCACAGTTAAGAACTTCTTTCTTACATCTAACCTGAACTTCCCCTCTTCAAGCTTCAACTCACTACCCCTTGTCCTATCATGACAGTCCCTGATGACGTGTCCCTCTCCAGCATTCTTGTAAGCCCTGTTCAGGTATTGGAAGGCTGCTATTAGGTCACCATGCAGCCTTCAGCAGGATGAACAGCCCCAGCTTTCTCAGCCTGTCTTCATACATGAAGTGCTCAAGACCCCTTATTGTCCTCATGACCCTCCTCTGGACTTGTTCTAACAGTACCATGTCCTTTTTATGTTGAGGACACCAGAACTGCACACAATACTCCAGGTGAGCAGAGTAGAGGGGCAGGATCACCTCCTTTGACCTGCTGGTCACGCTTCTTTTGATGCAGCCCAGGATACAGTTGGCTTAGGGGGCTGTGAGTGCACACTGCTTTCTCATGTTCATTTTCTCATCGACCAACACCCTCAAGTCCTTCTCTGCAGGACTGCTCTGAAACTCTTCTCTGCCCAACCTGTAGCTGTGCCTGGGATTGCTCTGACCCCAGGTGTAGGACCTTGCACTTGTCTTGGCTGAACTTCATGAGGCTGGCATTGCCTCACCTCTCAAGAGTGTCCTTTCCCTCCAGGGTATCAGCTGAACCACATAACAGTGTCATCAGCATTAAGCATTGACCACAATAGCCTGTGGCCATCCAGCCAGTTTCTTATCCATTGAGTGGTCCATCCATCCAATTGTTGTCTCTCCAGTTTAGAGACAAGGATGTCATGCAGGACAGTGTCAAATGCTTTGCACAAGTCCAGGTAGATGATGTCAACTGCATTGTCCCATCCATCAGTTCTGTAGCCCTGTCATAGAAGGCCATCAAATTGGTCAGGCAGGATTTACCTCCAGTGAAGCCACGCTGGCTGTCACCAAGCACCTTGTTGTTTCTCATGTGCTTCAGCATGCTTTCCAGGAGGACCTGCTCCAAGATTTTGCCAGGCACAGAGGTGAGACTGACTGGTCTGTAATTTCCTGGACAATCCACTTTTCCCTTCCTGAAAATGGGGGTTATATTTCCCTTTTTGCAGTGATCAGGATCTTCACCTGACTGCCATGGTTTTTCAAATATGATGGCCAGTGGCTTTGCAACTTCATTCGCCAGCTCCTTCACGACATGTGGATGGATTTCATCAGGGTCCATGGACTTGTGTACGTTCAGGTTCTTAAGATGGTCTTGAACCAGATCCTCTCCTACAGTGGGCCCAAGGTCTTCAGTCCCGCAGTCCCTGCACCTGCCTTTCAAGACTTGAGGAATGTGACTAGAACACTTGCCAGTGAAGACTGAGGCAATGAAGTCATTAAGAACCTCAGCCTTCTCCAAATGCTGTGTAGCCAGTTCTCCTGATAGCTTTCAGAGAGTGCACACACTATCCCTAGTCTGTCTTTTGTTTGCTATATACCTACAGAAGCCCTTCCTGTTATCTTTCACATCCCTGGCCAAACTCAATTCTGACTGGTCCTTAGCTGTCCTAACTTTGTCCCTAGTTTCCCAGACAATGTCTCTGTATTCCTCCCAGGCCCCCTGTCCTCACTTCCTCCTTTTATAAGATTCTTTTCTCCCCCACTCTGAGTTTTCTCAGCAGCTCCTTATCCATCCACAGAAGCCTCCTGGCCTTCTTGCCTCATTTTCTTCTTGTCAGGTCACAGTGCTCCTCAGCTGGGAGCAGGTGATCCTTGAATATCAACCAGCAGTCCTGGGCCCCCCTGCCCTCTAGGTCTTTATCCCATGGCACCTTACCAAGCAGGTTCCTGAAGAGGCCAAAGTCTGCTCTCTTGAAGTCCAGAGCACTGAGCTTGCTGCATGCCCTTCTCACTGTCCTGAGGATCTGAAACTTGACCATCTCATGATTGCCTCAACCAACTCTGCCTTGGAGCATCACTTTCCCAACCAGTCCCTCCCCTGTTGGTGAGCACAAGGTCAAGCGGGGCACCTCTCCCTGTCAGCTCCTCTATTAGAATCGTAGAATCATAGAATAGTTAGGGTTGGAAAGGACCTTAAGGTCATCTAGTTCCAAGCCCCCTTGCCATGGGCAGGGACACCTCACACTAAACGATGTCACCCAAGGCTTCATCCAACCTGGCCCTGAACACTGCCAGGGATGGAGTATTCACAACCTCCCTGGGCAGCCCATTCCAGTGCCTCACCACCCTTACAGTAAAGAACTTCTTCCTTATATCCAATCTAAACCTCTGCTGTTTAAGTTTCAACCCATTACCCCTTGTCCTATCATTACAGTCCCTAATGAATAGTCCCTCACCAGCATCCCTGTAGGCCCCCTTCAGATACTGGAAGGCTGCTAGGAGGTCTCCATGCAGCCTTCTCTTTCCAGGCTGAACAGCTCCAACTTTCTCAGCCTGTCTTCATACGGGAGGTGCTCCAGTCCCCTGATCATCCTCGTGGCCCTCCTCTGGACTTGTTCCAACAGTTCCATGTCCTTTTTATGTTGAGGACACCAGAACTGCACACAATACTCCAAGTGAGGTCTCACAAGAGCAGAGTAGAGGGGCAGGATCACCTCCTTTGACCTGCTGGTCACGCTTCTTTTGATGCAGCCCAGGATACGGTTGGCTTTCTGGGCTGCAAGTTCACACTGCCCACACAATTGAGAAACCTCCTGGATTGCTTGTGCTGGGCTGTACCACCCCCCCAGCAGATATCAGGTTGGTTAAAGTCCCCCATGAGTCTGTGAGCATGAGGCTGCTCCTATTTGTGTATAGAGTGCTTCATTCACGAAGTCCTCCTGATCAAGCTGCCTGAACAGGTCCCCACAGTCATTTCCCCCATTGCTGTTTTCCCATTGACCCTGACATACGAGCTTTCTGTTTACTGATCATCTGTCCCCAGGCAGAGTTCCATACTCTCCAGCCTATCACTGACATAAATAGCTATTCCTCCTCCCCATCTGCCTGGCCTGTCTTTCCTAAAGAGCCTATAACTTTCCATTCCAATGCTCCAGTCATAGGAGCCATCCCACCATGTTTCTGTGATACCAATGATATCATACCCCTGCGGCCATCTACACGTCTAATTCCTCTTGTTTATTGCCCATACTATGGGCATTTGTATAGAGGCATCTGAGCTGAGCTCCAAATGAAGCTGACTCATTGGTTGGAGCTCTGCATCTCTACAAGCACTTATTATAGGTGCTGGCAACTGGATGGGAGAGTTGGGATGGATCTAAACTCTGCCTTCTCCTCCTGCCCTGATCAAAGGTGATATTGCAAGGGAGTGCTGGCATGCATGGAGGGTCTCATCTAAGGTCTCATCACATGCAGCTGACTGAAATTCTGGGAATTACATTTCTGATGTCATGGCTAGGGGTCTCACGGCTAACACCACTGACTTTTGAGAGACAGCTGGGTGTCTAAAACATCAGAGCAAGTTGCCACAGGGAAGATAAAGGGTGAGAAGCTCTGGAGGTGTCTTTGGGAAAAAAACTGTATAGGACAAGCTAAGTGGCCAACTGCCTCTCACAGTTCAAGACTCTTAGTTCATTCCATTAACAAATTGGCTTCAAACTACTCAGTAAGTCCTATCAAATCATATCAAGCCACTGTAGTGGCAAGGTGGACTGAATCTTTCACATTAGGGGTTTTCAAATGCAAAGGTTGTTAGGTCGATCAAGAAGCATTTGTGGTCAAACTTTTTTGTGAAAAATAAATAGTCTGTCAAACATATCACCCTAATTATAGGGGTCTCATTTCTGCCAAGATATAATTAACAGTTTCACAGTGATATTAAGTGCTGTGAGAGTTCACTCTGAGATGAAACTTGGCCTGAACATGTTCAAAGCTGTTATTTTTGCAAATATGCATTATAATAGGATAATTATAATAGCTCTGAAATAACATTTTAGATACATTTTAAATGGCTTATCTATTTGTAGACAAGACTAGGCATTTGAAAGCATGGTTTTCCATCATTTTTAGCATAGTAATTTAGGGTAGCCACTGTTGCAAGGATCAAGGGACAGGACCAAGTGGTGAAGTATAACTACAGGAAATCAAGCTAAATGCCAGGTGAATGCAAAGAGGGGACAGGAAGTCCTCTCCTCTCTTCCCCTTAAATCTAATTTGGCTCTAAGCAGTTAATAAAAACATATTTGCAAAGCCATGAGACAATATTAGGAAGGCACAGCATTGCCCCATGAGTATCCCCTTGCACTGCTGCCTTACCACAGTGTCTACCTAGCCAAGGCCCTGTGCCCTCGGATCACAGAAATGTCATTTTGAGAGCAGGACTGTGGGGTCAGCCATGGGCTGAAACACTGATACTGGGATGAACATGCCATGTGAAGTGTGTGGCTCAGGGGCTCAGGTCCTCCTTGGTGACTCTGATTAATAATTTTGTTACTGTTATGGTGATGCTGTCCTGTTTGATGCCTTGCCATGACCTGATGGCACAAAACCATCTCGCTCTCCCACACTCTCTCCTGCACCATTGCTGTGGTACCCAGCAAGCTGCATATCTCCTGAACTGCTTGAAAATAGATCAAAACAAAACATAACATTTCTGAGACAGGCTAAACACTGCTTCACTTATGCATTTTTAAGTACGAAGACCTGGGGAAACAAGCTAAGTTCTCACTTTTCAGCCTACAAGTAACTGCAATTTCAACCCAACTTAAGGGGAGAGCAACGGATTTTCTTTGCAGGCAAGAAAGCTCTTTATAAGTCACAATTAAACTGTATCAGAGCCATTTGCAGAAAGATAAACTCTTGCATTTCGTTCCTTATCTGGAAAGCTGCATAAGGTAAAGAAGCTGAGATTAATCTGCATTTATCATCTTTTAGTGTTAGGGCTTGCTGCTCTTTTGTAATTGGACTAATAGCTATGGTTTACTAACATCATTAAATCAGTGCTGTCTAGTAAACTTTTTATTTCACAATCTTGTGCTGTTTGCCCTGATGAGAAAGACTGGTTTCCCACGTGAATTGGGTGACAGGCACTGATATGGCCAATTCAGGGTGCAGCACTGTTCATTTTAATGGTGAAGAAGGACAGATTGCTGAGTTTGATGAGCAGCATAACAGCTATTGCTGTGCTGCTGCGCTTTGCCTAGTGATGGCTGCAAAAGATCCCTGACAGTACAGATATCCAAAATCCACAGTAATGCCTGTTAATCTTGCAGAGAGAAGACACAGTTGTAATGAAGGAAAAGAGCATCTTGATCTGCTTTGCCATAGGGTATCTCAAGGCAAAGGAAGATTTTGTATGTATCGGCTTCTTTGACAGTAAAGGATTATACAGAGAAAGCTTCTACTCATGTTGTGCCTCTGATGAGTCTGCAGTTTGCCAGGCTGCAATTTACACAGACTACATTATTAAAGGAGATGCTACATTAGGAAAGAGGGCTGGGCATGCTTGGAGGCACTGGATGACAAGCAAGAGGCGAGCAAATAAATAGCAAGGGGAAGAGAAAAGAAAACACAGACCTGAGGAGTGCTAGCCTTGCTTTGTTCGTTATTTGAGGTCTGATGGATTGCTTCCCTGACCATTGGTGGTTATAATTTGAGCAGCAATGGGTGAAGTCTTCAGTTCCTGCTGGTGCTACCTCTGTTTTCCAGCTGTAATTCTGGCTGCAAGGTAGTCTTCTACATTCTGCACACCTGAGCTGAGGTTTTTTTTTGTTTGTTTTTTTAATCTACTTGCTTAATAGGGGATGCAAGGGCACATCAGTATGGACTCAGGTAAAGAGGTAATAATGTGTAGAAATAAAGGAGTGTTAAAATAAATTAAACAGCTGTGCAAGCCATAGAAGACAAAAGGAGGAAGGAAAAATACTTTCCTGACTTGAAAGTATTGGAACATGTATTTTGAAAGATTTGTCTCACAAAGACCTAAAACACTGGGGAAAAGGTGAAGGACAGAAGATCAGGAAACTATTCTAATTTCTTAATCCCACACATCTTAGGCCTATCTAAAAACTGTGGAGGACAACTCTGACACTGCCAAAGCAAGGTTCACCCAAAGCCTAAACGAAAAGACAGGTTGTTCAGAATGGCATCCTGCTGTGTCCTATCACTCTCCTAACCCAGCTCCACTCCCCTTGCTCTTTCCTCTGCTCAGAGATGTGTCTGAACAAGCAAGAGGAACAGGGCAGATATTCTGGGTCCCCACTACAGCAGTATGCTCATACTTGTTCTAGTATAGTTATAATATTAAAGCACATTAGACACAAAAAGCACAGTTGCATCAGTGATGTGGCTTAATAAAATAACTTAATGCACCATGAAGCAAGCAATCCTCCCTCCCTTCTTCCCTTCCTCTCTTCCTCTCTTTCTCCCTTCCTCCTTCTTTCCTCTCTTTCTTCCCTCCTTCCCTCCTTCCTTCCCCACTAACCATGCCACTGATGGCCAGTCTTTGCGAGAGGGTCTTTCCAGTCAGCTGAGGGCTCCTAAAGCACAGTGAGAACTGAAGGCTGTGCTGGATCAATAACCACTTTAGGATATAACAGCCCCTGGAGACTCTGTTCCTGCGTGTGCCAGCGTGCGTTTTCCACTCCATGCTCTCTGTGTGCCACCTGCAGGCTGAAGCACCCCACTGAACTCATGGGACTGCTCCCAAGGTGCACAGTGCAGAAGAGGGGAAATCTCACGCTGCTAATAACAGCCTTGAATGTCTTTCAAATCCTGAGTATAAGCAAGGCCCAAAAGCTGAATGTGCCCTATAAATTCAGGTTTAAAACCAATCTCCCCTTCTCTCTCCCACTACCGTCTATGTGGATAAGCTGCAGATTTTTTCTTTTGCATTAGAAACAGGTTTGAATTAATTCAGTTTTCTTTGGGTCACATCCCAGAGCAACAATTCCAGTTTCAATGCTATACACACTTGCATGGGTTTTTCTTTTGTTGGAAGGGAAGGAAGACAAGCTATCCTATCACAAGCTCCTGTGCAATTCACCCCATGGGATAGTTTCCACAGCGTGGAGTTCAGAGTGGAAAAAAATGGCTGGTCCTGAATAGTCAAGTTGTTCACCAAGGAAAATTCTCATGGAGAAACCTAGTGTCTATATTTGATGAAAAGTTAATGAAACACACAACATCCCTGTGATGTGCAGCTCATTTTGAACAGAAGCTGAACTCAGGCAGGTGCACCTGAGGCTTTTGATAAATGTTTCATAGGTATTTGGGCACGACCCCAGATCTGTAAGGCAGCAGGGAACCTAGCAGTTAAACTGACTGATGCACGGGAGGAACCAGGGCAGTGGGGAGGAGGAAAGGTCCCTCAACATGTTTAATGAGAAACAGCACACAAATAAGAAAGTGAACATAAGGATTTTTTTTAATCTATTGTACCTTGGCTACCAGCTCTAACAAAATGAGCTGCTAATTAGTTGAAGGGGAGTCTAGTATAATTATGATACAGTGAAGAATTATGATACAGTGAAGAACATGATCCTGTTTATGGTGTTTCTACTATCTGACTAGAATAAATTGTCGGCTAACACGCATTTTGCAATTATTTGTCTGAAAAGGTTTCTGTGTTATCTGTGTTTGATTTGATAATGTGCATCACGCAGCTCAGTCCTCATTTTGACATTAGAAAGGCAGTTAGATGTGATCTGGGGTGGGGGAGAGGGGAAATTGCTAATGCTATCAGATACTTGGATACAGTGAAACAAAGGAGCATTGAGGTTGAATTTGCTCTAAAGCTCATACCATCATGTGGCATAACCAAAGCCAAACTGTAATGCTGAATCCTTTAGAGTTTACAATTGCTTTTTTAGCCATGTGGAAATTATGAATACATGTTTCTGTTCTGGATTATGTTGTTAATGAGATTGAGAGTACTTGGAAATAGGCTTGTCTGTTTAGAAAGGCAGGGTATGTGTGAAACACAAATGGACAACCAACAGGCTCACAGTTCTGGAAATAACACCTCTTGACAACGCTAGGACAGAGCACTGCTTTAACCAGAGAAAGGCACTCAGGCTTGCTTATGCAATATAACATGCCCTGACTGCACTGGCAAGTGAGGTGCTTTTCACTGTTTCACCAGTGAAAGAGCACTCCATGAGAAAGGTATCCCAACAGTCTCATTCTTCTTGACTTCTTATGGTTTTTCTGTATCTCTGGTGCAGCAGGTACATCTTTTCTCAAATACTCAGGCTGAGCAAAACCCAGTCATGTATGGACTCTAGTTAACCTGGAAATAGCATATAGATTGGAGCTGGTGGAAAGTAAAAGTACAAAATACAAAACCTGAAGAAAAACTCATTTTCAACTTCTACAGTACACGATCTATAATGGGACAAAGGAGCATCTTGAGTTCATTTAGGTCTTTTCTATACAAGTTTGAGGAGCTTCCAGGATAAAATGGGCACTGAATTTAGGCAGGAGACAATTCAAGATGTAAAATAAAGACATTAGAGTTGCCTGTTTCTCTAGTCTGTTAACTGAGTCTTCTTGCAAGGCTCCGTTTCCACTGGTGATTTGGCTTCAATAAAAAATGACACACGAGACGATGGGTTTATTCTGCATACTTAATGGTTAAAGAGTAAAACCCAGAAGTAATCAAAATAATAGAGGAAGAGTGAGTTGGAGATGGTAAGAAAGTGGCTAGTTTGTGAGCAAGACTGGACCTGTTCAACAGCTTTCAACACCACCTCTAAGAGCTTTGTTCCAGAGGTTTTCCCCTGAGATCTTCCTCTCCTGAGCACTAATGGCTGCAGGGCAATCAGCTGCCTCTTGGGCAGAATAGGTAGCTACCTGATTTCATGTTCAAACTCCTGCTTTTTTCTTTTCCTTAAAATTCTTTTTGCCTGCTGGCAATTATTTGCTGCTTCCAGACAGGCTTTGTAAAGCCATGATACCACTGGGGAGTCATTGGTAGAACAGCCTTAGAAGTGTTGCCGACCTGATTGCAAAGTATCACATTAACAAAACAGGACTTTTTTTTCCCTTGCTCAGCCTACCAACAGGGTTTCTGCTCAATCACTCTGTGTGTGGGAGAGGAATCCAGACATTGCTGCATTACTCACTGGCCTGAATAGAGAAAGTGTTTCCATATGTTTTCCTTGATGTGTGTATACACATCACAAACTGAACTCTTAGATCAGTTACTCTGAATTTCTAGTAGTGATAAAGGGATCAGAATTAAATTGTCTCAGAGAGAAAGAAAGAAAAAGGCTTTTAGCTTACTGATGTCTATTTTTTTCCTTGATTTTCATGCCAACATTTCTGATGGACACATCAACCTAGATATAAAAGATTATTACAGCCAAGTTAGCACAAATCACAAATCTACTGGGGCTTGAAAACATTATTGTGGTCTCTCTTATTTCCTTCCTTCATTTCAAATAAATATTATTGTAGCATGTGTTCATGGCCTGTTTCATTTAACTGTAATATCAGATGCCTGAGATTCAAATACCATTATTCATATATAGTTATCCTAAATACAAAGCAAGCATTGTGCACACTAAGTGAATGTATTTAATTACCTTAGATACATTTGAATAAAACAGTACCACATGATAGGGAATGAATTTCTCGCTGATCCTGACATGCTTGGTATGATGTTAAGGAGCACTGCTGCTGTAGCCATGATTTCTAATGAGTGGGAAAACTCAGCCATCACGCAAAATTGCAGTGGCTTTCATGGGTCCCTGATATTATGAAATGTAACTTGAGACAAGAGTGAGCAAGAATGGGCACTGTAAGGCTTTGGGAATAATATCACCAATACTTCCAGTTTGTTCCAGTTTAGAACTGGGAAACCTCTTTAAAATACTGTATATTATGGCTTAGGAGAAATCTGAAATTGTAATGAAAGAAAAAGACACAGATCCGATCAGGTCAAAACAAACCTCACTACCTGTGTGGCAGCACTGATAATCCCCTAATGGATGCCTGGTTATGCCTGGCTGATGACAAACAAGCCAGCCTTAGAGCCTGAAAAACAGCAGTAAGAATCCTGCCTGTGCAATGTATCCACAGTGGGCGGAGAGGTCAGTCTCACAGAGCAGACTGGGATGCTGAGGTTCCCAATCTGAGGATCTGGGGGAGGCTGAAGCCTGGAGTGGTTTAGGGGCTACAACTTTTGGTGCTACTGCAGGCAGGATGCCTCAAAATATTTATCAGGAGTTACTCAGTACCCATAGTCCAAAAAATTATGGAGAGCACCACATGGTTACAAACAGGGAACAACAAAGTGACTGTCAGCTAAGTGACACAGAGCAGCTGGTGGTACTGGATGAACTTACGCTGTTGGAGAGCCACCTTGGAGCTGCAGGTACGCCAAATGGGTGACCCTGACACAAGGACAACCATAATGGAAAACGTTTTTCCAGGGAAAATGAATGAGAGTGAATTATTTTGCCCAAGTAAAAAGAGTGCATTTGATCTGATCTAAAAGCAAAGAGAAAGTATAATGATGCTGGATGACATAGAGCCATTACTGTGGATGGAGATGTAAGAAAACCTAGATTCTTAATCTATGGAAGACCAAAACTTTATTATAGTCTGGCACTGATCTTGACAGGGAAGTGGCTTTCAAGAAACTGGTTTTCACTGTGCAGGGTATAAAGGCAATACCAGAGGAAACTGAGACATTAAAAAATCATGGTTTCTAAGAGGTAATAGGTGTTCAGTGGGGAGAAAATGGGTTGTGGGATACTGAAGGAAGTGATTCAGCCATGCAAGCAGCTTCCAGAGCTCACCAGGCTGAGAGCACACAGACAGTATCCTGTGAGATAGCCTCATTGCTAAACCCAGTATCACTCCCATGCAAAACCTTGTGAACCCCGAACTGAAAAAATAGCCTTCAAATGGGCACTTGGGGGCAGTGGTTGCTCGGCGGTAAGGAAGGCAGAAACATTACCCAACTGTAATAACACTACGGTAGGCAAATAACCGTAATGCACGGGCAGCATGGGCCAAACCACAAGCTCTCCAGGTCTCAGAGGGCTTCAGTTTTCGGAAACACGTTTATGTTCTGTCACAGACCTGAATTATGAGGCGATTCTTTGGTTTTAACTTGCCTTCATTCCTCAGGGCAGCATGTAGCCATTAAACATAAAATAAAAAAAATGTGGTAGGTGCTGTCCTTCAGAATTTGTCCCTTCCTATTTATTTCTTAGCTACACCCTGGCAGTGCTTTGCTTTTGCAGAAGGAAAGAGAAGACTGAAGTGGGAGAAGCCTACTGGTGACATTTGTACCAGGGCCTGCTCCAGTGGAATTTGGGTTGGACGTTTTGTTTTTGACCTGTCTCCACCTGAACACAGTATTTTATACCAACAAGTCCTTTAACACCATTAAGTGCTGTTTTGTTGATGAACTCCTCTATTTCCTTCAGACCAGCAAACACCAAGGAGAAGACAACATTATGCTTTCATATACCTGGTGCTCCTCGTAAAAGAGGCCCCAGCGAATAGGTGGGATGAAAAAGGGGAGGGATTCAAAACTTGTTAATAGGTATCAGAAAGTCCTTCTTGCATATAGCCAAGGCTGTGTTAATTCTTCAGTATGGCTTCTCCACAGGAAAACTAAAATAAAATCACTTGGCATGGTTTCTGTGGGCAGTAATAATACGGGTGCACAGATAGATGTGACCATCGCTACCTCCACCTCACCTGAATTCAGCTGGCCACAAGCTGTTTTTGATCCTCAAAGCTATCTGTTTGGGCAAACATTGGTCATTGCCTAGGTGAAAATGCCTTTTGCTTTCAGCAAGGCTTCCTTAGCAAAAGGGCCAAGATAGAAGCAGGATGTTGTCAGCCCTACAGTAACAGAGGGATTATACATAAGCAGTTAGGGCTTCTTTAAAAATTTGTAGCAAAACACAGTAAAGATGTTAGGATTTTATCACAAAGTGTTTTATGAGTTATAATCTGAAAGTTCAAAAGGACAACTAAGACAAACATCAAGGCCCCATTCTTCAGAAATAATCAGAGGAGGCAAAAACAATCCACTGAAAACGAGCATAGATGATTTCCATGCTCAGCTGTGCATAAAATAACCATCCCCATCAGAAACTGGGGATTAAAGCAAATGCTTCAAGGTTTAGTGGTGCAAACAAATAGGGGAGAAAATATTTATGGCATTTTATGTTTTAATTTTGTTCCTTTTATTCTATGCCAAATTGCCCAAACCCTGTGATGCATTAGACTATAAAAAAGCACAACTGTCAAAATCAAAGCACAGCACAGATTAGAAAGAATCTTTAAAATTAATGAGATTTCTTTGTCCACTTCTTCTGAGATCTCACTTTCCTGATTGACTAGGAAAGAGTTAATTAAGTCTATCAGTGTAAAACAAAACTCTTCTGAGAGATACATTAAATTTGCCATGTTTCATGTGCAAATCATGGCTGCTGGTTTTATGCATTATTAATTTTTTTATATTCTGAGTTCTGGACCTCTTGGGCTTGTTAACCAAGTGGGGGAGTGTGCTGTTCACAGGGAAGAAACTCTAGAAGAAAGTCGACAGAAGCATGCTCTTTAAGAGAGCAGCTGGAGGTATCCCATCTCATTTCAGGGAGTGTACAAAAGGCAGAAGTGAAGTGTTTCAAGCCAGAGGGCTGTAGGACCTGGCTTCTCCTGCAGTGTTACTTTGATGTTGTTCTTTAGAGGCAGACCCAAGTGAAGAGATCTGCAGAGCTAAAAGATAATCATGCAACTAATAGAAAGACTATCATCTTCCACAGACTTTGCAGCAAATTGAAATAGGAATCCTATTTATTTGCTCTGAAAGTTCCAAAGGCTATTATTCTTGCAGAGTTAATTTTATTTTATCTTTCGTAGTTTCTGAATTACATTAAAAATGAGCACTTCCTTTGGTCAATCAGTTCAGCACATTCCTTAGCAGAGAATTGGGTATGAAAACCAACAGTGTAATCTCAGTAAATTCAATAGAGGCTGACAACACTTGGGATCAGTGCTGAATCTACATGTACATCTACGTGAATACATGTTGTCAGGGGCAGATCCGAAACATGGGTGAAAAAGCATGGAAAGTTTGTAGATATTGCAGAAAGAATTAAAGAAAAAAAATTATTCTGGAGTAATCCTGTTTTGTTGGTAGAAGAAAAATAGACTCATAAATAATAACATAATGCAGAATTAATAGTTTACCTTCATCTGAAAATGGTAGCAAGGATCTGGGTTTCATCAGTTGTGCATTGTCCCGAACAGGCCATTTACCTGCCTGCATTGTGAAATCAACTTTTCTCGATTACTGATAATATCAGTTCTTTTTGTTCTAAAAAGATTCTTAAAAAAAAAAAAGCAATAAGCAGAGTGGGATTAGCATTAATAAGCAAAAAAACCAAACCAAACCTAAACAATCATATTATGCCTGCTGGGTTTTTGCTGTTAGAGTTCCACTTCCACCTCCACTGTTAATAAAGCTTCAGGTGAAAATGTTTTCTTTGATGATAAGACAAATAGTGATGTACTTCTAAAGGATTTTTTTTCTTGCAGAAACTGTTACAAGCAGAGCAATTGTGTGGATGCAGTGGAAGGCTAATGTCAGAAAAATAGTGTGAATCTTTCCCTCTCAAATCATTTAACAATGGCAGTGCCCTTGCAAATGGTCATCCATGTAGAGCAGAAATCGCAGAAACCTTCCTACGGCACTACCCTGAAGCCCTTTACTTTGCCTTTTACTTACGTCAGCTGCATGGAGATGCCAGATGAAAAGCTTTTGAGGAGCACAAATTGTGATGTGAGAGGGGCACCTCCCATTTAACACACGTGCACGCACTCTCGCCTCAGAAGAAGAACAAGCTGTTTGGAGTGCACTGCTGACAATTTCTAGCTATGGCTTTGTCTGACACAAAAAGTGTGAATTTAATCCCCTGTGGGTGACAGGGTTTTTTTGACCAAAGACAGCTTTGAGGAACAGAGCACTTTCCTGTTTTGTTTATGTTGGTATTTCATGCCCAAGTAGAGAAGACATGATAAAACCACCACAAGTTTGGGTTTTACACGCTGACTAAAATGCACTAGACAGGTTTCATTATAACTGTTCTTCAAAAGCTCTCCATAGTGCAGCCTCACTGAACATGCTGCATTCAAGTCATCAGGAAAGAAGAGTTGTGATATTTCACAGATAGGGTAAGTCTATGGATCAGAGAATGAGTGAGATGAGATAACACCGAGACATGTATTTGTATCTGAGAGGGCTCCAATTCATCTTCGCTGAACTATTGCAAGAGAATGTGTGAGACAGTAGAGCCCTTAAACCTACTCATAGGAAAGGGGGGGATAAGGACAGAGCCCTCTCCAACCAGAGAGCATTCAGGCAGTTTATTGTCTTGCCTTTGCTGTGATTTGCAGTGTATTTCAAGGCTTTTCAGGCAAGGTGGCCCCTTATTATAATGATCAAAGGAGAAGCCAAACTACTTCTGCATCCAACACCCATCTCCTGCATTCCCTCCTCTTTCTCTCAAAAAAGGAGAAAAAAATTAAAAAAAAAAAGAAAAACAGGTTGTTTCAGAAAGTTAAGACCATTGTGTCCTATCTCCAAAGACCAAACACTGCTTGCAGGCCACAGGCAAAGGTCTTTCGAGGGTTTCTGAATAATGCTATTTGTTGACAACTGCCACTGCCAATACCTTTGCTGTGACACAGGGTCCCTCAGTGCAGCAGGATACCTTGCTGCTGTGCATTCAGGCTGTAGACAACACTTTAGGTGGCGGCAGCAAGTGGTCTTGGATGCACAGATGGAGCGAGCGGGAGGAAATATTGAGACTAAAGCAGAAATGTGTTATGTCCCTGCTAGCAGCCTCCTCTTTGCTCTGCTTTACTGTCCCAGCTTAGCATTTAGACTACAGTAGCCTATGTGTGACTGAATCCTGTAAAGGGCTGCAGTCTGGCCTTCTGCCATTACCCAGAAGAATTAACTCTTCAAGAGAGCTGTTGCAAACAGTATGATCCTGGGACTGGAGCTCTGTAAATGAGGTTTTTAAGAGGGGCATGGCATTTAGAAGCACTATAGACAAGAACAAATGAAGCATATAAACAATTTATTTTCAACTGTCACTGGAGCTGCCCTACATAAAAGCCAGATCACCTTTGGTCATTGCCAGAAGTATTTCTAGAAAAAGTAATAGGGACAACCTTAGGATTGTTGTGCCTCTTTTCAAAAGCACATGTGCTGTTTTTTACTCCCAGGTTCAGAATGGAAAAGGGTTTTGGATGCTAGATCCCTGGGTTTGGGTGCTGAGGCTACACCCTCAGTGACATGATGTCTTCTTTCTCCTAGCCCTCTGTTTGTGTGTCTTACCTACTTACAGCCTTGTTGCCTGCTCAGAAATATCTGCCTGACCACGTTGGATACTGTTAATTGATATTAAAAAAGCTGAAAAGTGCTCCAAGTGGTTCCCATCAGTGGTCATGACAGCTGCCAAAGAGTACAGTTTTGGCAGGAGCTGTTCGGGGCTATAAAGGCATACCCTAATCTCAGGAGGGTGCTAGGCGTCT
Source organism: Melopsittacus undulatus (assembly GCF_012275295.1). Classification (NCBI taxonomy): domain Eukaryota; kingdom Metazoa; phylum Chordata; class Aves; order Psittaciformes; family Psittaculidae; genus Melopsittacus; species Melopsittacus undulatus. The sequence goes on along the minus strand of NC_047528.1, from coordinate 87,185,183 downwards.
TCTGCAATCCCCTACTTACTGCTCAACTGATGACCCTGGCACTGAGCCCAAGAACAGGGGTCTGCTTTCCCTCAAAGACCACAATCCGCTTAGGGGCTCTTGACGGGGAGGTGTTGCTTGTGTGACACTCACCAAAAGCAGAATCAGGCTTCAGTTCCAGCTACAGCCAAATAAGTAACCCTTCTGTAAGGAGAATCTTCAAGGGGTTCTCTGTGGCATGGTTATCCAGCAGCAAGAAGGGAGTAGTCAGGCCAAACCTCTTCAGGGAGGCCTCCTCAGCCGTGGTGAAGCATTGTTCACTGAACATGTGTCTGTGAAGTGCAAAGATGTGATGTGATGGTATCTTGGCATGGATGGCACTGCAGTGCTCCAGTCTGCTATGCAAAACATGGGTGCTGTGAGGGAGGAGGAAAGGTGTAGTAAAGGATGCTCCCAAAGGCCACCCCAAGGGCTGGGATCCATGTCACAGAGTCCACCTCTAGGGTATGGCTGGCGCTGGAAGTGAGGGGAAAGAGTTGTTAATTCCTACATGGTTTGTTTCAGGGACGTTTTTAGTGGTATCTCTATTGTATCTCTCAGTTACCTCTAGCTATTGAGCAATGTTAGTCACATGGGATTTAAGATCATCTTATTTCTTGCCAGTATCAAGCTATTGCAGTCCAAATTCTATAAAGAGATTAACACTTCAGGAATCAAATAAGGAAATCACTGCAATAGGCACACACTGTTTGCATTCAGGTCATGTCTCTGAAGGTCTAACATTGAATTTAAATTCTGCATCCCACACCTCCTGCTTGGGGCCCAGCAGGCTGAAGGATGCTGAACCTGCTGAAAGCCTCTACATGGCTGCAGCAGTGGGACTGGCTGGGAAAAGAAGGTGCCTGGAGGAGGCTGGGAGGGGGCTGGCACAGGAACAGAAGAGTCAGTCTCCTGTTCTCATCAGATGACACTGTGGGCTGTTTTCTCATGAGGGAGAAACTACTTATGCAGTGACCAAGGTAGCCACTTGTGTTAAGGCTGTTACACTTCCAGAAGTTGGCCATTAACAAGATATTTGGCTGCACCACACATGATCTGAGTACTCTTACCTGAAGGGCAAATACTCATGGTTATTTTTGCAGACAGAAAATATTTTAAAGAAACATTTGAGTCTGCCTCTAGTGTAGCCCACTAAAAAAGTATACAAAAATACAGGATCCTTGTAGGTACAAAAAAATGTTCTGTAGGTTTTTAACACCATTGTACTTAGAATTCACCTTGTTTTTCCTTTCCTTTCTAAATTTTTCCACTGTTTTTTCTCTGCTAGTATCAAGAGAGGATACATTGCTCTAGGTAAAACAAAAGCTTTTATCTAGGATTTCTCCATGCTCTAAAATTGCCCAAGTGACAGGTAGGTAAGGGAATCAAACAACCAGCTAATTAGCAGTTCTTCATTAAACTCACTGCAGGAAGAGCCTAAAGTTCTTCTGGTTCTCCTATCCTTCACAGATGAGGCCTTTAAAATCCTTTCTGAATAATTTTTCATGTTTCTTAATGTAAGGTTTCATCACTTGGGATGTTTTTTGTTTGTTTTTTGTTTTTTTTTTTTAAATTTGTGTTATCACAGTTGTTATGGAAAATGAGCATGGGTTTATAGTTGTATTTTATAATTCACACGTACATATGACCCTTATGGAAATAATGGAAACAAATGATGGAAAACAGTGGAGCAAAGTCCAGTTGGAGGCCAGTAACTAACAGGGCACTCCAGGGACAATACTGGGTTCAATCCTGTTTCATCTTCATTAATGCTCTGGGTGATGGGACAGCAAGATTGCAGATGACATCAAACTCGGAGGAGTGGCTGATACACTATGCTGCCAGGGTTGAACATGAGCCAGCAACGTGCCCTTGTGGCAAATAAAGCTAACAGTACCCTGGGCTGCACTAGGAGGAGTGATGCCAGCAGGTCAATGGATGTGATCCCACTCCCCTGCTCAGCACTGGCGAGGCAACACATGAAGTTGTGTCCAGTTCTTGGCTCCCCAGTACAAGAGAGACACAGACATACTGGAGAGAGTCCAGAAGAGGGCCACCACTAAGATGATGAAGGGACTGGGGCACCTATCCTGTGAGGAAAGGCTGAGAGAGCTGGGACTGCTCAGCCTGAAGAAGGCTCCAGATGTTTCTTGTCATAGTGTTCCATCACTATTGCACAATAGCTAGTAAGAAGTAATGGCAGAGAAGTCTCAGAATGTCTTCTTCATTGTCCCTTTACTGCTGGAGCTACCTACCACAGGGAAGGCTGTGGTTCAAAATCACCGAGATCAGTTCTGCAAAGAGCAGATTTTTCACTAATGGGTTATTAATTTTCCTTTTCTACATCTCTCTACCTCTTGTATCACAGCTCTATATATTGTAAGCACAGCAGAACACACTGAGCAAAAGTCTTGGTGTAAGCACTTGCCTGAGGGTCATGCCAGCTCTTCTCCAGCTCATGCTGCCAAAGTCCGTCTATTCCTTAAACTTCAGCACAGCTGCAGGCCCTATAGCCATTGCAGCAGAGCGGGAAGCTGTGGGTTAGCTTTGCATGCCTTTTATTTCTGACAGCAGGGGTATTACTCTACTACTTAGCACTTGAAGGCAAAGCAGGGCACAGCTCCGCCATTGAATGCTGTGCTAGCATTTTTATACTGTGCACATTATTGCTGTAGCACTTCTTTCCAGGGAAGTGGAAAGTGTGGAGGGAGTGGATTCACACTGTGAGTCACCGGGTAGATTCCTCTGGGTCAAGCCAAATGCGGGATTTCAGCTAAAATATGCTTTTATGGGAAATATGGATCGTGACAGTTGTTTAGCTTGGAAGCTCAAGGCCAAATTCACCCAGGACTACGCATGCTCCTAAGCACTCCCTGGAAAGGAAGAATGGAACATTTTACACCTCTTCAGTTAGGCATTTGCTTACCATAGAGCTTGCTAAATCTGTCTTTGGTGCCATGGGCACCCACTTGTTTCTGTCTCTTCCTCCTGCCCCTTCTTACTAACATTTTCAAAAGGTTTCATTTTTTTTTCTCCTAAGAGAGCTTGCAAGAAATGAGTAAATGCTTATGTTGCAGCTTTTCATCTGTTTGTTTTGGCTGTTTGTTTTCACTCTTCTTCAGAAAGACTGTGATGCATAAATAAGCTATGACCTGTCATCCCAGCGGGAGGAAATGGGAGACCGTGTGCAGAAAATGTTCTCTAGTTTTCCTCCTGTAATTTTGGTAATGACATCATACTAAATGATCTGGGTCTTTCCTGGAAGAGAGGTTGGTGTATTTTCTTTTAATCATCCATGGTGTATATGCTTAGACCTTCACAGTAAGCCTGAAACCAATTCAGAATATGTACCTGTAAGTCCTTCAAGGTCTATATCATACCCCATTTAAATGACTAATTAAGGTTTAATTTTACTGTAGTTTTCAGATACAAGGCAATCACTGTCTCCTGCAGTGCCGATAAGGACTGCAGCAACAAAGACTAACATTCCAAGGAGTAATTTAAAGACAGAGAAAGGAGGTGAATTTAAAAGATTTCCCACTTTGAAACCAAGCAATTATAAGCCTACAGTGGTTATTTCCTGCTGTGACAATTGCTGGTAAAAAAATAAGTGAGAGATATCCTCAACCTATAGTCTTCATTGTCATTTAGGAGTGAAATACTTTTTGTTGATTTCATGTAGGTTTAATTTAGGGGGTTTGTTTGTTTTTTTCTTTGGTTTTTGTTCTGTTCTCAGGTGGTTTTTTTTCCTTGCTTATGCTAAAGGAGGGAAATTAACAGCAGAACCAACAGGTACAAAAGCAGAATTTTCCCTCATGCTGCCCAGTTGATTATTTTAGCACTCATCTGTGAGCACCCTTCATTGTAGAAAGGATGCCTTTGAGAAGCTATATATAAACCCTTCCTTGAGCATCTCTGTAGCAGAGGCTCAGCTATCAGGCTTCCAGCACTTGCAGTTAAGCATGGTGTCTGTTGTGTGATGATTTCTTGATGCAGATCACTATCGGTGAGGAGCTAAGCTGAAAATTACTTATTTCATTTCACGCAAGACAGGGAATGGAGGCAGGGCTAGAAATGAAGTGCTGTAGCTAAACACAGCAAATTCAAATAAGAGAAACTTGCTGACTTCACCAGGGACTGTCTGTTGATTATAAAATTTGAACTGATCTTCCCCAGCTGCATAACACAATGACTCCTTCGAGTCTGAAGCCAGGATTTTACTAATTAAGGTTACATGTCCAAATATGGAAAGATACACACACCTATAACCAACATAGTTAAAAGTTAAATTTGTTTTATCATATTGGCCTTCCTTTTTTTTTTAAAGAAAAAAAAAAGAAGAGGAAAGAGGGGAGAGACAATAGATTACATACATAACGTGCTGGACATATGCAGACACTCATGACACATAATAAGCTTAAAAAGAAGCAAAGTTTAGGAGGTTTGACAACATAACAACAAAGGAATGATCACAATTTCAACATTAGCTGGTTTTGGTGCATTAAAACGTATGTGGCTGTACTTCCCCAGTGATCATTATAGTATTACAATCTTCTTGTTTGTCGTGGTTTAAACCCAAATCGCACTGCTCAGTGACTCAATCCCCCCCCCTTGCTCCCCCAACTCCCAGAGAGTTGGGGAGGAGAATCCAAAGAATGTAACTCCCACGGGTTGAGATAAGAACAGTTTAATAGCTAAGGTATAACACAAATCACTACTGCTACTCCTACTACTAATAATAAAGCAAATAACAAGTGAAGAGAATACAACACCTCACCAGCCGCCGACCCATAACTCACCCCACCCTGCCTGACCGAGCACTGACCCAGAAGACAGCTAGCTCGAGCCCTTCTGGGTAACTCCCAGGTACCTCCCTGGGCATGACATGCTGTGGTATGGAATACCTCCTTGGCTAGCTTGGATCAGGTGTCCTGTCTCTGCTTCTGTCCTGGTTTGAGCAGTAGCAGTCATTTTTCTCCTTCTTGGTAGCTGGTGCAGTGCTGTGTTTTGACTTTCGGGCTGGGAATGGTTGCTGATAGCAAGTATGTTTTGAGTTACTGCTCAAATGTTTGGTTTGTCCAAGGCCTTTTCTGAGCTCATGCTTTGCCGGGGAGGAGGGGAGGTATTCCATACCCATGTCATGCCCAGGATGTAACCGGGAGAGACCCGGAAGGGCTGGAGCTCTGGGGGGATGGAGGAGGTATCGGTTGGTGCTCGGTCGGGCAGGGTGGGGTGAGTTATGGGTCGGTGGATGGTGAGGTGTTGTATTCTCTTCACTTGTTGTTTGCTTTATCATTATTATTTGTAGTAGTAGCAGCAGTAGTGATTTATGTTATACCTTAGCCATTAAACTGTTCTTATCTCAATCCATGGGGGCTACATTCTTTGGATTCTCCTTCCTAACTCTCCGGGAGTTGGGGGAGCAAGGGGGGGGAGTGAGTGAACGAACTGTGCGGATTTGGTTTAAACCACGACAGCTTCCTCCCGGCCTCCCCTCCTTCCCTGGCAGAGCATGAGACTCACAAAGCCTTGGACAAACCAAACATTTGAGCAGTAACACAAAACATACTTGCTATCAGCACCGTTCACAGCCTGAAAGTCAAAACACAGCACTGCACCAGCTACCAAGAAGGAGAAAAATGACTGCTACTGCTGAACCCAGGACATTGTTTCAGTATCATTTTTTTTCTTACATAAGGGTTTGTTGCAAGATTGCACTGAAAAGAAATGAGTGGAAAACTGCCTGGATGGGGAAGCAGTAAAATTGTATATGAAGAATCATAATCCAGCCCAGACGTCTAGCCCAGGCCTCTATCTACTTCCCCGGAGACACCACCTGCAGTCAGTGGAACACAATCAATACACCTGGTGTATTCATCTTATCCTAACTGAGACACTCAAACAGAGCAAGTACACAGGCTGTTCCTTAAATGCACCTATCTCTCTCTCTCTTTCAATTACATAGAGCCCATGGTGACTAGCTCAGCTGTGGACATCTTAAGTGATACGCAATAAATCCCACCCAAGGTGTCTGTCAAATGCTCACTGAACTAGAGAGATGTGTTTTGCATCCTCTTATCCCAATAGTTTCTAGCAGGTTGCAGGTGTTCCTTGTGACAATAGAGCATCAAACATTTTTAGGCACATATGTGACTTAAATTGACAATGTGTTTTTAATATATGGTTTGGAATAGACTTATTCACAGTTTGTTATGCTATACACAGTGGAGGAAAACCACACATTTAAAATCCCACTATTATTTATGGTACGGCAAAATATTTTCTTTGTGCTCTAAGTTAACAAGCTTATGGAAAGAAAACAAAAGGGTTGCGGAGTGGTGGTGGGGGAGGGAAACAACAAGAAGAAACAAAGGATCTTGAAGCAGATTTTATTTATGGAAGCCAAATTCTTCCACTTCATTTTATTTGGCCCCAAAACCCCCAGTAAGGCAGTTCAAGTTCCCATGCCTCATTGACACCTTCTTCTGGTTTTACAGGAGGGTGGCTGTGGCCAGACACTAGTGGGGACTTGCCAGGATCTCCAGCCTTATGCAAAAGCAAATGCCTGGCTGCTCCCAGTGGCTGTACTCTCTTGGGCAGGCTGGTAAAGCCAGTGGATATCAAGCACCAGATCCCTGCTAAGTTAAAACTCTGCTTTGACTCTTCCCATCAGGGTGAGGTCTGTGCGGGTTCAGACACATCCTTGGCTTTATGCAGGATGCAGTGCTTTAAACCAGAGCCTGACCTTGGCTGAGATTAGTTGTGAGCCCTTGAAGACGTAGTCCCCACTGGGTGATCTTGTGCCAGAAGGGATCCCTGCTTGTCTCCGTGAACCTGCTGAAGGAGGCATCCTGTGCATCCTCCAGCTAGACGTGGTCAATTCCTTTTTTTGAAGTTAATGTATTATTTCCATTCCCCAACTTCATGCATCTTTATTGATTTAACTAAGTAGGATGAAGGATTATAGCTCACACTGTGGCCAAATTGACAGAAACAGAGCTGAAAAGAAAAACGTTTCAAACTGAAGCAGGTATAAGATAATGAGAGGATGCTCAACAACCTAAGTCATACCTCACCCAGCATCTGCCCCCATAAGTCTTACATAAAAAGTTTAGAGGAACTTGCACCTGGGAGCTGAGAAGGAGAGGAGGAGCATAGGGCATGACCTCTGAGTCTGTACCTGTTGCTTTCCGGGGTGGCTAGTGGACCCCCCAGGGCAGGGTGGGTTTTGACAGTCTGGCTGCCCCCCATCCTCTCCTGGATGGGCCACTGGGCTCCCCCTTGCAGCCCACCCACCTGCCAGCACTGCTCGGCTGGCATAACACACAGTCACACCAAGGAAGAAGTGGCACACATCATGGTGGGAAATTAGAGGTCTGTGCAGAGGTTTCTATAAAGGGTGATCACATCTAGAGTTCAGTGGTGATCACAATGAAGTTGTTTCAAGATGGCACACCAGGGGAAAAAAAAAATCTTGCTGACAGCTTGTTTGTTATACTTGTGGTTATATAAAATGCAGCAGGCTCAGCCAAAAATAATGTGAAAAAAAAAATCCGTGTTCTGAACTGGGGGAAAAACTTAACATTTCCTAAAAACCTGAAAATTAAAAAGGTGAGGAGACAGGGCAATCAATTCATGCAAGTGAAAACTTTCACTTGTTGATTGCAACTGTATCTTTGTATATGCCTGTGCCTTCTACTTAGCCTAAACTGCAACACAACCCCACTTTGAACCTCAGAAAATAAAGTTCTGGTTACATAATTACAAGAAAAATGCTTTTTCACCATTTCAGAAGTTCTGTGTCACTGTTCTGAGCAAATACTTGTCCTGCAAACCATAATTTAGATTGAAATGAATAGGAATTTTCTGACAGCAAATATTAAATCCTTATTTAATTTGCAGTCAGCCATGGTGCAAAGCTTAGCTGTAACTCACTGTTCTGGTATTCATATATTAGAGACCAGTGTTTGACCTTCCTTTGAATCTTGGCAAATCACACTTTTAGTTAGGTGTTAAAGGAGGGGAGTAAAATAGGAAAAGCGCACTCCATGCCTTCTTCTCCAATTTAAACTAAATTCGTATTTAGAATAATAAGTCTAGACTAAAAGCTAGAGTGTATTAAGCCATAACTGCCTATTAAGATTAATTCAAAGCCAACATATGATTTTTTAAAATCTAATTTCTCCATTACAAAGAATCCCTGCAACCAGTCGGTAAATAAATAAAAATTTGCCCAGGCATCATCTGAAAGAACCCCTCCCCGAGGCTGGCTTCTTGTCACAGGCAAATGCTTAATACGTTGTGGCTGGAAAATCCCAGGGAAAGCTGGAGATTTTTATGAGATGAGCAGTGATTGTGTAGGAGCCTGCAGCTATTGCTGACCTGCCTCTTTCACAGAAAGAGGATTATTACACAAAAGAGTGCTAGAGATATTACATGAAAAATGCATTTTAATTTCTTTCCCAGCAAGAGAAGAAGATGAAGAGAAGAGAAATGGGAACAGGCAAAGGAACTACTTCTGCAACTCTGTTAGGTGGGATTCCTTTATTATTTTTATTATTATTATTGTTACTTGGAAAGTTCTTTAGAGGGTCTTATATGGATGCACATGAAGAGATCCCTAAACCCACAGTTTTTCTTTATCTCCTCTAGGTACATAGAGTTGGTCTTCTGTGTATATAAAACCACACATACTCCCATGAGCATATATATTTTTCTGTCCTTTTTCCATGATTTCCCTTCTGCTACTCCCTCCTTACCTATCAGACAAAAAGAACCATAAGAAAGACACTTCTTGTCTTTCTAATTACTGTGCACATGGAGATGTATCAGCCTGGGCTTTTCTCTCAATGGTTAGTTGTCTAAGGGGTACTTTTATTATTGTGTTTAATGTCAGAGAGCTGCCTGCCTTCCCACCTTTCGCTGAAGAGCACTAATGCAGTGCTATAACCTCAATATCTTTGTTAAGTCTCTTGCAGTCACACTCACCTGGTGAGAGCAGCTGTTCCTGCTCACCCATTCTGAACCTCAGGTTTCTCCCCAGGTCCCCCCTCCGTTCTCTCATCTACCTTTCACGCTGATGTTGCACTTCAAGCAGCATGTTCACCTGTATCCATGACAACGAGGATGACATCAGCATAAGGACTCCAACACAATTAAATGTTAATAATGTTTGTTTTGTTTTGTTTTGTTTTAATTGCAGTAGAAATCTTTCTGGTAATGAATGAAAAAATGGGTGGATGGATGAGGAGATATAGAAGGTAAATTTCTGTTTCCTTGCTGGCTGCCTATGCAGCGATAACAACACTTTTTCCCCAGGCACCACAGCAGTCTCCGCTGCTGTCAGAAATCATCCCTTTGTATCCCTGAAGCAGTCATCTGCATCCTCAGTGCTGCTACAACCAGCTTCAAATGCTTGGGTAGCCACTAATGTCTGATCTGCTGTTAAGATGGGTGGAAGGGTGATACAGCTACTGCCTTGATTCCCCTTCAGTTAGGCGGGGAAGCACACAGCATTCCTCAGGCTAAACCTCTGCCCTCGTCTTCACACAGGGGCTGAGAAAGGCCTGGGCAGTGTGATGCTGCAGTGAGAGAGGAGGCAGGTGTGCTGCAGGTATGTCCACTCGGTCCCCTTGCAGGTGGTCCCATACAGACACACACAGGCACAACCTGATTTATGCTTAACCTGTCTCTGCTGCTTCCTGAACTCATTCTGGCCAGGAGCAGTTTGACGAGAGCTGGCTGGAGCAGCTCCTCTCCTGCAAGAGTCCTTATGGGACCTGTGGCAGATCTTTTAGGGCTACAGTGTTGACACAGCTGAGCAGGGCAGAGCTGGTGCTATTTTAACACAGGCAAACAGTCTTAATGTTGCATCCTCCCCCATGTAGGCAACTTCTCCAAACACAGGAATTTCCTAGGCACAGAGCAGGGAGAAAAAATAACTTCCATCTAATCAGATTTGTACTAGTAGCCCTCCTTACTCACTAGCTGGTTATTGGTATTAACAATGTAGGTCAGGTCAGTGGCTGACAACCAGAGGCTCTTGGCAGCAACCTCTCAACCGTGAAGTAGCAAACACATCCTTGCAGCCCTCATCCCCTGCTTCAAAATCTGTTCCTCAAGCTCCCCCTTTGCACAGAGCCAGAGAGCTTTCCCCAGGCTGGCTGCCTCCAAGAGCCTCTGGGCTGCACCTGTTCTCAGGTATCCTGGGCAAGTGGGGTGTCAGAGACTGACTTGCTGGTAGTGCTGAGCTCAAGGCATAATGGAGAGCCATAGGGTGTCTCTACCTGCAGGGCTGCCCTTCATTGGCTGCCTAGTGGGTCTGGGGAACAGCTGTCTCCCTTATTTACTGCTCACTTCTCCAAAGCCCTCAGGGTATGACTCTTTTCCAGGCTTTTTTGCAAAGGGAATGATACCTCACCTCATAGCTCTGCGATGGTTTGGACTACAGAGAGCAAATTTGTCAGTCTTTCATAATGCCGGACATGTTTGCTTCAGTTCACTGCCAGAAATTCAACCCCTCATGAAAACCAGTTGCTCATGAGCTGTGATGTCCCACTATATCAAACCAGATCAGCTTCAAACTGTCCTGGTTTCCCAGTTTTTTCAGGGAGCTGGTCTTCAAAGTCCTACAGGACATGTTTCTCCCTGTGAAGAGGGATGTGAAGCTGTCGGTCCCAAGGATGAGGTGAGATCTAATGCAGGGAGCTAACCTGTCTCAGCAGCTGGGGTAGGAGATCTGGTATCCTTGTCAAAAATCTCAGAAGACATATACCTTATGATCCTCATCTGTAAGGTGAAGCTTATTTGTTCGACAAAGTTACCTGTGTGCTGTAACAACAAACATCATATGGGAAAGAAAGGACAGAGGACCAAAAATTAAAAGAAAGGAGAAAAGCAGACGCTAGCTAGGGCAAGAAATAGAAAAGAGAGAGGAAAGAAGAGATAAAACCTGCAATATAATAAATGTGCTCACTTGTACTTGGGAATAAAGAAAGCAGGAAGGAAACCTAAACTTTGAAGTTTGTCTTCAGGGCTTTCCTCTGACTGTTCTGTGTGAGGAGCTTTGGTATGAAGCCTCAGATTATATGGGAGGGATAGACAATTAAATCAGTTGGATAAGATCTACTGGCCTACTCATTTTTAAGAAATTTAATGGCTACAACCACTGCTAGGGATGCTGCTGTAATGTTATTTCATGGTTTGATGCAGTTATTACCATCTATATAAAGTGCCTAGTAATCTATCAGTTATCTGATATTTGTCATTGTGGCTAGAAGTTATATTACTGACAAAGACTAAGATGTTGAAGTTTACTTCTATAATAATGGGTGAATTTTATCTTACTAAGAGAGTGGCTAATTCATGTAATGATCGTGGATGCTAATCCATGAGGATTTATGTTGCTTTTGTCCTAGCCCATTTGTGTAAACTCCTTTTTCTCATTATAAGTGTAACTGCTCTGCTTGGCTGACAGAGGCCTTTTAGCTGAACCGTGAAATGATTTAAATTGAGTATTGGACTAGTTCCTTTTGTGTTCCATAGTCTTATAAATGGAGGAAGGTGTTAGGAGAAGGGTACTATGGGTAAAATAAATGTTTAAATCCTTAGCTCGTTTGATTCTTTCTCTGTAAATGTTATTCCAACACCTTATTTTCAAATTTCTGGATGTCAGTAAAATACAGTGGAACACCCACTGCTACAGATGTTCTTGGCAATCTTCTAAAGTGTGCTGAGAGAGATCCATCAGCCAGACTGGGTCAAAATATATGCGCCCTGTGAAAAATTAGAGGAAAATGCAAAAAGGAGGTTTCCTTTTTGTGTGTGTGTGTGTTTCTTGTATTGAGGGGTTAGAGGAGTAAGAGTGTGGGAACAAGAGAGCTTTAAATCCCAAACACATTTTCCAGCAGGAAGAGCTGGAAGAGCTTAGTTGCAGCTGGAGAGGGGGAAGGATGCAACTGTCCTTGTCCTGGAGGCAGAAGAGGAGGACCAGTGTGGATGCAGGCTCCTGCGGGAAGAATAGAGAACTCTTTTGAGTGGCAGCTGCTTCACCTGGGAGGAAGGAGTTGGCCTGGGGAGAGCTGGGGCCTCCATGCTCCTCCTTGGTTTGAGGTGGAGGAGAGGTCAGCCAGCTCCCCTGCAGAAAAACTCGTTGTGTGCAGGAGCAAAGCTCCTTGCTCAGTATTTTCCCTGCTGTGACCTTAGGAAACATTCACTTCGGATACATCCAGGAGAGGCTCTAAGCAGGGCTTCAGCGGCTGCTGGAGAGAGCAGGATGAAGGCTGAACCTGACATGCAGATTCCAGCTCAGATGCTACCCCCAACTACTGTGTTTTTCCAGCTGACTGGAGTTGCAGTGCAAACCAGAAAGAGCAGTGCTGACCCTGGGCAACTGCACCACCCGAATCACAATGCCCTTCTTGCAGTGTCACCTTCCATAATATCACTGTTTTCCATCTACTGCTAAAATTTAAAGCAAAACTATGGCTGTCTTCAACTGGGAATAGGAGCAGGCCTTATTAGCATTCACTGTATCTGCTCACCGACAGCCCTGTGTGTCACATTATCTCATCACTGTAGGCATCCAGTGTGCCATCCTGCAGGATACATCTTATGCATTTTGAGCAGCTGGATTCTGTGTGCTAAGGCAGAACTCTGCCAGCTACCTCTCCCTGGCAGGCTGTCTCACTGTATCTCTTCTGCATTTTCACAGGACGTTCAGCCTGTGAAACTGCGAATTTCCATCAATTCACCTAGCAGAAAGGCTAGCTTAAGCTTATGATTTGTTCCAGGCAGGCAATAGCTGGAAGTGTGAGACTGCAAATCCACCAGAGCCTTCATGTGGATTCTGCAGAGTTATGCCAGGAGTTGAAAAAAACGATGTCTAGGATTAGCTCCCGAACGCAAAAGTAAGCACCTAAATTAACAGCCTGACTTTGGGAATCATCTACTGCTCAGACTGTCTGGAACCAAGACAATTTGTTTACATGATTCAAGATGGGTTCAGAAGTCTAGTTTTCAGTATCCAAATCTGAAAGTCTCATTTTAAAGCCCATCTAGGTGTCTTTGAGCACTTATTTATCATTCTATTCAAGATGCTGACTCAGGCTACTATACAGTAATACTGGGGGCAAAATCAAGACAGTGGATCATTTTTCCGCCTTACTACCACAGCACAGTCCTTCCTGGACCATCACTGGTAGTATAAAGTGAATGGTAGCCAGACACTTTGGGTTTTTACACATATCACCTGCCCCACATGCAGTATTCCAGGTCCATCCTCACTGATGGGAAACCTGTACAGCTTCAAACAGTTGATTTAAAACCCAGCTTGCCTGAGATGCTGTGAACTGCCTGCCCAGCTGCTCAATTTACCAGCTTGGTATAGGAATGGGAGAGGACTTTGTGCTTTCAAAGCTACATTTGATTTAAGGAGAATTTCTGCAGAGGTGTCACATGGTGGATTCCCATGATATCTCCTCACACTGTATTTCAGCTCACCCTCAGGCTGAGGCTCCCTGGGAGGCTAGGCAGTCTCTGGGCTCCCTAGGCCCTCTGACAGTGCACCAGCCGCAGAGCTGGGTCACATGGGCAACAAAAGGCTTTGGATTTTGCTTTTTTGCATGATTTTTTCCAAATAAAGACACAGATTGAAAGATTAATGAGCCTCGGTAATGGCTATGCCTGTAGCATTTGACTGCTGGGAATTGGCTTGTCATTTTGTGCCTAGTTTACAAATGGAGGAAAAATGGTCTAGTCTCCATTCAGCTGTACCACTTTTCACCCCAGAATTGCCTTTACAGCTCATATTTGAGCTGCAAGCACATATTTTCCTCTTTCCTTAGTACACATCCAGCTCTCTCACATATTAAATAGCAGGTGCTTAGGATAAAGCATATTATTCTGACAAACATTTTCATCATGAGGTAAATTGGCACATACGAACTGCTTTAAAATACTTACTGAGTAATTGAATACAGCAGTACAGGTTACTATGCAGATGTCTGTAATAGTTTATGATTGCACACATTTCCCTGCTAAAGGGAGAGACAGTTCCACAGGTAGAGCTTGTTGTTTAAAAAAAAAAAGAGGAGGGAAAAGAAGAAGGAGCAGTCCCTGCTACCCCCATAGGATATTCTTAAAAAAAACAGATGGTTACATTTTGCAGAAGCTTTTGAAGAAAACTTTAAAGAACTATGCAAATTTTTGCCATTGCTTTTTTTGGTTTGCATATTTCTTCTTGGTTTCCTTCTCTATCACACATGATTGCAAATCTGTTTCAACCTATAAATAGCTCTCTTCTTGCAAGCAAAGAGCTTTGTAACAGCAAGACACATTTTCGGGGGGGGGTGTGGAGTGGTGATATTACCATTATTCTTTATCTTTTAGGATATTCTGGGTTGTAAAGCTCAATGCTTTACATTTGATTAATGTGTCAGATCAAAACCATAATCCTTGCCCCAAGGTGTTTACAGGCTCAAAGGGACACTTTCAAACAGTAAATTATATTTCTGTCTGAAATGGCTTTACCTGCCGTTTTGACAGGTAGCACTTATAGCCAACAGGAAAAAGCAGAGGGAAAGCTTGTTTCTCTGTTTATTATACCTTGGTGTGCAGCTTTGCCAGCACCTCATGCTTAGTCAGTGTTACAGCTTTGCTGTTAGCCCCTAGCCTTTCCTGTGATGTGTGCTGAGCAGGAATCACAGAATAGTGTGAGCTGGAAGGGACCTTCAAAGCTCCTCTAGTCCATTCTCCTTGCCATGGGCAGGGACATGTTCAGGTCACCCAGAACAACATCCAGCCTGGCATTGAAAGTCTCCAGGGATGGCACATCCACCACCTCTCTGGGCAACCTCTGTCAGCATTTTACCATCTTCATGGTAAAGAATTTCTTCTTCACATGTAGCTTGAATCTCCCGTTGGTTTAAAATCATTACGCCTCATCCTATTTCAACAGGCCCTGTTAAAAGGTCTCTCCCTATCTTTCCCCATCTTCATTCCCTATCAGCTCTTTTAAGAGCTGAAAGGCCATAATAAGGTCTCCCTAGAGTCTTCTCTTCTCCAGGCTGAACAACCCCAGCTCTCTCCATCCTTCCAATCGTTTTTGTGGCATTGCACCTTCACCGTCTGTTCTGGCCTATGCTCATGGACTTGTCCTTCCCTGTTAGAGAATGTGAGGCTGCCTGCCCTGGCAAGACCTGCAGCACTTCCATGTTCCTGGCCAAGGTGTCCCTGGCTCACATTCAGGAATCACCAAGGAGGCAAGGGACAGAGGAATGTTTCAGTCAGTGCCCGGGGTACTGCAACCTCATGCAAGTTTTTGCACAGCACAAAAACTGCTTCCAAGTGGGATTTCCTAAAGGCAATGCTTTTCATCATTTTTTTTTTGTCTCACAGTAAAGCTTGGTGATTTAAATAAATAAATTTACAGCACACAGTTTCAGACCCCTTCCAGGAGTGTGCTGAGTAAAACTTACACTGAGTTTCAACAATCTCTGGGTGCACTGTGCTGTGGTGAAGAAGAGTTGGCCTCTGCTGGCTGTGTCTACACTAACAGTAGGTGTATAGCACCCTATACACAGGGTGGCCTGGGTCCATCATCAGCCAGACCACGTACCTGTCAGAGTGTGCTGCCTTTTTTCTAGTCCATGTACTGTTCTCATGGGGACAAATGCTTGGGAAGGGGTGACCAGTGCACATCCCCAGCCCTTCCTACTGTGGGGCTGACAAACATCCAAGGCCTACAGCCAGCACAGTTTTCATGGAGTGATGGTTGCTATAAATTGCTCTTACCAGGCTTTTGTTTTTCTTTATTTGTTGGGTACCTGTTCAAAAAGCAAATCAGATCCACCTCTGTTATAACTTTACATATTTGCAATATAATCTGTTAAATCTGACATTATTTTCTAACTGTGCAAACATTTTGCTTTTGGTTTTCTGTTTAACAAAATATCAGCCAGTAACACACTCTTTAGTGGTGCTGTTCTGTAATTTAGCAGTGCTAAATAGCATTCATAAGCTGATGATGCAACCTTTTGCAACAGGTGATTTGATATTTTAATGTTTTCTCCACCAGTTGTTTGTATAAGGAGTAACAGGAAATGGCAGTGAAATACTCAAACCTGTATTTCACTGTAAACTGCTTAAGTTAAGGCCCAGTGAAGTGCGGCTAATTGTCAGATGTTACTATGCTAGGTCTCTCATGTCGAGATAAAATAAAATAGATATCCATCATTACAGGTTGAGCTATAGACTCCTTAGAAGTACTATCTCAGTGTAATAGGCATAACAGAGTAGGACAAGTTTGTTTTGGCTTGTTTTTAACTCCCAGTGTGTAAACAATCCATGCCTGCTTTCTTCCAGAAAGGACACTTTTTCTTATATAAGAAACATGATCTTTTTGCTAACCTTGGCTGGTATTTGTGGCACAAGTAATTAGCATTAATAAATGCCTTCTTTGTCAATATTTAAACCTTGTAAAATTGCCTTTGATACTTAAAAGAGTTTGACTCTGGATCAGGTTGCTCCATGCCATGCCTTCAGACATTTTTTAGTCTGCATTAATCTTGATACCATCTGTTAAGGAGGTACCGTCAGACCCAAAATGCAAGCAGTGTTTGAGATCTAATGAATCAGCAGCCTCTAACCTGAGCCTCTGCATAATGCAGTTAACTTATTTAAACTGCTTCCTATAATGCTCCTTACAAGAAGCTGTTCTCTTCTCTCCTTCACACCTCAGAGCTCTCCATTGTGTCAGTAAGTGACAAGTGAGATCACATGCATTACAGCAGTGCATAGAAAAGGTCTGTTTAGAAGATTTCCGTCACAGATTTGACTGGTGGCTTATTGGTTGTTCTGCAATTCTTTAAATCAAGTGGTCACTTGTGATGACGTCCTTATAGCCACATAGTCTACACTTTCCTGTAGATACTACTTAAACCACTGCAGCTAACTGTAGGTATGAAATTGGCCTAATTTTTGCAGTGCACCCACAAAGATAACAGGAATGGAAAGAGTTTGGCACTTGTGACAACTGGGCACTGCGCTCGGGTACCACACCTAGAGAGCAATACTTGGTAAAACAGTGAGACTGCTGGAACAGAAAACTTCCAGATGAGCTTGCATGCAACGTTCAGATTAATGAGAGGAAAATTCAGATCTGAATTTTTACAAAGCCTGTAGTTTTCAGAGGCAGCCTTCTCCTTCCACAGGGAGTTTAGGAAATCATCACCATGAGAGCAGAAGACTATCTATCCTGCCCTGGCACATGCTGAGAAAGAACATGTGAATGAAAATCAGTTGAACTGATTTCCAATCACTGGGGTATAAGTAGGTACAGCTCCAATAAAACCTGTGATTTTTCACTTGTTGAAGAACACCTTGTGGCATCTAGTCAGTGATGCTGAATAGACATACAACTCAACATAATCAGCAATTCCTATAGGAATGAATGTGGGAATCTGTGATTTCCTTGTAGATGCTCTCAGAAACCCAGGACTCAAAAATATATCCTTTTTTTTAAGTTTGGAGGTGAAAATAAAATAGGAAGCCTCATGGCATAAGTTGCTCCAAAATAACCTGTTATAATTTATTTGAGACTAAACAGAAGAGTATGAAGCTGATCCTGCCTTGACAAAACAGGCCTGTAGGACAGTGGGCTTCCTGACATCTTTCAGAATAGGCTGAGGAGTAGGTCATAAGAAATAACTGTGTCTTCCTGTACAGGCTTTTATGCTTTTTCTAATGTCCACAGAGACCATCAGCTGTGCTCTGCCCATTGACATGGGGTTAGTCCCAGGAATTACGTGTTAAATTTGTCTAGAATAGGACAGAGAAATTGCTGTTAACATTAGTGAGGGGAAATTCAATTTGGCTTGGAGCAAAACAAGCATCCTGACCAGACCAGACAAACTAATATGAGTGCAATTAGAGATGTATTTCTAGAGCTACAGCTGTATCATAAGAGGAAGAAACTTTCTCGTATCAGGCATTAAGAGGTCTTTCAGAGGGCAAACAGATTGCCTTAAGCCACTCAAGGAGAAATGCTGGAATCAGAATTGGACTCTGAAATATTTCCTCCAAGTCCATCATTTAGACATTAGTCTGTCTTTCTTGACATTGGATGATTATTCATTAATAAGTTAATGAATATAACTGTAACTGGAATATAAAGACTAAAATATCAGAGGATCAGCTAGCATTGTGAAAGGAAATATGAATAAATTAATTATTACCTGCGTAGCCTAACACCAACTTAAACTAAAGGACTCTACCTTGATCCTGATTTCCACCAGTTCCCTCTGGAGCTGATTTACACTACCATCAGCTGCTGATGTAGTTTGTTGTCCCAGCAACCAGCCACCATCTGAATAAAAGCTCCAAGGCTTGGCTGAGAAATACCAAGACCTAGTGCTATGTGAAGCATCTTAATGCATCCATTTGAATTCCACTTTTGATATGGAAGTCCCAGGTCTCCTGTGTGCCCTCTTCCTATGCAGGTGTTTTGGAAACAGTTGTTTTGGCAACAAAGCTGAGGTCCCAGTGTATTGCAATTGCACCATAGAACATAATAAAATCATCTCCCCTGCTCCAGCCCACAAATTCCTGTCTCTGTCTAAGCCTATTTTGCTGTGTCTGGAAAACTTCTGGCCCCAGTGCCTTGTCAACATGCATGACTTCTTATCGCCTAATTATCTGTTCCAGTATAATCATGAAGTCTTTTAACATTTTTCTTTCTCCCCAAAGAAAATAAATCTCAATCACTAGAAAATGACCTTCAGCTTCTATTGTAACAATGAAACAAAAAGCTTTCTGAGCAATATCAGCTTCATCTGTACTTTTCCATTGTCATGCCTGAAAGACTCATTAGTTGCTGATGGTTTCTCCTGGTTTTAAAGAATTTCTTTTTGTTTATACTAATTTTATTGCCCATACCTTTACTGTTTATAAATTTAACTGCCTTTATCAAATTCATCTTTACCTTTCTACTCTGCCACTTCCACACTAATCCCAGCAATTGTTGTTGTAAATCATTTGAAGATGCTTTGTTCATTTACTTCAGTCTTCTGAGGTCTCAGTGGTGCTTGCAAACTTGGTAGGTTTCAGTTCTTGGAAGGATTTCTTCATTTTCCTTCCCACGAGGAGGAATGAAGGAATTTCTTACATGCCTGTACAGGAAAGGCTTACAAGGCAAAGCTGGAAGCAGTGTTTCCTTCCTGTCACATAGGTGGCACAGATCTAGGTTGTCAGAGCACAGGGGAAGACACACAGCCAGAAGAGCCAGCAGGGAGGGATGGCCTTACCATGTCCTTTGCCTGACTGCTCTCAGGTGCAGCCAGCTTCCTGAGTTTTCATATTTCTTAGTATTAAATGGAGGAAAAATACTCCTAATCTGACCCAAGACGAAGTCCCAGACCCGCAGTCTGGGGCATTGCTTTATATTCCTCTGCTGTATCACATTTACTATCAGTTTTAACGTTTTTCTTTCAGCACCTTGCCCCAGGGATTTTCTGGGGAACTTGCTGCTTTCCCAGTGTTATCTGCTCTGATAGAGGTAAATTTTCACCCCTCTGAGTTTTGTCTTAAGACAGTCTCACCAGTCTGAGGGAGAGCTTTGTATGCTTTCAGTCTGTTTGGCTTTATCCTGTCTTTGTCTTCCTTCCTTACAAAAACCCTGTTCCCTGGAGACAATCACAGTCACAGGTGCAATACCCCACCCTATTACTCCAAGTGGTGTGGGAAAAAAACACATTTTAGCCATCAGTGTCCTGGTTGCATCAGGATAGAGGCCTGATGTTGTTTGCAAGTCCAGGTGTCCCCTGGGATCACAGATTGTATTAGCCCTTGAGCCACTTCCATCTCAGTTATCTGATCAAAGTGGATCTTCAAATTCAATTGTTCTGAATTTTCTCTTATGTTTTCACTTGCATTTAACTCTGAGGCCTAATAAAATGATAATCATGGCTCCCCAGCCATATTCCCCTTTATTCTGTGTATCCCCTCATTTAATAGCTTCCTAATTCTCTGCACTTAAAATTCTTTCACTTTTATATTCCTGATCTTTATGTCTACCATTTTTCTAGGTTTCACCATGGCTGCTTCCCTTGGTAATTATCAAAAACAATAATGAAGAGTTTGGGTCATGTACTGAAAAAGGGTCATGATTCTAGACAGAGTCCTTAACTAAAACAAAAAAAAAAATAAAGCAATTTCTCCTTAAGCAGAATTTACCTTTTAATTTCTTACAGTTTCTTTCTGTCTTTCTTTTGAAACACACAAATACTGTTTTTAAGAGAAGTCTCTGGAAAGTTTCTCTATTTAAAGAAAGCAGCTCAGTTAATTTCTGTGCATCCTCTAAGTTAGACTTGCAAGGAGGAAGATGTGCTACAAAGACACACGACGCAACCTTTCTGGTAAGCCCATTCTATCATTGTCAAGTTATATCAAAGTAGCTTAATTGTAAAACAAAGAAAAAAAGAAAAGTATCATTTCCTTAAGTATGTTATATCATTACACTTCATAATATGTAAAGTGATTTTAAAATGTTATTTCTTACAATAGTCAGGCACAGGCCTATGTATATTGATTTTCCTATGGAATCAAATTCCAGTTACACTGGGTCCATCAGCCAAAGGTAACTACCTTGCTAAGGTAATGTTTACTTAGCTTCTCCTGCAGCCACCCAACACACAACTATAATGTTACACACTGGCTGACTGATGGACCCTGTATTGCAGTTCTTTATTCCTCTTTTGAAAACATAGATAGCTTGAGAGACTGTCAGACATCCTGCGTGCAAGTAAATTCACACATTATGCCAGTCATTCTGAGACTGAGATCTTGTGCACATGAAATTCAAAACTTCTTGCTTTGCTCTACTCACTTCTTCCGGAATTCTTCACAGGTGATTCGCAGTAAATACCATACTATATACATGTTAAGATTCAAAACACACCCTAAAGGAGACAGGAGTCTGGGACCAAAGAAAAGAAAAATCTGGGATTAACAATCAAGATCGAGGTTTCACAAAATATTTTGACTGAACTTCATTTCTGTAATTCTGCATTGCTATTTGTACTTCTTTCTTTCCGCCTTTTAAATCAAGCTAGTTGAAGGGAGTAAAGAAAGGGTATAGCATCTCAAAAATCCTATTTTCTTGAAACAGTTCAAAGTAATTGTGCATTGATTCCTCGGAGATAAAGGAATGCTATTTATCAATTGATTTTAAAAGCTAGAAAGCAGTGGTTTGAGATCACTTGCTAACTAAAGAAGTTGGGGGTTGAAAATAACAGAATAATAAATGGCCACGGTTTGGTCATGCAGGTGTGAGGTAGACAGTCGATATCTTCCAGTGGTGTGGATTATTTGCTGATGCAGCTAATTTGCAGTGCCTTTGGAGGGATATTACAAACTCTTTAAGAGAGGTTAGGAAGGAGAAACAAACAAAAGCCATCTTCAGAATCTTTTCAAAGAGCAACTTAAAATACAGTTTGCTTTACATATTTCTTTTATCCCAGACTTCCTCTGAGAAACTGCTTAGATATTTATAGTCAGCTACAGCCCTGCAATAATGAACACAATAATGATTGTGCCTGCTACCTTCAGTATACGAGAGAACTCAGGGAAAACACCCAGCAGAAAACTCACCTTGAGATAAAAGCATCCTGGGAAAGGAGCTTTTAGATTAATTTTGTGCACATGGCTTGGTCTGTCATGCTTTTCAACAATAGCCCACATGGTGGACCTGTAGATCTCTGCCACTGTCTGCATGATCCCAACATTTATTTCCACTCCAGGGAAGCCTGCTGCACACCCCTCCCTTCCCCCCCCCCATCCTTGGTAGTGAAAGACCTCAAAATATGACTCCCTGGCCCAGAAGCAAAGGCATTCTCTTGTCCTGCCCTGGGTTATGACACCAGGTTTTGGTAATGGAGGAGCACATCCTGGGGCACATTGAGGAGAGCAGCACCCACTCGAGACTGGGCAGGTGGGCTACAGGGGACATCCATGAGAAAGGGGATTCTGCCTGCAGGTTTGTTGGAGTGCTTGTGATTTTTTTTTATTTGCTTCCGTCAGCATAACTTCCATATGAGCAGAGGTATCCTCTGAATGCAGCACTATAGCTCCACCAAATACCTAAGAAGAACTGATCTGGAATTCTGAGTTATGCAGATCTTGCCAGTCCCACCAAGAAGCCCTTTCTTGCTAGCATGTATTGGTTATTGTGTTACAGGTGATTGCTGTGCACAGTGAATGAGTTACACTGAAATCAAGAAGGTAACAGCTTGCTCACCTTCACTTCTTTCTTCTAAGGGCAATGCTGCCACTGCTTTTCTTGGTTGAAAGCTCTAGGCCAACATTTTTGAAAATCTTGGTTTGTGACTAATTTGAAAAGGTTGCTCAGTGTAAGGTGATGCTGAGCTCCTACCTTTGGTTCCCCAGGCTAGTAAGTCCTCCTTAAGGTGGTCACAAACAGGTCTGTCAAATGTTTAGCATCCTATAAAAGATTGTTAAGTGGTACTATTTTCATAGTGTCACTGTGAAGTTTTTATATGAAAAGGAAAATCTCTCCCTTATGTTTACAACATTTTGTTACAAATTCTTGGGGCTTTGAATGAAACCATTATAAAGTCGGTAAGAAATCACATCCAAGGGACCTGTGAACTGCACAGTAATAATAATCAGACAGCACTGTTTTCCCAGTGCAAATTGCCCATTCCTGTTTTGGTAGGATTATTTTCTATGTGCCTTTTCCCTTTCTTCAAAACAGGAGTAACTGAAAGAAAGTGTCATTCAAGAGGTTCTTACTTTGTTTGACAAAGAAATCTTTAAAGCAACTTCTCCTCATCTTCACCAGAGCTCAAGGAGGTAAAGTGACAGTTTATAGTTCAAGGGGAATAATTTCTACTGACAAAATAATTGCTTACTAATAAATATAATGTACAAATGGTAATACCATCTCATGTAAAAACTTAGAGCATATTTCCTCAATATGTTTCAATAAACTATTCAGACAATAATTTTTTAAATGTACAGAATTACTCAGTTCTTTATATTAGAATGTCACTTCTTGAAACAACACATGCAGAATTACTTTAAATGCCATTTCATTAAATATTACAGTAACACTGAAGAATGTACACACTTTCTCCTGTGAAATAGATAGGCTTCTCACTGAAAAACTGAAGAAAAAAGAAACCCAAACCAATGCTGATACATGTAAAATTCCTGGTTTTCACTAAGAACTGATAGTTTTATAATTAAAGTTACACATTTCAAAACAAGAAAAAAAAAAGATTGAGATATATAATTGCCCACAAAAATTGTAGATAGAAGCTTTCTGACCAGGTGTGAAGATGTGCATCTATGTCTGATACATGGATTGTGTTTTGAAGTAGAATTTCCAAAGGCTTTGCATCCAGCCAGGAGACAATTTCCCAACAACCTCAGCATCTCTGATGCAAAGTATCTGAAAAAAATCCTGTCAGTGTAGGATATATCAGGTGCTGTTCTGCCCTTTTCTTAAAACCTATCTGCAACTGTAAGTCCTGACCTCAGCTGGAAATCTAGTTTATTTTTGGCAGAAAACACTTACTTTCTGCTGTGTGTTAATAACTTTAACTAAAACTGCCCTTCAACACAGTTTTGGAAGCATAGCTGAAAGCTCAGTTACCCTTGAACTGTTTGCTACTGTCTTGATGAAGAACAAGAGCAAAGGATTTCATAAAATCCTCATTTTATACTTTCAAGCAATCCTTGTATTCTGTAAATAAATCACATGGATAACAGTATACATAGGTCCTGCAGCAGAGCAGTGGCCTTGGATTTATCCTTGTGTGTAAATTGTTCATATGCATAAGAGTTTGTAAGATGAGAACTTAATCTTACGCTTTCCCTATTATATCAAGAGGGTAGCTGAGAGAAGCATGAGAGATGCATAACAGGAGCAGGGAAAATCAATAGTGTGATTTGGGCAGAAGAAATCAATGGAACAATGCAGCGAAAGAACCAAATATAGTGGTGTGGATGGAGGTAATCAGTAAAAATACATGTGTTTTGTGATGCAAGGTGAGTGAACAGGTCCAGATTGGACAGTTGGCTAACCTGGACTTTTAGAATCATAGAATAGTTAAGGTTGGAAAGGAGCTTGAGGTGCTTCCAACCCCCCTGCCACGGGCAGGAGCACCATACACTAGACCATGTCATCCAAGAACACTGCCAGGGACAGAGCATTCACAACTTCGAGATTTCCACCTCTAGTTATTAATTTTTTCTTGTGTTAGGTTACAAGTTTGACTGTAACTTGGTACAAAGGCAGCTTCCATATTACCCATGAAAGGGAGCTGGGCTTTAACCAGGCCATAAGTCTAATCCTATTTGACGGGCTGCTTTTGTTGTGTTATATATATTTTCTGGAAACATTCTGCCCAGCCTTCCTTCTGGCTTGGGTCCTCTATAATGCTGCGTTGTTTGTTTGCTTACTTTTCCCTTGGGTACTGCTAAAACAGGTATAACCTCAAAACTGATTTCTCCATGAAGGAACACTCTCTTTTTTTGGGGCTATACAATGGCACAATTTTTATTTCTTGAAGCAAGCTCATGACTTTGTCCCACTCTAGTTGAAAATATTTTTTACTGCTTTGGTGGTAGATACAGGATATTTATGTTTCAACTCTGCTTCATGGGTTTCTGAAACGATAAGATACCATCCCCATAAGCTACATATCTGACCCCAATTCTGCTACACCATTTATTACATTTATCTCATATTTATCTCATTGCTGCTGTGTGGACTTCTGCAGCTTCAGTCACTGCACACTTTGTACTGCCCAAGCAATGTTTTACGTAACTATTACAATGCTAACAATCAACAGTATGTAATCTGAGCTTCCTGATTTACAAACCACCACTATCACCTACCAGCATGCACAGCTCCTCCTAGACTGGGCCTTTGCAAAAGCAGTCAGTGCTCTTTTCAGCTGCTGGGGAGATCTCACAAGGTCTGAGGCACTAAGACTCACTGCTGGGCTTTGACCTTGTTTCCCTGATTGACTTTTCCCAGCCCTCAGCATCCTCTGGCTCTTCCACAGGAACTCTGGGCTTCTCTACACTAGGTCATGAGAGCTGAAGCTTCCCAGAGATATTTTTAACTCACGGGAGTTGACTCAATAGAATAACACCGAGAGACAACATGTGTCAATCGTGTTGCCTGCTGGGGATATTACGCTTCTGGTACAGAGTTACTAAATCTTGAAAGGTCTGATGACCAAGGGCACTTTTTTCCCCTGTGGCATGATAGTTCTGCCAGGAGGGCTTAAATGTTTGTTTGCAGAGAAAAACAGAAATGTGGCGCTCTTTCTGCTGTAACTGGCACTAAGAATTGCCTCTGAATAGGTTGGTTCAGCAGACATGGCAGAAGTGAGCGAAAGGGCTTATGCCAGAGCTCAGGGACAATCCCAGGACAGAAGGCTGTTATTCCAATGCTGCAAATTTTTCCAATCCTCAAATTCGTTTTCAAAGCTCTTAAAAAAATAAAATTAAAAAGCATTTATTAATAACTTGTCTGCTTCAGAAAGTGCTTTGCTGTGCTGATATTCACATCCCCAGGACAGAGTCACACTCTGCTGAACTGATGCTACTTCCTAATTTAACTCTGTGTTTCTGCACTTATCTAGTGAATTTTCTGGCCATGTTCTTGTAGCTCTAAACCACATTTGATGACTTAAACAGAGTGAAGAGGTAAGGAAGGAAAAGGGAACAGAGGGGGCAGTGTATAGCGTATAGCAATAGCAAACAAACCTGCTATGTGCCCCAGTTTCAGGAGTTTGAACTTATGTTTGAACCTATGTTTCCTCTCTTGGAAAACACAGGCATCGGAGCAGGGTACTTTGCTATAGTTTGCTTTGCTATAGGGCTGCAACAGGTCCTAGCCTCCAGATTTGAATCCAGGAGACTGGGAGCAGTGCTGCACGCCCAGCAGAGAGTTGTCTGCCAAGAGCAACACTGCCCATAAAGCCGAGCTCCAAGGCAGGGCTTTATGGTACAGGCAGGGTAGAAGGTCCTTTTTCATTGTCTTTTACTGAGAAACCTTCAGAAGGGCTGGGAAAATCAAGCTCCCTGGTTTTAAATTTTGCAATCTAACAGATGAATGCTTTTTGAAGCTCCCTAGAGGTCTGTTTACAGCTTCTTCCACTGAGCTCCCAGTGTGACAATGCTGTAAGTGACGTCACTTTTCCAGCAAGAAGAATGCCTTCTCTGGGACACCCAGGAGACAAAAATGTCTATTATAATTAAAAATATCTTCTTCATTTTTGAATGCATGTCACAGATTATGGAGGAAAACTCAGCAGTCTTTCTCACTGATTTGAACTCCTAGATTTCCACACTAAATCAAAAGCATTTTGGGGGGAGGCATCCTCATAGATGAGCAAAATCCTGTGTGATAAGGGTGCAATTATATATATGAAAATGAAATGTTGTGATTCAAGAGGCAATGCTAATACTTCAGAGGACCACAGGACAAGATGCAGAGCTCATCTACTGCACAGCCAACCCAGCAAAGCTCTCCCAAAGTCACGTTGATGTCTTCCTTGAAATTAAAGATTTGCATTGCTGTAACCAAGGGGAGAGTTGTACCCTATGACTTTAAATCACAGCTTTGGCATTAGTGCCAGAGGCCCAATTCCAAGGCTGTCAGAAGAGGATTTCAAGGAGCTATTTATTGACTAGGAAAGAAGGTTACCCTTTCAGAGAGCATCAGCCTGACTTTTCATTTCTTTTCATCTTCCCAGGACTTTTGCAAAAGTAAAGGAGACCTAGAAACAGGGAACTGGGCAATCTTTTACATACGGGGAACTGCTCTAACATGTTAATCAGCTGCAAGAAAATGCAGGATCTAAAATAATCTCTTCATCTTTTGGGGGCCCATTCATTCTGTGTTTACTCAGGCAGTGCAAAGTTCTGAAAGAATAACTTGAATGAAAGCAAGAATAAATCTTCATGTTTAGGTTAGGCATGGAGGTATTAGGCATTAGTGTAGCTTTAATATCTGTGTAGTTAATGGGGAGAGCAAAAGGGGTATCGAATGAGCATTTCCGTTTACTATCTTCCATAAATCAGAGGAATTACTATTAAAAATCTTATTTCTTCATTCAGGCATTCTAATACAAGGACCAGAGCTGGGAAATAATTGTAGCTAATTCAAGAATGTTTCCAAAGTCCCACATATGGAGGCAAATACACGCTTCCTACCATGTATAGTTGTTTGAGTTACATTCAAGTGAAGCAAATGGGATTGTGAAATGTTCAATTTGACCCTACATATGAAAATAAGTTCTTCCCACTGTGTGTTTGTGAAAGTTGCCTGGGGGTTGCTTTATTTTAGCTAGGGTGCTGACAAGGAAGGCAAGTATACTGAAAACAAAGCAGCCAACGTTCACAAACATGATAAATGTGCTTTCTTTCCAGAAAGTCAGGCAATCTTTTCTTACTCTGGAATTTAAAACACTGTATGCAATGTACATATCGCTCAGCCTAGACAAAATTCTTATATTAAGGGGCTATAAGACACATGATTTTAAACTTAGACTGGCTGAGGGTTTTTCCTGCAGCTTTTCTCCTTACAAAGTCACATTTGCATAGAAAACTTTCTATTAAGCTTCATTCAACCAAAAACTCTGACTCCATTGAGAAGATATTTATGTTGAGGTAAATGCTGACCTTGATCAGGGTTTTATTGCAGTTTTTGACCTTTGGCTATTTTTTCAAGTATTAGCTGTTTAGAAAGCTGGTCTGAATTCATGGATGTTTCTTTGACATACCTCCTCCACTCCCTTTCCTCTCAGGTAAATTTTGGCCTCAGGGCCTTTCTGGGGAGATATGTACCAAGAAAGAGCTGCCCAAAGTAACACGGATGAATTCTGCAGCATTTAAACCGCTACCACAAATAATAGGATGTCTCTGCTTTTGCGTCTTAATCACACACCTACTTTCTATGTTGCTTAAAGGTGCATAGAGATGTCAGGGGACTCATGGCAAACATTGAGATCATGTGTTACAAGAGACATAGGGTAAACTCTTCATCTGGTCGCTTGTCCCCTATCCACTGCCCTGACTTCTGGGCTTGGTCAGTTTGATACGTACCTCTGAAATGAGTTGGACAAAACACCCTGTCTGAGTTCAGGAGAGTTGTCACAGCCCCTAACTGCCCCAAGCCTTAGGGATGTGCGCAGCTGGGACTGACCACAGGCACACAGTGCTGTCATCCAGATGAAAGAGAAGAAAAGGCTGGAGGAGTGAGTTAACACACCTGACTTCTGCTTCTGGAGGCCTAGTTTGCTTCAAATGTGGGGTACACACGACAAGTGTAATGGGTTTAAGTCTCATCACTTGGGCTTCAGCTGACACATCTCCATCAAAAGCTGACACATTATCTCCAATAGGAGAACTGCTCAGGGGAAATTTTCACTGCTGTGTATGTTTGTGAAGAAAGAGAAGAAAAGAAAGGCAGAAACAGTTTTGAAACACAGGCCAAAGGGAGCTAAGGGTGAAAGGAGCTGGCTTGGCACTTGCCAGCATAGCATTAGCTGCTTCTCTGAGACAGAATAGGGAGTCCACAGACACACTTGGCTGCTGTCCTGAAGGCCAAGTGGCAGTAGGTTAATACATAGCTGCCCATTGCACTCCCTGGCTTGACTCAGAGCAGGGCACAGGCTGCAAAGGCAGCTGCAGGCACTGTCCACCTAGTTCAAAAGCAGTGATGTCTGATGGGTTCTGTCAAGCTTCCCTTGGGCAAAATTGCTATCAATGATCTGAGAGATGAAGTGCACACAGGTGAGATGTCAAGAGATGTAAACCTGTGCTTGCAAACCTCAAACCTGAGCTTACAAACTATCAAAGTGTGTGCTAGTGCTACAGCATTTGGAGGTGCACATCAGCCATCTCCACAGTAACCATGTGTTTTACTCAGTGTACCCATGGAGTTACAGAGCTAGCCAATATAACCAATTAAGCCCTTGGCAGATTATGTTCATGCTGAGCCTTGGGCTACTGCAGTTTGCTTGCCAGCAGCACTAAAGTGAGCTGAAACAAAGTTAGTTCAGGAATATGTAGCGTCTGTGCAATGGCTTAGCTATAGGTGTATCTAAACCTAGAAGGCCATGCACTGTAGGAAGATGTGCCAAACCACAATAAACCAACAGATGATCACCAGGAGTCCCTTGCTATTTTTGGTCTGTATCACTTGCTACAAGTACTCTAACATGTACAGGCTGCTGCAGGTCTGGAGGGTGGGCTGACAGCCTTCAAACTCCTAGATGAAATGTGTTAATCAGCCTCTTCTATGAGGCACAAGACCTGCCAGCAGCAGCCACTATCCTGGGGGCTGCCAGAGCCTTGGCAGCTGTACATGGGGCAAGACAGAGGTGTGGGTTGACAGTCCTGGGCAGCATGCAACATTGTGCATCAGGGACGCTGCTCACCTGCACAAGCACAGCAGAGGCACTGGAACTGAGTCTCTGATTAAAACTCATGAGCACCTGGGGAGGCAAGAGGAAAAAGTACCCACCACGTTAGAACCTTCCCTGAGGACTGCAGGGTATGATGAAAGAACACATGTTCTGCTTTACACTTGGAGCAGGACCTAGGTTCACACATGAGTACATGAGAAAATGAGGTTTAATTACTTCACCATTTAAAGAAATAACTACTAAAATAATAGCATTTTGATGAAGCAAAGGTTATCTGTCCTGGAACAGCAGATATTCCTCAGTGACTCTGCTGATGAAAAGCACAGCCAGTATGAGCTTTGGGAAGCGCGGGAGTGCTAGCCCACTTGCTCTTCCAAGCAGTCAGTTGGCTATTTATGGCATTTCCCTTATCTCCCAACAAAATTAATTTTACCACACACATTGTAATATGCTTTTGTCTCAAACAGCAGAGACTCGTAAGTTTTCCTTACTCCCCAAAATTCTCCCTGATATTTGTGGTGCATGTCTGAACTGGAGGAAAATACTGGGAAGGATCTGGCCAAAGAAGCACTGAGGAGAATATCAGTGTGTGGTCCCAGCACAGCTTTCAGAGATCTACGTAGCTTATTTGTGCTGCTTGCAAGTGAGAAGAGGATTTTTTTGCCAACCGCATGAACTCAGCCTTTGATCTTAAAATCAATTGGTGTTCTTTTGCTTCTCACACCACCAAAGGTGTTTAAAAATCTGTTACCAGAATTATGCTTACAGTTTAGATTTAGAGCATGGGAAGCTCCTGCCTGTTCTTACTTTGTGAAATAAAAAGCATGGGTTAACAATAACTAATTAGGCAGATTCCTTAAAGATGTTGTGTGGGAAGGTGCAGGATTAAACCTTAATTCTTTGTGATGCACCTTGTTTGTGCTGATGTATCAAACTACAGCTACTGCAAAATCAGCCTCCCTAGCTGCTCCATGGCTTTCCTTGCATAGGAAGATGCTGCTAACACGTAGGTGGTGAGGACTGCTCAGTGCCACCTTGGAACATTCAGGCTGTAGACAATGCATCAGGAATATGATGGGAATGAACCATTTGCCAGAGGACCTTGACTAACAGAGGCAGAAGGAGAGGATGAAGCTAATCAGATTACCATAATTTGAAGCAGTTAAGAGGTTCCACTGGATATCAGCTCTTTAGGTATTGGAGGGAGCATTAGTTTCCTCGAACACTCCTGTCTTTTCTGTATAGTTGCACTGTGGGTGAGGCTGTTGTTTCATTGAGACAGCTGCAGTGTTACTGAATCGCTGATGCTTAAACCTAGCACCCCTCAGAGCACCCAGTTTCTGCTGCCTTCCTTATGGGAAAGGAATCACTCTTCCTTTGCATTTGCTTCCTTTACCTATAGGGATAATAAATTCAGGTAAGTTAGTACTTCTTTAGTATTCCTTCACATACAGTACCAACACAGTGATGCAACCAAAATAAGGACACCCTACTGTGACATAGTGGAGCTCCTGGTGTTATATTTTATGCATGTTAAAATTCTGCTCATGGCAGGATTTAAAGAATGTTTTTTGTACTGTATTGCAATCCTTAGTTTTCCACTGATCTGTAGTTTACTTGATGGAAGAGGATGTCAGTGCTGTTAAATGCTACCCTGCTGTGGAAAGGATTCCTCAAAGAAAGCTATGCAGCACTTCCTAAAGACAGTCAACCTACAGTTCCACTCTGTCTCCCTGTGAAGATTGTTCCAAGAATGGTTCCCTGGGCTGTTGCCTGCATTATTGCAAAGGAAAGCAAATGTTTGTTTCAGCCAAGGCCTAGTAACAAGCTGCCATTTTTGTCATATTTAGCATGTTTGTTAATGTACAGATCAACAGAAACATAACTTGGGTGGGAAGACATGGTTCATGCTGAAAGGTGTGCACTGAGTCATCAAAGGCATTTTACCTTCTGCTAAGCCTAATTTTTAAACAGTTAGAAAAGTCTTCTTATTACAAGGTGACATAGATGACTTAAAAATAAATGAGCTGATTCTTAATTTAGTTACAAGAATGCTAGGACTACCCCCTGCATACATTAGGAGTGAATACATTTCATGGAGGATGGCATAGATTTGGAGAGGAGATGGAAGATTAACTCTGTCCAGATCCTTCTGAAGGCTGCAGAGAAATCAGTTATGAAACTGGCATGCTCCACTAAGAGTGGTTTCCCTGTGATGAATGAAACCTAAGGCACAAAGAAAACTAGAGTGCCTCACAAGATGTGCCATAAAAAGTCTATAACAAGTCAGGGGAAGAGAGAGACTTTCAAAATTTAATTTGGTGTAAGAGTTATTTCATGTCTTGATGTATTTTTTATAAATATTGGCAATGATGCTGCCAGTCAATTTTCGATACCAAATAATTCAATATTAATTTTGCTTAAACTTTTTTTGAGCAAAGAGTGATTTCAAAGTAACTATCTAACAAGACCATCATTATCACACAATGGAGGAAACCTGTGAAACAGGATCACAAGGTAAACACCTTTCTCCCTTTGTGCATATCTGGAATATCCAAAGATATGGTTTAATGTGAGGTGTCCCTGCCCATGGCAGGGGGGTTGGAACTAGATGATCTTAAGGTCCTTTCCAACCCTAACTATTCTATGATTCTATGATTCTATATGACTCCACAGGAGCTGAAGGCCTTCTGAGAGCTGGTAAGAAGGAGTCTTCTAGTGACTACTCGTAACCAGGAGGGTTCTCTGATATAAAATAAGGTGATGAATCCCAAAAGTCAAAGGTCCCCTTTGAAGTATTCCAAAATCTAAGCCCCCTTTGATGCTGTCCAGACCTCTGGAGACATTTCTTGTTGCACTCTGCTCTAGCCAAAACGCTTTGCCAGCCATTAGAAATGATAAAGATTTCCACAGGGAAATAATTCCAACAGAAAATGCCCATTTCAGAAAATCCAGAATTTACATGTGGAAATTTCTTATTTCCCAAAAAGCTTTCAATTCTTCACCAAGAAAATGAGAAGTGGCCTGCCCTGGTGTCTCCTTCTCAGGAACACTTTGATTTCACTTTTTTTGTTGGAACAGAAAAAGGAAAATTAAAATGAATACTCCAGAAATATAATGAAGAGACTGGGAGATAACAATAATAGCAACAAAATCGGGGTTACAGGCCTCAGACTGAAATCTTCCTGGAGCCCCTTCTCATGAAATATTTTTGTGGGTTTGACATTATGTCCAGAACACAAATATATATTCATTATGAACAAGTGTTTTGGTTTGTTTTTTGCAAGACTGGTTTTCTTTTTCTAAACCTTTTTATACCCTGCTTCCTTAATCCCCTTTTCTGGGTCTTGTAATGGTCCTTTTGCCATCAGTGCCTGATGCCTGGACCTGCTTTCACAATTCTGTCACTAGTCTTCCCCTCATTCTTTCTTGAAATACCCTTTGCCAAAAGCTAATCTTCCTTCACAAAGGACTGAACCTAAAAATAGGAAGACTTGTGCTGCTCCTGTGAGAATTCATTGAGTGTGACTTTCTGGCTATATTACTGTAATAGCTATCTTTTATTCTCATTAACCCTCTAATATATGTCCTCTTGTCTTATTTTGTCTAATTTTAGACTAGCTTGGATCTACAAATCTCTACTCAACTCGTAGCCCCTATGCAAACAATTCACTGAAAACAAACATGAGAGGATTACTCCACTAATTAAAAAAACCTACATTTTATACTACCAGACTGTTGTCTTCCTGGAGAAAGCATCAAGACTGTTTTCCAGGAAAGCACTTCACATTTTAGTGGTACTGTGTAAATACCAATTTTAAGAATAAATAGCTGAATATCACATTATAAATTCTTGCTTGAAGAAGAACTACCTTCAGCCATGTTGTCTGGCTCCAATCAAGCATGGGTCTTAGCAAACGAAAGTGTTGTACATGCTCAGGATGCTGAGCTTCATTTTACAAATGGCATCTACATTAAAATAAGCCCTCTGTACTGTTTCATTTTTTTGGGGGGGGGGAGGAAATAAAATAATATTTGATTACTGTTGTGTTAGTCTTAAGTATTCATGTCATCCAGGAGGGCTGGCATCCTTAAGACAGGCACAGAAAGAAAAGTTTGCTGAAGCACTCTTGTCTGGGTACATCCTTGTTTCTGTCCTGGCTCACCCAATCTCACAGATGACCACACATCCATTTGTAACTGAGTCACAAGTTCATCCACAAGTGGCATCTTCCTTATTGCAGAACACAATGTCAGTGGGTTTGAGCATCTCAAAGTACAACCAGATTTAACAAGATTGGGAAGAAGGATGGTAACAAACTCATCAGCCCAAGACTAGTCAAGGAGGGACATTAGGGCAAGTACACTTTCAAAACCAAAACTTAACCCTCCAGCCAAACCCAGGTCTTTACACTCAAGCTTTTCCAGCAGTGTATGAAGGCAGCAGGCTCCTGGCAAGGGGGAAGAGCAGCTGTCACCCACAGAGGAGAGATGGAGAACATGCCACTGATGAAGCATGAACCCAATGGAATGAGACCAAATGAACCAAACTAAGCCCCTGCTTCCAGTGAGGGCTCGAATCAGTCCAGGGGAATCTTCTTGGACATGAAAATGCTCACAAGCTATCAGAAGAAAGAAGGGCAAATGCTGGAGTCTGTCTGAGGAGCAAGGAAATGGAGCAGCTCTTCTCCTGGCACAGAGTTGAGAATAGAGCTGGGTTGTGTCAGTAGAGTCACACAAGGTTAGCAACAGCACAAACAGGGCAGCAGTCATCTCCAGGAGGGGAATTTACTGTGTGCTCTGGCTGAGCAGCCCCAGCTATGCAAATGGCTGTAGTTCTGATCAATTAGGCTGCTAAACTAGATTTATAGGTACTATATATTGC
This sequence comes from Melopsittacus undulatus, assembly GCF_012275295.1. Taxonomy (NCBI): domain Eukaryota; kingdom Metazoa; phylum Chordata; class Aves; order Psittaciformes; family Psittaculidae; genus Melopsittacus; species Melopsittacus undulatus. The sequence goes on along the minus strand of NC_047528.1, from coordinate 87,150,815 downwards.
TGCAGAAGCACAAAGCAGCCAAAGACTTTCAACAACGTTTCATCATTATGGCCTGGTACATAGATGATGTTTTCTTGGTTTTAACCACTGCAACTGTGCCAGGCTGGAAATGTTTCCTACCAACTGATTCATGCAAATAAGCCCTGACTGTGGGCATGGCCATCTTGGCACTACAGTTTATTACAGCTACCTTGCTTATTCATTTCACATACTAGAAAAAGCATCTACTGGTGCAGCTGCGTTCAAATGACAAAGGTCAACCCCCTTGAACTGTCCTGATGTAATACAACATTTGTATGCAATCATTGAGTTAATCCAAGATAACTTTCCTTCTTTAGAAAAAGTTTGAGCTATGATAATGCACCAGTTTCGCACTCTTTAGCAGAAGTAAAATATATCATGTAAGAAGTAAAAACAGAAAGGGGAAAAGAGTTAATTCCTCCTGAATCCATTTGTACTAGGTAAAAAAAATCTGCATTTTCCTTTAGTTGTCTGATTACCAGCTTTCTCTTTGGCTGCAGATTTGAAAACATTTTTCTTTCCCTATTCTATTCCCTACAAAAACATTGTCTTCAAACAAATATCTCAAAGAGTTTACAGAACTGATTACAGGCTGATTCTGGAATGAAAGATAGATTATTGTATGTGAGCCGATAATGTTGCAGGGACAACTCTAAACAATCATGCATGAATTATATCTTCAACAAATGTAATTACTGAACAATTCAGAAAATGTGAAAAAGCTGCTATTTTTTGTAGTTATTTCCTTTCCTGGCTTGTGTTTTGGATAGTTGTCAAGCATCTCTGATTAAATCTGGCCGGAAATCTTCTGGTGGAGCCCATTCCCAGTGAGAAATGCCGATTCATCAGAATAAAACAGTGCCGAGTGCAGGAACCTGTCATGTTTGGTTCAACACTCAGGCTTCAAACACTGCCTGTTGTGCTGGTTGCTGGGAGAAAACTGCCAGATTTCCTTCTGTCCCATCTGCACATTCCATGGCAGCCCACTGGGCAGACTGCACAGAGGGGCCTGTAGACTTAAGGCAGACTTCTCTGCAGGCACTCCAAGGATGAAAGGGATCAGGAAGTAAAGATCTTTAGTCTTGAAATAGTGGCAAAGCAGTCGACACCTGACTTAACTTCCAGTTTTCTGGTGTAGGACCTCTACTCCTAAAATAGATTGCAAAATCAGCATAGTGTAACTCTGAAACTGCTTACAAGTGGCCCCCGAAAAGATTAACCTTTGCTTACAGCAGTATGTCAGGAAATAAGCTCTTTAATGCAGGATATTTGCAAGTGTTTTGACCTATATTTCTATTTGAGCATCCTGCCCTAATGCTGTGTTAATCACCAGTCCCTACTGCTAGTCCTCCATCTACAAAGCTGGCAGGGCAACTGAGCATTGTGTGGAGTTACAATCACTCTCTGCCATTTTTTTTCATGTGCACGGTGGCCATCCAAGAGTGCTGCACACCCCATATCACCTCACCAAGAGCAATCTTCTGCTTATCTGCAGGGCCTTGACTTGTCCTGTGTCATGTTGCCCTCAGTAGATATCAGCAGGAGCCTACAGCTCCCAGCTCACCTTTCCAGGTGTTAACTCAGGTCACTGCAACACCTGACAAGGACAAGCGACAGAGAGGTGTCACTACAGGAGTGTGCATTGGCACAGTACCTTGGATTCCCAAAGGAGATGACAGTCCTAAGGGACTTGCCAACACAAACATCTGCTGGCAGATATTTCCTATCCACTCAGCTTAAAAATGATGGGCGTGAAACAATCACAAGACAGGAAGGAAAACTGAATCAGGTGAAGTGTTTCACTCAACATTTTGCATGTGCACTGGTAATGTCCAGAATGTTCCTTCCTGCAGCAAGATGTTATTGCAGTGCCTGAAGTGCCTTCACCTGTGTCACAACGAGGGCCTCCCATCTGCAATTCTGCAGCCTGCCTTTCCCTCGCAGCTGCTGGGACAGCATTTTCCCTTGCTGTTCTCATGCTGTTGTTCTTGTGTGGTTATTCTTTTGTGTATGCACCTACAGACTCCAGCAGAGCAAGAGTTCCCACTGCTGCTCCTCCACCCCTTTTCCTGCCTCATCTTTTATAGTCTTTGATTTATAACAGAAAAAAACCTAACTCTTAGCTAATAGCATGGTAGGTATTAGATGATGAGTGTTATCAAGTAATACTACCTGCACAAAGCTTAGCTGCCCTGCAACATTTGCACCTGAACAAAGCATCCTGCAATCAACACTGAGAACACAAGAAGTGGGGAAAAACAATGAAGTCTCTGAGCAGGTCCCTAATGTACGGTACTGTGTTTCTCTGACTAACAAGGGAAGAAAATGGGACCTGGAATAAAGAAGGTGAAGATCTGAACTGGGGGAAAGACCTTGGAAGCAGGGGGAGGTTTTGGAGATCAAGTCAGAGTGAAAACAAATGCAGTGGGGTGCTCAAGAACCCTGACTGGTGATGTCCAAAGTCAGTAACTGTGAGCAGCAGCAAAGCATGAATTGATATGACTTTTGCCCACCCTTCCCAGACCAACAGAGACCACCTGGAGAGGTAAACTGAAACCTCATGAAAGTAATGTAAGCAGGGGAGTGACTGAATATGTTAAATAATCAGGTAAGGTGAAGGCTCTGATTGGTTCTTTGGTAAATCCTGGTATCCAGATCCGTTATGAGTAGCTTGTTACAGTGTCTTGCCCATGAACAGGCACGAAAGATAAAATTTACCCAATAAACTACTCATAATAAATGGTACCTTGAGGCTGAAATTCACCTCAGTACAGGGAACAGTACAAACTGTATGTATCATTTCAAAACCACCAAAGTCATGGAGCTGGGAATAAGACTAGCTGTGCTCTTAACTGGTATAATGGCCTTGTGTTGAGCCACTGTATAAGGATGAAATTAATTCCTTTCTCACCTTGGAAGACATTATCAGTAGCAGAGGCTAAAGACTTTTCCTTACTAACAAATTTTACTTCAAGACACTAAAGTGAATGGAAAGGCAGGTATAAGTCAGCATGCTTTGGTTCTGGACCAACTTCTGCTTAGCAAAACTGCTAGCACATCAAATGCAGACAAGCTAACAGCTGCTCTCAGTTGTTGTGAATTTCAGCTGGGATATCCACCCATTGACTTCAGGAACAATAGACTCACCCTGTGGGTAATTACGAACAAGGTAAATAGTGGGAGATTTACCATCGATTCAAGCTGAAGAACTATTCACATAGACTTGAAAGAAAAGAGCGTTTCTTTACTTTAAGTAGCCCTTAAAACCTCTTGCCTTACCAGTGATACAACTTTTGTGAAAATCAATCAAAATTCCATGAGAACTATGTAGATAGGCTTTTTAAATTGATTTGGCTATTGAACTATTGTAGCCCAAGAATGTCTAGCCTGCAGAACTTTGTACACTACCAAGAGTATGTAACATTACCCTGTTAACACTAATAAACTCTAAATTGTACAACATAAAACATTTGTCAGCCATTTTGGGATTATTTTGGCCCAGTGAAGAAAAGCATCTATCTTAGCTGTGAAGCTAAGAGATTTTATGATGTAGAATTTATGACATATTCACTTCCAACGCTACTTGCAAACAATGAAGAGCCAGGTTTTAGCATCATGATGTGATTTTAATGGGATCTATTTAAAAGAAAAAAAAGGTGAAGAAGGAAGATATGGAGGGGATTATGATGAGGGAGAGTCTACACTTACTGTGATAAAGTAACCACTTTGTCCTGGATTCAGTACAATCAGTGAGATACTTAAATCATGATTTCTTTGCCATTACCCCAACTCAGTAAGCTTCTGGCACCGACAAACACTCCGTGTCCCTTGGACCACAAACGGCAGTCATAAGAAGCAAATTTTCACCCCTGCTTAATAAAAAGAAAATAACAGCTGAGACATATGTAAATGTTTGCTGTAATTCTGCAACAGAATAAAATGTTAAATTCCACATGCTGCTCTGGCACTCCCATCCTGATCATCATCAGTGAAAATACACCTTCAGTGCAGCAGCTGTAGCTGCTCTAATAAGATATCTACATAGAGAAAATAGGCAATCAAATTTCTGCAAAGTATGAAATTTTCCATTAAATTGTCTCTTCCTTTTATATAACACAGCTGCAACAGTTCTCACTAGCTTTTCGTATCCATGCCTCAGCAAACATAGCAAGATATTTTCCAAATGAGTCATCTGAGATTTAGAAGATTTCCTCTCAAGGCGTCTAGACCATGCCCCCCAAAAGTTTATCCTAAAAAAAAATTTGATCCTATAAAAAAATTATTCAGTTGCCTACAGCCATAAGTTAAAAAATAGAAAATGCTGCAAATTAAGAACATACTCTGATAAATTAGAAATGGCTGCAGATATAAGGCAGGTCTGTCATTTACTTCTAAATGAATGTCTGGTAATTTAGTCAATGTATTAATCTTCAAAAGGCCTTTGATATTGTGGTCTGTTTGGCCTTGTGTGCCAAAATTTCTAGTTTTGCTTTTAATAAGGCAGGGGTTCTGTGGTTTTCATCTGAGTAACAAGTCATTATTGGTAGACTGAATTGCCTGGAATTACTGTAAATTGCAGTGTTTGCCTGCTAACTGATGGAGTTTCTGAAGTCCTGAATGAAAGGTGCTATTCTTTTCCAGCATTAATGATGTATTGAATCCTGTCCTATTGCTAGTTTTGGTGTTGATAATGGTGATACAAACTATGCCTATAAGGCTCTGTCATTGTGTCCACAGAGTGAGTCTGGTGATTTAAACAACAAACATACTTGTATCAGAAAGATACAGTTGCTGAAGTGATCAAAATGCCAATCCATGCTCACATGGGATAATGAGAATAATGGGAAATCCCCATAGCTGCTGTAGTTTCTTTTTTAACCACTCTTTGCAGTGTCAGCCTGAGGAAGTAGTCTTGGGTTAATTGGGACAAATCTGTGCAGAACCTTAGATGAGTGTGAAGGCCAGTGCAAAGTTTCTGCTGCCTTTGAGGTCTACGTAAGCTATGCCACAATGACTTAAATGATGCACTGGCTGAGCAGAAATCGCTCAAAATTAATACACTTTCTTAAGGAGTTTTGTGTCTTTGAAATTATTTTCTTTTGAAATGTCTTGCAATTTTTCACTCAGCCTGAAACAAAATGTTTTGCTTCCTCTGTGTGTGGCTAAATCTCATATGTCTTTGTTTTAAGATAAGGAGAAAGTACAAAAAAACCTTGAAAACCAGTTGAAAAGGAAAAAAAAAAAGAATAAAATTACAAATATTTCTGATTTGAAACTGAAATAACAAAATACTTTGCTGTTTCAGAAATACTTCATTAGGATAAAGAATTTGGACCTACATTAAAACCTCACAATTCCTTTTGGATCAAGAGGATCTGCTAAATTCAACACATGAGTAATAGGTTCGATTCCTATCCAAACTCAAATTTAATTCCAAGTTACCATTAAAATAAAAATCACACAATGTGCCACAAAGGTTTTTGTCAATGGCAAATTTTACCCTCTGCTATTAGCATGCTTTGAAGACCTCACAAGACTGTTGTTTCCAAGGGACAGTTTCACAATCAGAAACAACAGTGGCTCCTGAAAGAGACAAACAAGATGTCTTTGATCAAAACTCTTTATGAATCTCAGAAGTTTGAAGAGTGACAAGAAAAGATTAGAAAAATAAAATCCACATGCAACTGCAAAGACTGTAATGGATTACCATGTTTGTGATGGGATCAAACACATATGTTCTAGAAAAGCAGTAAAAGTTTATCAGGTGTGATGCAATCTAAATAGATAATCTATTTCAGAGATTTTCCTACCTTGTTTGATTTGCAGACCTGCAAACTTTTCTGAAGAGCAGTGCTAACTCCATAGCTAGTCTAACTTCAGCATTGACTTTGTGGTGTCATTTCATGTGCTGTTTAGAAATAATCCATGGACAGAGAAGGCCTTAGAGGCCACAGTCCGGAAAGCAGACTGACCTATTACAGAAATGTAGTTGGTTAAATTTTATTATCAATATACTGTGCATTTTATCTGTTTAACAGATTGTTGTTATCATGGAAAGGAAGCTTTTGTTTATGGGGTCACCTTTTTAGTTGTCATATTATTGATATTGCCTTAAGAAAAATACACCAAGCTCATATTTCATTCACTATCCTTCACATCTTCATCCTTCAGCACTGAAAAAAGTGCTGTATATTTGACATCACTTTTCCCATACAGAACAACAGTAACAGTGTTACTGAATAATGCATACAGTAAATGGAAGCAGTCTTGCCTGCAACAGCCTGTGATTTAAAAACTCATGCTTTGGGTGACTTTGAGCAAATGACTTCACTATTCTCTTCCTTGATTTCTCCTAGTACATGATGTATGCATAATACATATGTATAATGCTATGGAGTTGCTCTTCAAAGCACTTGGGTTCTGTGAATGAAATTGCTAAATGAGTGAAGTAATAATAATTCCCCTTTTCATTTTCCACTTGCAGTGATAAATGATATGTGTATCTGCTGTCAAATGCTTCTATTACATTAAATATGCATTACTATCATCTATGCTTTAAGGGCACAATGCTCCACAAGACAGTGGAAGGACTATACATACAGGACTGAAGGACTATACGCACAGGACTAAAGGACTGTGGAGGAGGTGGTGGCAGGTGCTCTTCCATGAGAATATATATAAAAGGGCACCAAACAATCCCCAGCTAAGACTACCCCTCAGCCAAACCTCAGCTCTGATATCCTCAGGACAGCTCTTTTTTTTTCTGAGGAAACGGGATGATTAAACAAGCTGCCCAAAACTCAGTACTTCATGCAGGTATGACAGTGAAATGTCCTGGGCCCATTTCAGCACTCCCACTTTCCTCCTCATTGACTTCTTAGGTTGCTACTCATTTATACCTATAGCTGCTTATACATTCTCATTAATTTTTTTTCAGAAGAAGAAGAGGTGACTGCTCTTGGCAGGTGTAAATACTGTTTAGAGCATCCCCTTCCTTCCCCCCTCAAAATGTATCTGCATGCACACACACAGAGCAATATTATCACACATTAAATTACCACTGTTGAAATCAGATTCTGGCTTACATGGTGCTGATAATATTGTGTAAATATGGCTAAATACCACAAATAATTCCTGACACTCTCAGTGATTTATCACGTAGCTCATCTACTCAGGGATTTCCTCCACCAGAATTTTGCCTGAGGAGCAACAGCCAGGGAGGATTTGCCATTTCCTTCTGGAACATACTAGCGTAATATAACTAAACATCACAGAACAGTTTGAGATAATGTATAAGTACTGATTTTATGTTAAACTAATAATAGCTGTTGTTGAGAAGAGATAAATTTTCAGGAACTTCATTAATCTACTCTTACATGTTAAAATAACAAAATGTAGGAGCAGCTGGTATGTCTTAATCCCCTATAATCCAGCCACATTTCTGTATCCTTGCCTCTCACTTAATATACACAGAAATTCAGACTACAGAAAATAAATTTTGCATTTATACTGTTCTACTATAAACATTTTTCCTTTGATAACAGACAGTGAGTCTGTTGCATATATAATGCTGAGCACATGAGTAAGCCCCCTTGCCTCCACTTGGTTCACTCACAGGAAGCATATTAGAAATGTCCAGGAACAGCACACATGATTTACTGAATCAAGGCATATTCATACTCACTGCAACAGAGGTTGCTCCCGAAGAAGTACAGCAAATGCACTAATTGCTTAGTTTGTTAACATTAAAGATATAATAATGACCAACCTGGTTAAGGCCCAACTAGCCCCAAAGCCTTTTTTCCCAGCTACCCACTAGGAGAAAACATAGGGAAAGTTCATCATAAGTACAGACAGATCTTTGGCCAAGCATCTCCTCTGGCAGTGAGTGCCTTAGAGAACACCTGAGCTGAAGGTCATACAGAGACCGACCTGTTTAATGAGTGCCAGCGGACCTGTCTTAATTTAGCTAATCCCTTCCTGAATCTATTTGCATTTTCCCTCTGCAGCTTCTCTCAGCAATGAATGCCTTCTTCAGTTAAGAGCTGTGTGACAAAGCACCTTCTTCACTCTGTTTTAAAATTGCTGCTTGATGTTTTGGCATTGAAAGCCCATTCATTCCTGTGTGACCAGAATGAGGGAATAGTCCTTCCTCATGCGCTTTCACTAACCTTGTAAAAACTTAATTCAGTTTTAGCATATGCCTTTCCCTCTCCTTTTGCTTAGAATCATAATCATAGAACGGCCAGGATTGAAAAGGACCTCATCCAGTTCATTAATATAATCTAGTTCCAAGCCCCCTGCCATGGCCAGGGACACTTCACACTAGACCATGTCGCCCAAGGCTCTGTTCAACCTGGCCTTGAGCACCACCAGAGATGGAGCATTTTCCATTTCTTTGGACAACCCATTCCAGTACCTCACCACCCTAACAGGAAAGAATTTCTTCCTTATATTAAATCTAAAATACCCAAGTTTAAATTTGAACCTGTTGCTCCTTGTCCAGTCACTACAGTCCATAGTGAAGATCCCCTCACCGGCATCCTTATAGGCCCCCTTCAGATACTGGAAGGCTGCTATGAGGTCTCCACGCAGCCTTCTCTTCTCCAGCCTGAACAGCTCCAACTTTCTCAGCCTGTCTTCATACAGGAGGTGCTCCAGTCCCCTGATCATCCTCGTGGCCCTTCTCTGGACTTATTCCAACAGTTCCATGTCCTTTTTATGTTGAGGACACCAGAACTACACACAATACTCCACAAGTATATGAGGTCTCATGAGAGCAGAGTAAAGGGTCAGGATCACCTCCTTTGACCTGCTGGTCACACTTCTTTTGATGCAGCCCAGGATACGGTTGGCTTTCTGGGCTGCAAGCGCACACTGAAGCTGGCTCATGTTCATTTTCTCATCGACCAACACCCCCAAGTCCTTTTCTGCAGGGCTGCTTGAATCTCTCCTCCGCCCAACCTGTAGCTGTGCCTGGGGTTACCACGACCCAGGTGTAGGACCTTGCATTTGTCTTGGTTAAACTTCATGAGTTTGGCATCAGCCCACCTCACAAGTGTGTCAAGGTCCCTCTGGATGGCATCCTTTCCCTCCAGTGTATCAACAGAACCACACAGCTTGGTGTATTTAACAATCTTGCTGAGGGCACACTCAATCCCACTGTCCATGTCACCATGACAAAGATGTTGAACAGGATCCAACACTGACCTCTGAGGGACACCACTTGTTACCTGTCTCCACTTGGACATGGAGCTGTTGACTGCAGCTCTCTATGTGTGGCCATCCAGCCAATTCTTTATCCACTGAGTGCTCCATACCTCAAATTTATGTCTTTCCAGTTTAGAGACAAGGATGTCATACATTTTGAAAGCTTTGCACAAGTCCACATAGAGAACATCAATGACTTTGCCCCTCTCCATCAGTTCTGTAGCTCTATCACAGAAGGCCATCAAATTGGTAAGTCATGATTTGCTCTTGATGAAGCCATATTGGCTGTCACCAACCGCCTCATTGTTTTTCATGTGCCTCTTTCTGAAGCTGAACATGGTCTGTTCGGCCTCTCCTCTGTGCAGGCTGTTCTCTGATCCAACTTTTTGGTTCCTCTTTCAACTCTACTTTTTATGAGATGAGGGAAGGACTAGCCCTATGTGCACTCTTCAGAACACGTCTGTACCAGGCAGTTCCACAGATGGTTAAAAGTGTTTTTGGCCTGGCTCTCAATTCCTCTCCCTAATTCCTAACAGCCTGTTTGCCCTTTTGACCGCTGCTGAGCAACGAGCTTACATGGACAACTCCAGTATATTCTTCTTGACTGGTAACAGCTAATTTAGAGGCAAAAATGCTATATGCATAGCTAGAAATACTTTTTTCCAGATGTATTATATTGCACATATGAAGGCTGAATTTTGGTTAATATATAGCAAGACTTCCACATTCATTCACAGTCAGCTTTAGATTTCCCTGTACTGATTTTTTGTTACCACCAAACTTTGCGACCTAGCCCCACTTTCAAGCTTCCTTCTGAGAACAGGGTGATGCCCCAGCACAGTTAACATTTCCCTGCTATGTGAAATTCATCATTTCTTCTTCTTTGTTTCCAGTCCTTTAAGCAGTTATTAATCCATGAGAGGCCTTTCTAAATGACAGCCTGATTTCTCTAAGAATCTTTGGGGATAAACCTTGTTGAAAGCTTTCTGGAAACACTCAAACACTGTATCAACTGAATCATCTTTATTCATATACTTCCACAGACCTTCACAGAGTACTCATAGAGTCTTTGTGAGTCATGACTTGCCTTGGTAAAAACTGCATTGACTGTTCCTCAAGAAATTGTATTTTTTTTACCTGTGCCTAGTAAATCTTTTCTTTATATTAGTTTCTATGTGTTCGCTTGATACAAAACCCAGGTGCAACAGCCTTTACTTACCCACATTTCTCTTTCAGGCTAGATAAAAAAAAAAATAAAAAAGTTATACTTGTTGCCTTCTATTTTTCTCATATCTAGAGCCTAAAATTTGCTTATTCTCAGAATAAACCAAAGCCTTTAACTCCTTCATAGTTCCTTAAAATTATTGTTGTATTCTGATTTGTTTCATACCCTACTCCACTATTTTTTTTCTACCTAAGTCACATGTTACCTGTATAGGTGCTCCTAAAGAACAGCAAAGTCTCTCCTTCACCTCTCTGTGGAGAACATAGAGACAAAGAAATCATATGCTACCTTTCCAGTAGGACTAAAGGATATGCTTCCCACCAGAAGCAGCTGCTGCTACTTCATGCCTTCTTGTACTGAAAGATGTGGTACCAGCTGTGCAGATATCTGTTTACATCGGGGTTCATCCACTCTAGTACTTATTAATAGCTTTCTTGCAATGACCTTTTCTTTCCTGTATGATACTTTTATATCTTGTTCACTTCTGGACCTCACCAAGTGTAGTAGATGTCCTGCTTCTGATGCTTTTGAAATTTTTGTTGTTATAAAGTTTCACACTTTTAGTAAATTGCTTCTCACTTTGCTGCTGGTTATGGACTCATTATCCCTTTCTCTCCTGGCTGAGGCCTTGTTTAATTATTTCATGCAATGAGTCATAACTTGGGAAGAAGAGACTGAAAGAACTTCATGTGAAGTGCTCTACAATCCTCTAAGAGCTAGAGGGTCATGTTCACTTGAAACATTAAAGGGATTTTAAGTTGGGTTTATTTCATGTCAGCCTGTCAGTAAATGCTGGCCTTACTTTCCTCTTCAATTCCCCAAACATTTGCATCTTGTTGGCTCTTGGCTCAGCATCTGTGTACTTTACCCCCAAGGGCAACATTTTCTCCTTCACACCATGAGGATTCCAGCCATCTAACTCTGGAACCTGCTTTCTGCTCATGGGAACTCATCACTGTGAGAAAGAGGCTCCATGCTTCTACAGCTCCACCCTTCAGGCTATGTTCATGTGTTATCCTTCTCACCAAATGCTGACAGTTTAAAATTAAAACATGTCAGCACTAGTTAAGCTGAATATACAGTCTTATGATCATGACAAAGTAGTTTGGGGTCAAGATTCGTCTTGCAATTTTTCTTTGCAGTGGCTTGTAAGAAAAAGGCCCTTTGGTGCTGACCCTGGCATTAACCTTTCTGGCTAGAATGTAGCCAGACAGGGTCATTCTGTTGTTTGTCCCCTGCTCTAAAGAAATAGTTTCTAAAGGATGCTTGTATGTGTACTCATTAGTGAAAAGCCCCATGCTCCTAAAAAAATATCCAAAATTTACTGTTATCCTATCACAATGACCCTTACTGTTTTGGAACAATGTGACTTAAAATGTGAAATAAAGAGAAAATCACTTTTTCATAGTGTTTCAATGCTTCTGAAATACAGGCTTACTGAAATTAAGTTAATTGATTAAATGAGCTAACTCAATGACTTAAATGAGCCCCACTCTCCCATAGGACTTAAAAGGAACCCAAACTTTTCTCCAATATATCTGTCATAGCCCTAGTGGTTTACTTAATTAGAGATTTGATGGAACCTAAAAGGAAGTGCCTGGTTATCTTAAGTTTACCATCAAAATTACTTAAAGATATAGTCATCCTGGTCTTAAAAATGACAGCCCAATAGGTCTCTCTCTTATTTCATTATGCTAATGAAATAAGTAAATCTGAATTCTAATTGACTCAAACTCAAACTTGACCTCCATAATATCTGGCCTTATAGAGCATATTTAGGTTATTTTGCCTTGAATTGAGCAGAACAGAGATTATTCTAATGCAGTGCTGGGAGAATTGAGCAGAACAGAGTTTATTCTAATGCAGTGGTGGGAGGCTATCAAAGCTCGGGCAACTTGAGAACTGGTAAAAATATCCTGATCCAGAGTCCGTGTATCATAACTCTGATGATTTACTATGACTTTATGTGAAAGGAAAATTGAATTTCCATGAAAACAAAAATATGTGAAAATGCTTAGCAAGGAGATGCTGTAACATTTTCAAGAATGCCTGTCTTAAAAGAGGCTACCTTCTGAGCATGAGACTCAGAAAGTCCTTGGTCAGACTAAACATTACTGAGCAGCAACTAAAACCATCGGTGTTATCAGCGCTGTTCCCAGGCTGAAAGTCAAAAACTCAGCACTGCACCAGCTACTGAGAAGGAGAAAAAATGACTGCTACTGCTGAACCCAGGACGGTGGCTAACCCAGACTTCTTGGAGGCACCAAGACTTAACTGGTGTTTCCTGCACAACTTACGAGATGTTGTGACATATAATTCATGGTGTGAAGTACTTAGGGGCCAGAAAGTAAGCAACCAACTAAAAAACTCAGCCTGTGACCTCAGTATTGTATCATGGGGCTGAGTAAGTGGGTTTTGGGGTCCAATTCTAGGACATTTTCTAGCTTCAGTCATAGTACTGGGAACAGAAACCAGTCCATAATCTTATTCTCTTTACTACCAGGAGGCAACATCAGGAGGGGCAGAAGGAGAATGTGTCAGGACCTCCCTCTGGACCAGTACTCTTTCTTTCTTGTAAATATGGAAGTTGCTGTTCACCAGCAGGGAACAGGAAAACTGCATGTAAGAAATTGTTCAGTGTAAACACCAGCAAATTCATTATTTATAGTTGTTTAATGAAAGTTTTATGATAACAAACCTTTTTTCAGTGGATGGCTCATAAACTATTTGCTGCCTTTTCCTGTCTTTTTGTTTCTTCAATTCATTAGGTCAGATTCATTGCAGGTGAAGCTTTCAAAGAAATAAAAATAAGGATCTGAAGTGAGTCAGTGTTTTTGAGCACTCATGAGCTACAAAATGCCTTGTGCTCCATCTGATTCAACTCCATTATTTGTTGCTTGTAATTTTTCAGGAGAAGCATGTTTAAAATGTCACTTACAATATGAAAATATATTTTAATACAATTTAGTCTGAACATTTATGGCACTTGCAGTGTTCCCATCTGTGCTTATGAACCTTTTCTTTCTATAAATATGTAAAGGAAACTGCATTTTGTTCAGCTCTTGTTTTCAATGAGTGTCTTACGACTTTTTTTTAAGTCTATGTTTGCAGAGGTCATTATGAATAACACCTTGTTGAAGCTGCAGTCAGAGATAAGAGATTTATACATGGGATCCTGAAGTAAGCCTGGACATGGTGATTTTCACTAGTTTCAGGATTTTATTCCATATTTTTGGTGAGCTGACTCTGTCAGAATGACTTCTCCAGGCCTGACACTTCTGCTTCTCTTATTCTCGGGGCAGAGCACATGCATCAACCAAGTTCAACAAGGCATGCTTCATCTGCTTCCAACTCCTTCTTTCTCCTCACGACAGTATTAACAGCTGCTGCATTCTAAAGTAGGTGTGTTGCTGATCATCAAGACTGTAGATGTTGAGGGATTTATCTGTAAGCTTGAAATTAAGCAGAGGCAGAAGTACTCAGGCCATTAGCATTTATTTGTGCTTCAAGCATGGGTAAATAGAAATTCAATATATACACCAATGTAACAATTAAAACCTTTTTTTTTAACAGAGTAGTAAAATATTCAAAATCCACAGTATGAGTGAACACCAGGTCTGTTTTCTTTCAGAAAATGTAGTCCAACAGCTTTACCTTTCCATTTAGTAAAAACACATTGCTATCCATGGCATGTGTTGTATTTAATTTGTCTGTGAAGCCCAGCATAACAAACAACTGAGATAAATAACCTCAGTTGATAAAGAAACCCATTGTTGAAAGGAGGTGCTGTAATCACAGCTGACTACCGCTCTGCAACACTCTGCAGGCAGTCAGGAGAACTGGAGGTACAGACACAAACTGTGTCCCAGCTGGCAGCTCAGACACACCAAAGCAGAGATAAGGTAGGATGAGGAAACTAGCAGGGTCTCATCTGCCCTTCATTCACTTTAGTTTTCCTAGAGGCCCTACTGTTTATGTCAGATGTGCCTACTTTTTATCTAGCTACCTAATTATTTTCATTATCAAAATTGCATCCCTCAGCCCAGCACACAGAGAGATTAAGTAGGACAGTGAGAGTGAGAGCATAAGAGGAGGAAGTGCTATACCACCCCATTGTTTCTGCCATAGCCAATCCCTACGCATCTTCACTGATGCTTCAGACAGAGCAGGATGGCCAAATGACAAATGGTCACCCCTTTCTGGAGAAGTCCCCCTTCTCCATTTGGAGCAGGACTGGTCAGGGGGTGGGCTGCTACTCCTTTCCTGGAGGTACAATTCTCTTGATTTGTTGTGCCAAGGCCAAAGGTTCCATCACTTGCCCCAGTCTGGGAAGCTGCACTAGAAGTATCTAGTTGCCTGTCTGCAGCCTAAGTCATAGAATCATAGAATAGTTAGGGATGGAAAGGACCTTAAGATCATCTAGTTCCAAGCCCCCTGCCATGGGCAGGGACACCTTACACTAAACCAAGGCTGTCCAACCTGGCCTTGAACACTGCCAGAGATGGAGCATTCATAACTTCTCTGGGCAACCCATTCCAGTACCTCACCACCCTAACAGTAAACAACTTCCTCCTTATATAAAATCTAAACTTCCCCTGTTTAAGTTTTAACCCATTACCCCTTGTTCTTCCACTACAGTCCCTAATGAAGAGTCCTTCTCCAGCATCCCTGTAGGCCCCCTTCAGATACTGGAAGGCTTCTATGAGGTCTCCATGCAGCCTTCTCCAGGCTGAACAGCCTCTACTTTCTCAGCCTTTGTAAAGGAGGTGCACCAGTCCTCTGATCATCCTCGTGGCCCTCCTCTGGGCTTGTTCTAACAGTTCCATGTCTTTTTATGTTGAGGACACCAGAACTGCACACAATACTCCAAGTGAGGTCTCATGAGAGCAGAGTAGAGGGGCAGGATCACCTCCTTCAACCTGCTGGTCACACTCCTTTTGATGCAGCCCAGGATACGGTTGACTCTGTGTGCTGTGGGTGCACACTGAAGTCGGCTCATGTTCATTTTCTTACTGACCAACACCCCCAAGTCCTTCTCTGCATGCCTGCTTGAATGTCTTCTGTGCCCAATCTGTAGCTGTACCTGGGATTGCTACCCAGGTGTAGGACCTTGCACTTGTCTTGGTTAAACTTCCTAAGGTTGAGATCAGCCCATCATGAAAGTCTGCTTTACTGATTTTAAATACCAGCAATAATTATTGCAGCAAACAGACCAGGCATACTGTCCAGAAGAAGTCTGAACAGTCATTAACACCTTTTTGTCCAAGCCTTCTGTAGCAGTTATTTATAGGGTGTGCGCTCCCCTGGCGCACTTTCAGGGACAGTTAGCTTTCTCAAATGATTTGGAAGCTATTATCACTGTCATGATTGTCTCTACTTCATAAAATAACTTATTTGTTAATGGCCCTCTGTCATGATTTAAGCCCAGCTGGTAACTCAGAACCACACAGCCACTCGCTCACTCCCTGCTTCTTCGCCCCTCAGCTCCTGGAGGGATGGGGAGGAGAATCAAAAGAATTTAACTCCCACTGGTTAAGGTAAGAATAGTCCAGTAACTAAGGTATAATACAAACCCACTGCTGCTGCTGACAATAATTATAATTATAAGGTAAATAACAAGGGGAGAGACTACAACCTCTCACCACCTGCCAACCGATACCCAGCCTGACCTGAGCAGTGATCTAACCCTTCCAGGTAACTGTCCCCAGTTTTACATCCTGGGCATGGTGTGCAGTGATATGGGATACCTCTTTGGTTAGTTTGGGTCAGGTGTCCTGTCTCTGTTCCCTCCCAGCTTCCCCTCCTCCCTGGCAGAGCATGAGACTCACAAAGTCTTTGTTCAGACTAAACATTACGAGCAGCAACTAAAAGCGTCAGTGTTATCAGTGCTGTTCCCAGGCTGAAAGTCAAAAACACAGCATTGCACCATCTAATGAGGAGAAGAATGACTACTACTTCTGCACTGTACTACAGGACACCCTCCTTTGCAATAGTACATCTTCAGGCATGAGTTGTCCCTGGCTGGGTTCACTAACTGATCCCATCACTGCCTATCTCTATGCAGACCAACACACTCTCTGCTTGTGGATGCCAAGGCTGGACATTGCAAAGCCTGAAGGTACCTCACAAATGCATTTTGAGATACTGAAGAAGAGCTTTTCCATTTAAGCTCCACCAAGTGATGATCTCGAAATGGGCGCTGTGGCTGGGCCTCTGTGATGCTACATAGGCTTGACATGCTCACAGAGATGACAGTTTAAATTAGATTTTCAGCAGCTGCATGTACATATTTTTCTCTCTCAACTGATGAGAGCTGCAATGTAACAAACACTCTGAAGCCGGGTGTTTAAGTTCAGCAAGTGAGGGAAAATGCTGATATTACTCAGGAACTGATTGGTGTCTGCCAATATCTACCACCACAGGCTGAGGCTTGACGGAACAATTGAGAAAGTATGTTGAAAATGTGACAGCCAGTGAACACATTCTTCTTGATTGCTTCAAATTGGATTGTGTTTGCACAGATGGGGCACCTGCCCTGGCTGGCAGGAGTACTGGTTTTGTCACTTTGCTAGAAGGGGGTTTATAGCAACAGTTATCCAAAATATCATTTTATCATCATCGGGAGGCTCTTTGTGCTCAAGACCTGGATTTCTCAAGCTCTAAACCTGATTGTCTGTTTCATCAACACGATACTTGTGCATGCACTAAACCAACATTTCTCTAAATGAGAACAGGAGGAAATTAATCCCTCTGCAATGTTCGTTAGCTGGCACAGAAAAAGGCGCTTCAAAACTATCGGAAACAAAAGAAATAAGTGGCTTTTAGAAGGCAAAAGTGAGTTCATGAATCACAGCAAGCTGCTTAAAGACCAGGATTAGGTAGTGTACTGGCTCTCCTTTACAGGCATTACATTTTGTCTCTACCACATCAGTATATCTACAGGGGAAAGACTGTCTTTCTGTTATGATGTTTAATGGCCTTTTTCATGATAAAACTGATAAAAATCTCTTGTCTCATTACAATTTAGACTGCTTTATTTTAGAGCAGTTAGGAGTTAATATAGGGTTATAAATTAGGAGATCTATGCTATAATGTCATTAAATCCAGTATTATATGAGTGGAATTTTGAAGAAATTGTGGCAGAAAAGACCACTGTGGCCATTTAGTAATCCTCTTGCTGAATTTATAATTGGAAATGTTGAAATTCAGAACTACAGTCAGGCTTGAGAAAGAACTGCGATTCATTCCTACTGATGAAGGCCAATGTTGTCTTGAGCTAAGTGCTAGGCAGGTAGGTGCAGCCCTGGCCTGACCAGTGTGCAATGCAGCTGTATTCCCAGAATAAATGGTGTGACATAGGAAAGATCTCCCTGCACTGACCTTGAAAAGGAGCACTTTACCCTAATCCTGATGAAATAATCTCTGCTGGAGTGCATAAATACCACAGTTTTTTTAAACAGCTGTAACACATAATATTAATGCCTGAAGAGAACAGCAAAAGAGTATTTCCAGGGAAAAAAATCCACCACATTTCCCTGCTCACTGCCACAATGGGCTGAGATGAAACCAAAGCTGGTTGAGAGCTAACAAGGTTTAGAACACAGTCAAAACTGATAAATTCAAAACTTACAAATAGATGGGATCATACAATGGAGTAAAGCTGTAGAGAAAGACAAAAAGCTTTAGCCTTTGTTTCCCATCTCATATTCCCAGCACACATCAACCACTTCATCACCCTAAATATGGCATGTGAAATGAAGAAGCCAAAGGACAAGAGGGTAGGAATGCAAGAATAGGAACAGAAGGAATGCTAGAGCTGGAGCAAGAAACCAAAGGGTGGGTGGCATAAATGACCCTGTGAGTCTAGTTTTGAACATACACATTAGAGATGTTCAGGTTTAAACACCTGCCCATGTGGTGAGGTGCTCCAGTGGTGTCACCTTTACTTAGAGAAGTGAGCAGTAAGAATGGAGCAACAGAGAGCAGAGGTAGACCCAGGTCTGTCTCTGAACTTTATTTATGAAGGCATCTGAAGTCCCCATTCTGAACAGAACCCCTCATGGCATTTGTGTAGAAATACAGTGAATTCCTGTGCAGAGCCAAAGTTTGTGTCAAACACTTGAATGAAGGGAAGGATCGACTGCAATGCTGTATCACTCTACAAATCCCAGTATGGGCAGTATCCAAGCCAAAGACATCCTGCTAAAAATGCTAGTTTTTACACAGTCTGTTGTGCTGAACAAATGATCAATGAAGACCTCAACCCCCTGACAGTTCAAGTTCAGATCAATTGAAGGGGGAGGAAGAGGGATATCAGAGAGGAAGCATTTCAGAGGTTCAGGTTTAGCACAATACTGAGATTTTTTTTTCTCTGAAATTCATATTATTATAATGGCTCTGCTGAAAAGCACAGAACCTGAATATTGCAACATAATGAAAGCTAAATAGATCCTGATTCAATTCTGACTGATTATAACTGCAGTGGAGAACTTCACCAGGAAAGTCTGATAAACTACACAATAGGATGGTGAGCAAAGGTGATGGAGCTGTTAGCAGCAAAAGATGATAAATGTGAAGTTTTTTTCCAAATGAGAACTGACTGACAACTATATCTCTAGTAAATAACAGATATAATTTCATTTGCTTCTCCCTATAGACATGACTGAACAAAGATCAAGTCAAATAAATGTTTGAAAGTTAGCTGCTTCAAAGTGTAGCTTTTCACTGCCTGAAACCCAGGGTTGAATATGGGGTCCTGGTAGGTGTGTTCCCTGCAGCACATGGGCAGGGTCACACAAGAATGGCATTTCATGGTGTTGCAAAGGTTTTTGTATCTCATTATTCTTTCCCCAGCAGTGGCTGTAGGGGAATGGCCAAGAAAAAAACATAGTCAGACCAGGCATGTAGGCTCTTTTGCCCTAGCAGTCTGCCCCCGTCTACACAGAGAAACATCCATTCTTCATGGGCTTTACAACCACAGCCTTGGTATTGATGGTGAGCTGTTCTAGACACCTGAGCAGGTGCCTCAGGACCTGCATGTGGAATCAGACTGATTTGTAAGGCAGGACATCATGGCTTGAGCACACTTGTGCATCAGTATGTCCAAATGGCATCACACAAAAGTCACCTGTATCAGCAGAGATTGCATGTCTAGGTCACTCTGAAATGTGCACTCAAAATAGGAACCCTACTTCAAAGAGCTGGATGACGTCTTGGGAGCAGGGATAAGGCTTTCTCTTTTACAGGTACCTGCCCTAATCACTACAGTTTATATCCAGATTCCTGTATGGCATCTTATCTCCTGCATTTTCAGAGAAGAATTTCTGCACACCATCAGGCTTTCAAGAAGAGAGAACTAAAAAACACATCTCAGTTTAACCTATAACTCAGAGAAGTGCAGCATCTATCTAGGGCAACTTAGGGAACAAGGCACCCAAACATAATTTTCCATTTCCTATGTTGATTAGTCTAACCTGCAAAATACTATATAAAGCAGAGATGGGAAGTGACAACACTTCTTCAGCTTTCCATTTCACACAAAAGTGACAGCCATAGTAACTGTGTTTTGTAGGAATTCTGATACGCATAACATTATGCTACAAGTGCCCCCAATGGACATCATTGCCATTTGGGCTTATACACTGCAGTGCCTCAGTTCTGGGCTGTCACCAGGCTTGGGCATAAACAAGGTGTTAAAAGGTTTGGTGATGTCAAGTCTGAGCCTGTGCAGGGTCACACAAGGCTGAAACTCTGGAATCTGATGATCTGTGTGCCAACTGTTTCTAGGATTTATAAACCCACAGTCTGAGTAAGGGTTCTTATATCTCCCTTTTGAAGCCTGGCAGCTCTGTCTCACATCAGCTTAAGGATACTACCCCATCACTTCAGTTTGTTCTGTACAAATTGCAATGTGGATAAAAACTTTTTACATTATGTATTTATATAGCAGTTGTAACCAGACTTCCAGTTTGACCATAAAATATGCCCTTAATTACACACAAGAAGGTTACTTTCCTTCTTTTTTCTCTGTTTTCTTTCTTTTTTCTCTGTGTGTGTGTGTGAAAACAAGCTTTGCATCTGCAGCTAATTCAAAGCCAGTCACAGAAAAGTAACCTTTGTTTGAACTGTGTCGTGACTGACTATGCCTTTATTTTTGTCTTTGCTTTCTTGGAAAGCATATATTTATTTTCCATACCTTCCCTTTCCACAGAACAGCTTTGTACTCGAGGTGATGAGTACGCAGTAATGGCTTTATGAGTCATAGCTCACATATTAACACTGTGCCCAGCCCATGACTTAGGAATGAAAGGTGGAAGATAGAGGCAATCTGTATGGCCTTGTTAAGCTGTTGGAAATGAAAAAGCCAGGAAGAGTTACTGAGCTTTCAGCCTGTGATCTGAGGCTGCTTAAGCAGAAATGACCTGTGCAGTCAGAGGGGAGGAGCCCTGTCCCTCTCAAGCTTGTCAAACACACTACAAAGCTCAGCTTTGAAAAGAAGGACCAAGCAAAAAGGGGAGGAGGAATTAATTCAGTTTTAAAAATAATTGAACCCGAGTTACACTGATGTCTACCGGTCATTTCTGAAGGAGGATCCCTGGGGTTTCCACATATGTCAGATTGCTCTAGTCCTAAGCCTCTTTAAAAACATTTAAAAACTTAGGTTATCTGAAGCTGAGGGAGGGAGATTTCTTTAAATGCCAAAATCCACAGGTTAACAACCATGGATTTTTGGGGAGGATGACAGTTTTAAAAACATGAAGACAGTGGCAACGTTCTTTTTCCCTGCTGTGGATGGAATGGGAAATCAAGGCATTTCCTTGCCCTTCAAAGACCTCAGACAGAAGCTTCATCTTTTCCTAGAGGCAGTTTTAGATGCTGGAGAAGTCAAACTTCTGAACTTGTTAAGGTTTAGAGGAGGACAGGGAGATAGATGGAAACCTATTCCTAAACATTTGCAGAGTAGGACACATTAGCAACTGAAACCTGGTAGATAAATGTGAGCAAAATGTACCATGTGGAGTAGAAAGCATTTACTGTTATGTTTAAGTGCTTGCAAAATGTCTCTTTGTTGTTATATTTACGAGGAGAACTTTGCATACAGAACATCAATCTCTTACAGAGCCAACACATTACTGTGATAGAAATAGTAAATTAGCAACAATATGGATCAGGTAGGGGAGCTCTCAGCAATGGGAATTTACCTTTATCACATAAAATGAAAGAGGAAAACCTATTTTATACCTTTATGTCTTTGTCAAGCCCACATGACAAGAAGGCAGTTACCCCTGCTGCTAGATGCTTTTGACAGCATTGTAAAAAGGCATGCATAGCAGAACCAGACACCATAGGAATTAAATGGTCTGAATGTCTTATTTCAAATGACAGTTGCATTCATCTCCCCTTTCTGGCCTCCTTACCCCCAAAACCTGAGCAAATGGAAGGGCTGGAGGGCAGGAGTGCTCCAGAGGTCAATACATTTACACTACTTTGGACCAAGGCAACAGCATCCCTTTGAAGACTTTCACACCACTGGGGCATTCTTTACTTTGCATGATTTTGCAAGTAGACGTTATAGCAGTGGCAGCAAAATGAAGAGAGCTCATAAATGGGCAACATGTTTCAAAGGACAGAAATAAGCCACTCTGGCCTCCACCAGAAAAGTAGCGAGAGGAACCCAGCTGAAACTCAAGCCAGAGAGGTCAGGGAACATCTGGGCTTCCCAATCTTCACACCCACACTTGCACTTCTGTGCAAAAAACAGCTTGCCTCATGTCCAAACTGCACACAAATATTGAAACTTCAGCTTTGGGTAAGCTCCTGGGCTTCCAGATCTGAGCTCACTGCTGTCTCACATGGGATCAGCTGACATGAAACTTACACTGGTATTAGTCAAACTGGATGAATGCTCAGTGCTCACCTTCAACCACTCCATCACCCAGAATGACTAGTACCAATTTCTCTCAGTGTTCCTTCTTTGCAGAGCCAAAGCCAATACATGGCATAGATCTGTTAGACCTATGGCAGTAGATATGAATGGAGGGGCCCAAAACTACTCTTAAGCAGAAAACTGCCACAGAAACAACTACCACTACCTCCGTGTTGGTTTTTTTTTTTTACCTGCAACAACGCCTATGCAGTTGAAACTCCCTCAATATTCCAATATACCCTGATTTAAGACCTAACCCTGCAACTGCTTCCATAGGTAGGAGCTAGAAAGAAGGGCCTGTTTTTTTCTGTAAACTAGCTCTATTCACTTGCTACAGGCTGAGTAGGTTCCTTGTTCTTCTTAATAACAGAAGGAGTTTTCTCATAAACATTTGCTTGCATATCTTGCTTTAACCTAAGTATTTTGAGAGACTAATATAGTAAATAGAATGCCAGTTTTGCTTTATTTTGATACTGCTTAGGTTATGTATATATATATACTTCTGGAGAAATACTAGAAGAGCAAAGTTTGTGATCTAAATAAATCTCATATTTAGTCCTTCTAAAATTGCATCTAAGTTCTTCCAGCCTTTTTGTTTCACAGAGTACAGGGGTTCATTGCTTAGTTATGATTGCCTATTTCAATTGCTTAACTAAGATGTGGGAGATCTTTTGTAGTTTTAATATACTTCTGCAGGGAAGGGAGAGATTGTTACATAATACATTAAATGCATATTGCTAAAGTTTGTAGAAGATTGCAGTGTCACAATTTAAGCCCAGCCGGTAACTCAGCACCACACAGCCACTAGCTTACCACCCTCTTTTCTTTATTCCCCTCTGGTAGGACTGGGGAGATGAATTGAAAGAATGTGAACCCCACTGGTTGAGATAAGAACAGTCCAATATAAATATGAAATATAATATAAAACTACTACTACTAATAATAATGATAAAGGAAATATCAAGGGAAGAGAATATAAAACTATAAAGGGAGGGAAAAAAAAACAATAAACACAAGTGATGCACAGTCAATAGCTCACCACCCACTGACCAATAAATACCCAGTCTGACCCGAGCAGCGATCTGGGCCTTCCAGGTAACTCCCCTCAGTTTATATCCTGGGCATGATGTGCTGTGGTATGGAATACCCCTTAGGATGTCCTGTCTCTGCTTCTTCCTGGCTTCCTGTGCCCCTCCTCACTGGCAGAGCATAAGAGACCAAAAAGTCCTTGATCAGGGTAAGAATTACTTAGCAACAACTAAACCATCGGTGTGTTATCAGCATTGTTCTTGGACTAGAGCCAAAACACAGCACTGTACCAGCTATTAGGAAGGAGAAAAATAACTGCTAAAGCTGAACCCAGGACATGCACACACAATACATTGTATTCAAGTTATTCAGAAGTTATTAATTTATCCATTTCCAAAGAGATGCATGACTTCAATCTATTTTACCAAATGTTATACAGTCCAAATCTCACACACAGGTTTGAAATCCTATAACAATACAAGAACAGAACTGATTTTCTATTGTACCAAGATTACAGTTCAGAGATCGTGGAGGGTTGCTAAGGAAGGAGAGTTTGAGCTTTGTGAGTTAATCAAGATGAGAATTTAAACTTTCACTCTTCAGTTGTCTTGCTTGTCTGAAAAGAATTGGGATTGCTATTTTAATGAGCCTTAAAAATAATTAACTGTGCTATTTTTTTATCAGTTTGAATACAGGGACAAAAAGGAAAGAGATTTGACAGTCCAGTCCCTGTGCTTAAGAAACAGGTCTGATAACGTATTCCATGCATGACCATAGTCAGGATTTCACACTTATGCAGCTAAGCAAAGCAGTATCTGATCCCCATGCAGTTTGTCATCTAGCAGATTTTTTTGTCCCTGACCTGGGTGGCTTTGTGTTGCTAAGGCTCCTTACAGGGCATCTGTGAATTGTCAAGGGATTATGTAAGCGGTTTTGGAAGCCAGTCTGCTGAAGAGAAAAGGAGAACATATAAGCGGTTGATCTTGCGCATCTTGATGATTGCAAATGCATTCATTAGGATGGAGTCCTTAGGCAGTGAATGCTATCCTTGAGGCAGGTCCCAATCAGTTCACCCAGGGACAGAGTATCTCAAATTTGGGGTGAAATAGTCATCTATAAGAAACTTCAGGGCAGATATAATTTATCACAGGCTATCTCTAATGTGGAGACCCTACATGACCCACCAGTTGAAATAAACCCTACCTCTGTTTTCTAAACCTCATTAGCACCATTTAAGGGCAAGGAATAAACATGTCATTTCTCCAGTTTGACTACTAAGAATGGAACCTATTTAGCACGGATTATTACATTTATGTATGTGCTGTGTCCTGTCCAGGTCTATGGGTCTACCATTACAGATGCCGAGAATATACTCACAAAACGTCTTTTTGTTGAAGAATGAGGGGAGGGGGAAGAGGGGGTGTTAAAAATCAGATATTTTCCCGCTACATCCTCAAGGATGTCCTCATACAGAAATTTTAGTTAAGGACTCTCTGAGTATTTTTAATCAGAAAGACACTAGAATGGAAAACTTGCCCTTTTCCAACAGAAAATGCATATTTTCATGTAGTTTTGTTTGTCAAAATATTCAGGTTTTTGTTGGTTCCAGAATGAAACAAAAACAAAATTTGAAGCTTAAAAGTAATTTCAGAATTTAGCATTTATTTTTAATATTTATCTCTACATATATTTTTTTGTATTCCCTTAGATAAAAAAATCCTCATAATAGCAAAGATGATGATGACACCACCACCAAAAAATGTATAAAATCCATATTTTTTCTGTTTCTGGAGGAGAAAGGTTCATTCAGGGGTCTTACATTCTCCATAAAAGCGATAGAGAGAAAAAAAACTATCAGTAAGTATTAAGAAAGCTGTCCTATTTGACAGCAATAAAGCTTGCAAGGTCAGCTGTCTCACAGCTCACTTGGGAAAGATTGAATCTGAAGATTTCTAATTCATTAACATGCAGATTATTGATATTATAGCCTTGTTATAGCTCACTGCATGAGAACATCTGCATCAGGAACACACTCAGTTCTCTTATATTCTGTCCAGGTTCTTCCAACATGGAATGCTTTCCAGTCCTTTCCGCCTGAGTACCCTTCAGCACCTCATTAAGCAACACATCTAACACCTGCACTGTCTTCTCCCAGGAAGGACATGTGGGTGCAGAAAGTGTTCTGTTAATGGTGGGACTTCCTTGACATTTTTTAGGTAAAAACTTATGATCTTAGGTATGCAAAAGTGAATTGAAATGCACTAGTTCATGCTCCAACAAAAAAAAAAAAATCCAGCCTAAGTTCAACGCCAGATTCTCCTGAATTGTGTAGAAATTTTCCATAGCTTATCACCCTTTTGGTCTGCTACTTAAAAGAAACAGTGCAAAAGTTTTTTGTTTTGCCTGATTTTGGGGGGCGTTATTGGGGTATTTGTTGTTTTTTTTAAACACAGTAAAACCTGTTGGGTAAGAGTTTATACTGTTATTGGTTCACAATGCTCAGAAGACAATTTGAAAGACAAAAGGGCACAGTTCCTGCCCAGAAGAATATGGAAAAATGAAAAAAAAAAATTGCTCATTTTACATAGCAGGGAGGGAAAAACATGGGCTTTTCAGTATAAAACCCTTTCCTTGGGATAACGATCTCTCCCTTGTCCACAGAACAAGGTGACACAGAGAAGACAGGAAGGAGTGTGGCTGTAGTCCTGCTTCGTTCCCATTGTCTCGTGCCCTGTTCAGGAGACCCACCAAGTGTTGGGAGAAAAATTAACCCTGGACCATATAGCAAGCCAAGGAATAGCCTCTGAAGTCACTGCAAGCTTCCAGATGGGCTCTGCACCTTTTTGTTTGGAGACTACTCTGGGCTATGCCTCTGACTATGCCTCTGACACATGCCTCTGACCCATGCTTGAGCCTACTGCTCTGCTACACTTTTGTTATTTAACTTTACCAATTGTTCTTATCCTTTCCCAACTACCACTACAGATCTTGTGTTAACTCTTTAGAGAAGTTGTGTTATTAACTTCTTCAAAATCTATGTGTCAAATCTGAAAAAATGCCAGTTAGTTATGTTTACCTTCAACCTACTGGGAATAATATATTTTCAGAGAGGTGGAAATGACATATATTCAATTTGAAGAAACTCTATTCAATTTCCAGAGGATCAGACACTCTTGAGAGACAAGTGCCTCCCTGCTTAAAGATACCATTCTCTTCTAAAATAAGATTAGATGCCATGAAAACATTGTGTGTCGTTAGGTCCTTGCATGTTCTGTTGCAAAGGGAAGAGACTTGGAGTAGGAGGAAGAGTTGACTGGAAGAGCGAAGTGTTTGCATTTTAAATTCCCAGGAGGCTAAAATATTATAGGAAAATCAAAGCAAAAAGAGGAATGGGAGAGGATTAATTGAGGGAGAAATTAGAAAGTCCTCAACCACATGGATTTGTTTTAGCACTCAGCACTAAATAGAAATACCAAAACCTTTCTGAAACACTTGAAAGGTGTTGAAAAGAGCTCATATAATCATTAAAGTCTGAAACCAGATTACTTTCTTCAACACTGTCAAGAAGGTTTTTTTTTGCCCTCTCTACAACTACCCTTTCCTCCATGCTCTAAACAACACTCTGTATTTGAAAAGACCACTGTTGCCTGCAGCTGCCAAAAAAAAAATGGGCCTAAAGAGCACTCTAATCTTTTCTCCAAAGTATAACTCCTTGATTTACTTTCAAACCAAAATTTAAACTCTGAAGAAACTAGTTACACCCTTATAAACACAAGCATCCTCTGTAAGAAGGCCTGCTTGGGTCTGTTTGAATGAGTATGAAAAGGAAACAGAAGGGCTCAAGGATAACCACTGTCAGAGAAAATCAAGAGAAGTACATGATAGGCAGCCTCACAGCTGAGTTTGTGCCGGGAACTTAAGGGCTGGCCCAGAAGTCCCCATGCATGCTACTGCTGGGGAGTTGCGACGACCTCATCTTGCAGCTTTCATCAGTTCTCTAAGCTTGTCTCCTTCTATTGCCTGATTGAATTAATTACACAGGTCATGGGAAACAGCAAGGCTGAAGCTGCCCTTACTTAATTCTGTTTTAAGGCAGTATTATGTGCTAGTCATACCTAAATCTATATTTAAGATTATAAAGAGCCTAGTACATCTTTTTTTCAGACAACAGAATTCATTTGGTCTAATGAAAGCATCACTAAGGCACGTGCTAGTGACTGAACTACCCTTTTTAGTCTTTCTTAGTGGGTTGGGGTTTTTTTTTTTTTGGTTTTGGGGATTTTCTTTGTTGAGAAATGACTGCTTCTCACATGAAAATCATCTCCTTCTAATGCAGATGTCTAAAACGGGTCAGAGGAATTATTCCATAAAAATGCATTTCCCTTCTTGGCTCACTGAGCCAGGTCAGGGTGCTTTACTTCAGCAGACACCTGCACTGCAAAGGTTGAAATGTAGCTGCATCACCATAAGTAACCAAAACCATTAAACACTCACAAAAAGATACAAAAGCTATGAAGAGGTTCAACAGAATACTAGATAGCAGAATTATAGTTTCAAGTACACCTAAGCATTTGGCTATGTATTTAAAACTCAGTGTTTCTCATTCTTCATGTCATTTAGTGAGAAGCATGCCAGTGCTCATTGAGGTAACTGGCCAACCCATAATTAATAGTTCCCCCTCCAAAAGACAGCAGTCAGTCATCCACCAAAGGCAGTCTGGGTGAGCAAGAAATGATGGAACATCATTTAAAAGCATATTTTTTCTCCAATGAACAAACTTGATAGGATGATCTTCATCCTTCCTCTCACATCATTGTGATAGATAACCTTTTTCTGTGGTTATGATTAAAAATTTATTGCAAGTACCTCATCACTTTCTTCTTTCTTCATAATACAATCAAATTATTTACCCAGACAGGTGTTTTTGTGCTAGAGGTGAACTCTCAAATCACTGGTTTCTGTGGCATAAAAATAATCAGCATTCATGCCATGATGTGTCACTAAGATCTCTCTCCTACAGATCTGACAGAATAAAACAATTTTGTAGCTTTTCATTCTGATCCCCTTTGTCACTCTTTGTTATTCTCATGATGGGCTGCAGCTTTAGTGTTGGAAAGAAATAGCACTTTTGTGCTATTGTGTGTGATAATGGGTTATAAATTGTGGTGCTCACACATTAATCTTTTGGTTATCATTCTTCCCCTCCCCATCAGTTTGAAGTGTTAATAAATTTGTTGTAAACATTTTGCCAGAATGAAACTTGTCATAAAACCTGTGGAGTGAAATATCTTTGTAAAAGAAATATGAAAACAGGGAAGAAGCTAGTTTGAGACTGGTTTCCACCCTTGTTTGACTCAAAACCCAAATTTGTGTTAAATGAGTAATGATTTAAAAATTTCTGGATAATCAGTTTTTTCATCTGCTGAAAAGTTAATCTCAGGATAAAAACCAAAAGTACAGGTGTGAATACGTTAGTGTTTCTATACTGATTTGTATATACATATATGAGAGTATACCTATGTATACACAGATGTATATAATCAGTATAATCCACAAGAAATGTAACATTTAAAATCTTTAAAAGATTAATTTGTAAAAAAAATCATGCCAAATTCATGTACTGGTTATAGAGATCACATTCATGCAGTCTTACAGAAACCTTCTGAAGACTAGAGGAGTCATTACCAAGTCTCTAAGTATCATTAAAGGTAAACTTTGGGTACTCAGCGCTTCAAGTATCTTAACCTTGCAATTACTGAGCAAACCCATTTTTTGCAGCAACTCTTTCTATGGATCACTGGATTAGAGTAAAAGATTTCATTGCTGTGAAGTTCATGCCCAGCTGCTTTTTCTGTATCTATTTTCTTCCACTGAGGATATGGCTTTAGCTTCTCAAATAGGCCAGCTTTTCTTGGATGGTGAACAACAAATACGAAAGTCTCTTATTGTTGCCCTGTATTCATTAAAGTCAACGCTAAAATTTAGCTCTAAATTAAAAACATATGACCAAGGTAGTATGCCTTCAGGTTTTGTAATCCTTAAAGAACCTATTTTCCCAGTCTGTTTGCATATTTAAATGAAGCTTGCTTTACCTCCAGATAAGAATAACCATTCTAATCTGTAGGATATCTGCAACATACATGTAAGATGGTTCCCTAGACTACTGTACAGTCAATGGCACTTTTGGGGAGAGCTTAACCTAAATTACTTCAAGCAGAAAATCACCCAAGGACTGTCTTCTTTTTCCCTTAAAAACAGAAGACTCGGGGGGGGGGTGGGGGTGAGGGGAGGGGGGGGGGTACTTCACCTGTAAACATTTTACAAACTTTTAAAAACAAAATTTGTGAAACATGTCAACAGTGTGTCCTCTGAAAATATCAGTAGTGAAATGAAGTTGCCTAACAAAACCCAACAGCTCCCAAATCCTGAGGGGAAAACAGTGCATTGCAGCCTGCTTTCTGGGGGGGGAACCAACCTCAGAGGCCCATAGACCTCATAGAATCAGAGAATCATAGAACAGTTAGGGTTGGAAAGGACCTTAAGATCATTTAGTTCCAACCCCCCTGC
Source organism: Melopsittacus undulatus (assembly GCF_012275295.1). NCBI lineage: Eukaryota > Metazoa > Chordata > Aves > Psittaciformes > Psittaculidae > Melopsittacus > Melopsittacus undulatus. The sequence continues at coordinate 87,120,837 of NC_047528.1, read as the reverse complement.
CATGGGCAGGGACACCTCACACTAAACCATATCACCCAATGCTTCATCCAACCTGGCCTTGAACACTGCCAGGGATGGAGCATTCACAACCTCCCTGAGAGAAGAGGTCCCGAAACACGGCCTTCGGTGTTATTATCCTGCCAGCAGCTCTTTGTTTATGCTGATGAAAGCTCCCTTCATGTGTCATTGCTGTTGCAGTGGGGTATAGCGGCAAGATGATGTTTTCTTGAGTAAGTTAGTTGTAGGTCACTTTAAGATTCCTGGTTTTGTACAGAAAACAGTTGTGTGAAGCAGGAGGAAACATTAAAATTAAATTTTTCTGTCTCTCACTGTCTCGTATTAAACACTGCCTTCATTTGTTGTATAGTGCATGAGGCAGCATGTTACGAAAAGAATGAAAGGTATCTATCTGCTCTATAGAATATGGTGTTCTTCACACCAAACCCAACAGGACATGGGTTCTACTTTAGTTCTCTGTGGTATGCAGGAGGCAGAAAGCTGCATGATCAGTCTAGGCTTTCAGGTGTAACATTTTTCAGACTCTGTTTTGTTACTGTGACCCAAGATGCTCCAACAGGTCCCAGCTTTAGGGCCTTGTTCAAAGGCCTTTTGATTCTTTCTAAAGGCCCCAGTGGACAGAACACCAGCTCTCTGATGTGTGAATGCTGACTGACTCACCCATGCCCCTTACAGCTCCAAGCCATGGGAAGGACCTTTCTCAGACTGTCCTGTCTTCACAGGTGGGAGGCTTCACCCAGTTTGCACTAAAGAAATGATTCAAGCTAGGGAAGGCTTAAATATACCACTAATAATGAGTGAAATCCCATTATTTGGGTGGGACACCAGACACCCTAATATTATGTCAGCTATTTACTGTGTGCAGAACAGATCCAACAGCTGTAATGAAGAACCACTGTTCATCTAGAAAGTTGAGTTAGTAAAGCTTTGGAAGTTCAGCAGCAGAAATAGAATGCCTTGAGGCCTGTGGACAGAGGCTGCTCTGAGATACACTAGTGCACCATCATTTACGTGCAGGATTTACGTGCAGGAGCTATGGAATGATTGGAAGCAGAAGGTGAGCCTTTCGACTTCTGAAGAACTGACTCTACTCCTAAGATAAAGAGCTACTTTATCTCTAGTGTCAGCACTGCAGGGGGAAAGTAAGCAAACAGGGAAGGAGGAAAGAGCAAGACGGAGTGAATGTGGAAGGAATGGAAGTAGATAAAACAGTGATGGAGGCCAACTTCCTTCTTTCTCATATCAAAGTACAAGGTATTAAAAGAATGGCTATGTGGACTGAGGCAAGAAGGGAAAACCCAGGGAGGTCACTGAAGCAGAGAATGCAGTTCGCAGGCTGAATACAGAGCAAAGGTGGAGAATGCTAGTTGTGCAAGTCATGCTGTAACTTGCAGTACGGGAGTTGAGAAGTCAGCTCCTACAGGACACATTCAGTTTCTGCTTTTCTTTCTGTTTTGGAGTATATCAGTGATAACAGTATATTTGACGTGCTGCAGTGCACCTCTCTCTTGAGCAAGATCTGTGTGGATTTTCTCACAAAAGAGACAATATCTTGCCTGAAACACAGCTCCCAGCAGTAGCTTCCTAGCTCTATGCTGAAACACTGTATTAGTCCAAAATCGGAGGGGAATTTAATTCACTTTTGAATCCACATGACTATTTCCTGCATTATTTTGGACTCTCATAAGAGGTTTCATAGCTAAATACAAATACGGCTGACTTAAGCTTACTTCATAAATCCGATGAGGTCGCAACTTGAGGAAGCATGACAGATGCCTCCATGGCTAACCCACATGTGCTTGTCTCATTGAAGAATTAAGCACCTGCTTTGGTGTGACATCCCTCAGGATAATGCACTCACTGACATATCCAAACTGCTGCATGGGGGCAATGCTCTGTGCATGCTCACCAGTCTCCTTGAAGTCAAGTTGATTGACTATTGTCTCCAAACCAAGCGGCAGTCTGAGCGCTGATTAACCAAAATGCTCTTAATTGCCACTTCTCTTGAAGTTTTTACCAGCAAGGACAGAGATAGAGGTTTCATAGTGACCCCTTTTCAGGGACTAATCGGAAAAGCTGATTGAGCGATGCCAGACAAATGCACTGGACTGTTCCTATTCAACGACTCTAGCGTCTCCATAGTAAAGCACTGGGCTCAAGCTCTTATTCTCTGCTGGAGACATAGGAACAGAACAGCAGGCCCGATGGTTATTCTGTTTGTGCTAAACAGGCATCAGATTGTAACTCCCAGGGAACCTCCCTTACCTTTCAACTTGAGTCTGAATTTAGTGATGCTTTTGTCAGTGTTTTCAAGGTGGAAAAAAGGTTTCAGCTATTGCATTTCAAATTCAGATATGCATGTTCATGTAGCCTCGGGCAAGAGACTGCAAAGATTCTTTAAAGTGGTGAATAGGAGATGGAATCTGTGCTCTTTGGTAAAATACTCTGTTTTATTCTTTGGCTCTTTGTTTTTTATTTAACAAGGCATGAACACTGCCTCACACTGCAACTGCACACTAGAGAGCAGGCTACAGAGCTTTGAAATGCGAACGCCGTTTCTTTCTACCCTCCCTGGAGTTCTCTCGTCTCTATTTATTTTCATTAGCAGAAATGAAAACAAATTAAGGCATGCAACACTCAATAGAGTAGGACTGCAGCAAGCACAACTGCTAGCACCTGGAGCATTTTATTACTCCAGTGGTGTCCCTACATTTGAACAAAACCCAGCTGCCTCAGAAGTGTTGAAAGCTGGAAATCCTTTTCTTTTTTCCCCCCAGTTTTACAGCTCTGTGAGCTTCTCCATCTCACAGCTTGCATTTTGTTTTACCCCCAAAGCCAATTCACTTCTCAGCCCCACCCCCCAGGCCTGTCTGCTTGAACGCTCAGTATCAGATTCTCAGCTGATTCAGCTGGCTTGCTCCATTTACTTTAATACCTTCATTTTTTAGTATGCTCGTAACTAATATGCCCAGTTACATTTAATAGCAATATTACACTATTGATGCTATATGGTAAGCACTTTGTTTCCCTCCTGTGCAGCCTTCAGACTTACTAGTGTAACTATGAGATGTTCCTCAGTGTTGTAGTGTTGTTCTCCCACCAAGTACAACTCTTCTTCATTGCTAACTCAGTTCCATTTTTCAATTATTACAGAAGTTCTGAAAAGACGGGACATAATTCCTTTGGTTACACAAAGTGTCCTGGCCTTTCCACATGTCAGTTCAACTTTCACTGCTGGTTTTTGTCAGTCTTACTCAGATATGTTGCTTTTATTTTTGTGAGGCTTCCTAATTGCCTGGAGAAGAAACTTAAAACAGCAATAATAAAGCCAAGTGCTCTGGATCCTCATTGACAGCATGGCATGAGGGGAATTGCTCTTGAACTATGTTTATCATAGCAAAGATGACCTCCTGAGATGTGGAAAAGTTCACAAAAATGAACTTAAAATATGGGCCTACAGAAATACTGAAGTTATTTGTAAAGCTTCTCTCTTATTCTTCCTGTCTAGTAGGATGGCAAAACTTCTAGATGAATAGCTGAGGAAATGGAATAGAATGTAAGAGGTCAGAATGAAAGGATCAGGTTTTTTTTCTCTCAAATTGGCTTTTTTTTCCCAAGAAGAAACATAGCCTCTTCTCAAAAATAAAACCAAAATTATCTTGAAAACTTCCAGCAATTTAGAAAGAAAATTCGCTTTTGCTACTGAAAACATAAATATGAACAATGTCATATTGTAACATTTCATAATGTGAATAAGAAAAAAGCAATCTATTGAAAATATTGCTGAAAATATTATTCAAAACTTTCACTTTTCACTTTCAAAACAATAAAAGACTGAAGCAGTTAATTTTTCAAAGTTAAAAGTCTCTCCAGCCTAGACTTTCAGCTGCTACAACTTACAACTCTCTACAACTCTTACAACTCCCACTTTATAGCCTAGCTGAAGTATATTTTCTTGCAAGGAACTAAACTATGTTGTGAAACATTCAATACAGCAGCTTATTTCACTGAGAGGTAAGACACCTGTGACATTTCTACAGCTAGCATAAGTGTTGCAGGGTACAGAAACAAGGTAAATCTACAAAGTGCATGCCATTATTGCAGTGCTAGTAATGCTGAATATTTCTTTGCTTGGTGGTGGGTCAAAGTCCCACGTTAGTGCCAGCTGTGGCATGCTGCTAGATTGCTTAGGAAACTAATGGGGTTTGAGTCTCTCTGCAGAGGGCTCTATGGCAGCAAGCAGATAATATGTCTATGGTTTTGCATCCTGTTAGTACAGGAGCAAGCCTACAGCAATATAGAGCAAACATTTTTCTAGATGCTTGCACTCGCTACATCTACTGCCTGACAGTATTTACTAATGGACCGGGCATATGTGAGAATCCACTTCTGTGCTGTGCCAAGTTCAGGCACGGATGTTTTTTGGAAGAAGAGGGAATTTTAAGGCATTGTGTGTAGTTCTGCATCTTTCTGTTTGCCACACTGCCAGTTTTCATCCTCAGTTTTATTTTCTGCAGAGATTCCTTCCAATGCCTTTTCTTGTTAATTAGGGTGGCATCACGCCAAGTAAAAGTTTTTCAGCTATTACTAGAGCTCCTGAGACAGCTTTTATAGAAAGCTGATACAATTTCCTGCACCCCCTGGGAAGACACAGCCCTAAAATTGTATTGAAACTTCATACTCCTGAATCAACAAGGTCAGCATATTCCTTGAATCATTTCCCAGCTTGTAAAAATCACACAGGATACCAAACAGATTTACATTCAGTGAAGACTTGATTAAGCACTGATCTTACTGCTTCTGCTCCCTGAGAGAAAGAAATTCCTGCTCCTTCACCCACCTCTGTAAAGCAGTGCCCACTTTTGGTGGTCTAACAGCTCTTCTATCAGATTCCAGATTAATGTGTATTATATTACTGTTATTTTCTCCTGGAATTAAAGACTACAGCTCTGACACGACATTTTGTCTTCCTCCAGGTTAATAAAGGGGTATCTGGATCCACATTCATCGATCCTGCATACGAGTATGGGGTTTGGACACCAAACTGTTTCTATTTCAGATTGAAACACTGACTGCTAAAAGAGGAGCATAGAATATTACCCGTCTGCTTACCCTCATCTTCTCAAGTGTCTGTAAGCTGTATTTTTGGTGGAAATCGATGCAGGTGAAAAAGCTACCTGCCAAGTGTGTGACAAACTTGCAGTCTGGAGCAATAGGAGAGAGGAAATCTCTGTTGGTTGGTCTCCCCCTTCCCTTTGCAGGAATTTTGAAATTTCCTCTACTTTGGAATATAAAGATTTACAGAAGGTGAGAAAAAAAGATGTCCCCCAACCAATAAAAATCTTGACTTAATAATTCAGATATGATATGTTGATTTTAATTTTTTTTCAGTCTAAGTAGCACATATTCTACAGACTAGAGAAAAATTAAGAAGAAAACAATCTTAATCTGAAACAGAAAAGTTGAAACATTCCGTACTAAAAAAGTCAATCAGAATTGGCGGATTTCTTCAAAGTTTTTTCATTACCCATCAAAACAATTTTCTTTGAATTGACAAATCTTCATGAAGTGCATCAGTTTTGGCAAACTAGTAATTTTGGACAGAATCATTCAGCTGCAACATTTCTAGTCTTGAGTGTAATCTTACCCTAAAATGCTGCTTCTGATGAGACAAGCAAATATCGATCATCAATAACTGGAATCTCAGACAATGAATAACCAGCTCCCAGTATCCTTCAGCATCAAACTGCAGTTCTGCTGAGTTCCCTCCCTTGCCACTTGATGCTGGCAAACTCCACTCACACACCCCAGGCACCACTCTGCCTTTTGCTTTTTGAAGCTTCCTCTGCTCTTCCCAGAATGCTTTTAACAAAGGGGTGCATACCACGTAGGTTCCTTTAGTCTAACTGAACTATGTCATTTTTTTCTGATCCTGTATTACCCAGATTCATTCTTCCCACCCTCCCTATACTGCCTGGACAGCTGCAAATGGATTGTAGCTGGTTTATGCATTCACTACACAATTCCTGATTTTTTTCTCTTGGGCAGTGCACATTGAAGCACATTGTCTAACTTCAGATCCCACCTTCTGACCTCTCAACCCCCCAGGGACGTTCTAGGGGTTCCTCAAGTCCCAGATTTGATAAAGCACCAGTACTTCAGTAAGTCTTCCTAAAGCTGGTGGCCATCTTTACACTTTGAAGAAATCATCACAACTATGTATAGACTCATGTATAGACTATCCAGAGAAGCCTAGGTGACCACATAAGCTTAATGTCACAAAGACATTTTAGAGAAGTATATTTTCCAGGTTTAGATAGGGAGAAAAATTATCACATCACTCACAAAAAAACAGATGTTTCTGTGAGCATCGCCCCTTTCACACTTTGTTTTAAAAGGAAATTTCATATATGCTATTCCTCAACAATTGAATGAAACCCCACCCACTAACATTTTGCAGCAGCAGCTTTCAAACTGTTATGTGCGAGTGCCTGGGGCAGACGCATGATCCCATCAAGGGATACAAAAGAAAATCCTGAAGTGATGGCTACCACATTTTTTATCATGTCAGTGTTTTGCATCTTAACAATGAAGGCAGTAAGATAGAGTCTCCCTTCAAATTCTGTGAGTAAATTGCTTTCTTGTAATAACTGGATTTTCCACTGACAGATGGCAGCTACAAGCTGTCAATCATTTTAAATTTAAAGGATATATGAAGCGCAACAAATGTATTGTTATTGCCTGCTAGGCTGGAAATATGTCCAAGCTGGTGTATGGTCCCTTTTTGTTATGCTGGGTTCATAGATTTCACAAATACAATACTTCTGCCAGGCACTAACTGGATGAAAAAAAAAGCCACATGCCCTTTCTTATGGACTTCATCAAAACCAGAAACATCATCAGACCCAGATCCATCCAGAAGAAGAAAAAATCTGGGCACTCAATAAATGGTTTTCCCTCTTGTGCAAACAGTCTTTTAAACAGATGGACCTAAACAAGCAGAACTTTGTTGGAGTGGGGACAAAAAGGAGAATAAATTCTTGCTTTGGAAAACCTGTGTGATCTCCAGAACAAGAGCTGTTACCTTCCAGAGCACACAAGCAGTCAGACCTGTCCATATCTCTCCTCCCTAGGCCACAAGTGCCTGTTTTGCTTCCCTTTTGCACTCTGAGCCACTGAGGTTCAGAAAAGCCCAGCAGGTATTGCCCAACTCATGCCTCTCTTGCATGCCACACCAGGCTCCTTTTCATGGAGTAGCTGACTATCTACCAGTCTGCCTCCAGCTTCCCCATGCAGGACTGGCCCTGGCCACTCCAGTTAGACTATCCATCACCAGCTACTGCCCCCAGCCACACTGTCCCGCAGCCTTTTCTCCCAGCTAATGTGGTCTCTGCTGCCTGTTGTCACTTGCCAGGACATATTTCGGTAGCTCCCACGATGCTTCAGCTGTTCAGAGAAACTGTAGAGAGCCACAAGGTATCACAGCCCCAGAAAAGAACTGTCATCTGAAAGGATGTTTATCTCAAGTCCCATTTGAAATGAACCAAGAAAACACCCTAGAAAACCAAGAAAATATCCACAGACCTGTCAATTCTTTGCTTGCTTAGTGTTTCTTCATCCCAAACCAGCTTTGAGTTGTGTGCCCCATAATGTGTTGGTAAATGCCTGTTTTTCTCACCTCCATAGTATACCTGGCTTAGCAGAAACATTTCTGTTTCAGAATGTAGATGCAAGTAAAAATCTATTTAGACCCAATAATTTATCAGTTCTAGTCAACTCCTGCCCTTCTAAAACAGGGACTAAGCACTTTTGCCCTTTCTGGAGCCTCCTTGAGAGGGCTGTTTTTCTCCCTGAATCATCTGGGAGCATTTCTTCTTGTAAGTAAGTAAGAAAAATAGGAATAGCCAGCTTGAAACCAGTAAAACTGCAAAAGTGAAACAAGCAGGAATTAGAAACACTGCAATTTAAGCTCAGCTGACTCCTGGCTGACTCTACTTAACAACAGTGGACCTCTGCATGCTGCAGAAGGTCTGGAATCATGCAGCAGAGAAAGACCATGGAAAAGTGAAATTGTAAAGACAATTGCATTTCATTTGAGTCTTTGTAGAAATGCTGACTGGGCTCAGCCAGGGTAATGGTCTATTTTGTAAGTTTGTTGAGCAACTTTTTTATAGTTCTTTCTCCCGTTCAGATTTTCAGACCAAACCCAGACAGCTTTAAAGAAAAAAAATCTGTTCTTTTTTCAAGGAAAGTTGAAAACATTAAAGTTGAAAAATCACAGTTTTATAGGCAATTTTATACAGAAAAAAAAATCAAAACAAAATTGTTGACCTCTGAGTTATACATCAAGGAAAGCAAGGAAAGCAGTCCTTTGCATGCCTAATGCTTCTCAGTGTCATAAAGCTCAGGCTATACACATTTTTTTTTTAATCTTCCTTTACTCAACACCTTTATGACCTCATGACTGTCCACTACAAGAATTTACACTGATGGTAAAGATCTAATCATGTAAAACGTAAACAGGCCCAAAGACAGAGCAACAGAAGCCACACGAGCAGGTTTACTTGATGCCTGTAATCTTACACCCAGTATCTTCTGTCATAGACAAAATTATGTCTTGGCGCCTCATCCTTTAACTCCAAGAGCTTCTGCTACTGTAACAAACTGGGAAGCAAATATATAATACTTCTGTTGCAAGGGGACAGATGTTCAGTGGCTCTCGGAGTGCAAACTCTAGCACAGATATTCAAGGTGCATCAGGAGTTTTCCTTATTTTCTCAAATGACACATCTGTACCATCTTCTAGGCTGGAGGCAGATGTCTTGGCTTCAGCAGATGGCTTCTGTTAAACATTTATTCCTTTCTAGAAGAATTCAGTTCAGGATTTCAGGGCTTATGTGACAGTTTTCAATACACAAAATATCTGAATCAGTAGTTACAACCACAGAATCAGGCAAACTGCTTGGAGATAGGTGGTCCCTCCTGCTCTGACTGTCACAAGGCTTTTTTGCAACAGATGATATGTGATTAGATGAGAGCATCAAAATGGAAATCACGGTGTATGGGAAAGAAGTGAGGCACTCACTCTGAGAATGTGTGTTGTAAAATATTTGATTTCTTTCCCATTTCCTTATCTGTCAGAAACCTGAGCTGTGAAAGTCTGTCAATAGTCTGATGGTGGCTTTGAATTGTAGCCTGTATAAAAGCCGTTGGACACAAGAGACCATGTGTCTCCATTTATCAGAGCACACTAACTTCTTTTTTTTTCTTTTTTTTTTCTTTTTTTAATTATTCTTTTCTAACTTGTCTTTGTGAGGCTGAATTCTCTGCCCTTCTGGCAATGAAGGACCATCAGCCACTGGAAAGAGCTTGCAGCTGAAGGTTTTCCTCCCCTTACTGAGGTATGAAATGAAACAACAGGTACATCTATTGCAACAATAGATAAAGATTTATTTTATTTTCACTAAACACTAAGGGAATTTAACCCTAGTGTTTAAGCCAGACTCATAGATCACTGCTGGAGCCATTTTCAATGTCAATGAAGATACTCTAAAGATATTTCTATTTCTGGTCAACCCATTTCTCTGGCTACTAAAGTGACCCAAAACGGTCACTTTCAGGCTTTGACAGGAAGAGGCTCATGCAGCACTCACCATTAATAAGGACACTAATACAAAATGACGAAAGTAAATGGGGCCAAGTTTTTGCTTGATTGCTCCATTTCATTATCATTCTCAAAGTTTCACTCTGCTTAATGCTTTTTTGAATTAAGTAACCAACTCACATTGATGAGCAGTGTCCTAACTATATGATCCATTTTTGGAAGGGTTCTGTAAGCATATTGACTGTCACAGAAAGGAAAAAGTGAGCAACAGTGCAGACAAGACACTGAACTTTAAAGCAGACCACTGAAGTCCCTCTCTACTATTGCAGCTTTTTTTTCTCATTCTGTAAATCGGGTCATCTGCAGTTGCCTGCCTCATGAGCATTCAGAAACACTCTCACCTTTAAAGCTCATGTGCAGAACTACAAGTAGTGCAAATATGGTCATTGGCCTGTTAGTCAGGTACCTGACCACACAGAGACAAATACACTAAATCACATGTTCCATCAGAGGTAAATGATCTCTGGTTACCATGTTCTACACATATTAGGGTTTACTACAATTCAGACAAAAATCTTCCCTTTTTCTGTTTTCTGCTCTACGGGAAATTAAATTACTCCCTCCACTATTAAAGATTTTTTTCCAGCCTAACTTGATTTTTATAAATGAGATGACATCTCCTACAAGCACCAGCCAATCCTATGCTTTGGCCTAGACTTCACTGTAGTTATGTTATTTTAAAAGCAAGAGTTCCTTTATCTTCTAGTCTCCTAGTAGCTGGTTTTTTTTGTGGTGGCATTTCTCCTTTTTCTTCAAATTACTGCATGCTTTTAGGCAGTTTCCTAGACTGGAGATTCCTGTATCACAAGGACTTTAGATATCATTTTGGCTACAGTGAAAGGATGTAATCCAGGAATAAATCTAGTGAATCCATAAAGTCATACAAAAGAATTGCCTGAATTAGATCAGAAAGAGACCCATAGCTGCTGTTAATTAAATTGTCTTCTATTCACATTGTCTTCTCTTATGAAGGAACTAGTAGGCAAAATGCCCACTTCTGCCTTTATTTTTCAACTATCCTCCAGGGTTTCCACAAGTTCCTGTGGAAAGCATTACTTACACACAATAAAGAAGGCAGAGGCTGCAAATAAAGGTAGGTTGGGTTGATGAAGTTTTGCCACTAACATCTGAATACAAAAATTTCAATTCCAGCAGTGATTCATCTTATAAATCAATTTGGCAAACTATCAGCCTTTATTACACTGGATCAGAAGCTGTCTTTGTAGATAATGCATGAAGGGGCACTCTTACACAGCAATGACCTTTTAAGCTGGCACAAGCCAGTTTCCACTGCTTGGCAAAGTATTCTCCCACAATGCTAAGTCAATTATATTAAACCTATTTCAGTGTTATTGAGTATATAATGGGAGAGGACTGCTGAGGGCAAATCCGCCTATCCTTCCTCAGAAAGGAAAAGTATAGTCCACCTGACAAAGTATAACTTATCCTGTATCTATACTGTACATCTCCTCTTGAAGGAAGAAAAACAGTAAAGAACCAGGAAGTTCTAATCCATTTTACATATCACCAAACTTCACTCACAGTCTTAATATCATTAAATTACAACTCTGCAGGTGAAAAAAAGCATACTGCATGATCATCAGCATATGTACTGGAGGGACCATTATCAGGTTGTAGGATAGGATAATGATGGATAGCAAAAGCTCAGAATTGCTAAGGACTATAATCTGTGCAATCTTGTGAAGCACTGTTAGTTTAATGAAAGATTATCTGATGATTGTTGTTTACACAATACACATGGATTTATAACTCAGAGAGAAACTGAGCATCACCCTTCAGGAGCCTGATCTTCATGCTGATGTGTGCAGCACAGCAAGCACTAAGGGGAGATGAGGGAGCCAGGATATTCAGAAATGGAGCAATTAAACTACACGTTGTACATTTTGCTTTGCTACATGTAGGTGGTTCAGCAGTTTTACATGGAGGTTTTTGCTGTTCTTTGTGCCAGAGATGTGTACATCCCCAACATGAATGTGGTAAAAGAGGTGAAGTAGGGACCAAAGGAACTGAAACCAGAGTGCTAGAGATGTGTGTGTTGAAAAGCATGACCCACAATAAGAAAAGGTACATACAGCTAATATACACAGATCACAACAATAAATTGAATGAAAGACAGAACCAGAGCTAATTAATCAATAACAGCCATGATAGGAGCAACATTTCTTATTAAAACAGCCTTTAAAAAAAATCAGTATGCAAGCAGATCTGTACCCCAGAAGCAGTATGGTGGGATGGTTTGTGGTCCTGTCGAGAACACCAGAAAAATGTCAGATCACTAAGCTGAGAAGGAATGATGGAATATTGCTCAACATCAGACTTTCCTAATTGTATAGGGTTCCTGAAAGGCTCCCTGCACCAGAGAGCTGCTAGGGGAAGGAGTACAGGGAGGCACAGAGCAGCAGACAGATCAGCAAGGCCAGATGGCTGCTGAATCCTGAATACCAGAGGGAGAAACTGGCAATTTACCATTCTCTATGCTTGGAAAAAATGGCTATTGATGGAGATCTAAGTTTTTTTGTTGTGCCTGCAAATGGTCATCTTCACAGCTGGCTGCAAGCACAGAAAGAGATGTCAGGTTAAGCCTTCTTGGCAAACAGACCTCAGTACCTTACACACATTGCTCTTGCTTCACTCAGTGTGGCCTGTTGCATTAAGGACACAGAGAAAACCAAATGTTTCATATGCCAAAGACAGAGCAATAAAACATGCGCTATCCTGGAAGACAGTCAAGGCCAGGCTGGATGTGTTTCTGGGCAACCTGACCTACCTGAAGATGTCCCTTCTTATTGCAGGGGTCTGGACTGGATAACCTTTGAAGGCACATTCCAACTCAAAGTAGTCTATGATTCTATGACTGTGGTAAGGGAAATAGGGAGCAGGAGAGACTTACTGAAGACAAACATAACCAATAAAGTGAATAAGAAGCCAGACTTAGCAGTCCAGCCACTAAATCCTGAAGTTTCTCCTTTCAGCACCGTCCATTTGCTTCTCAGTTTTTAAAACAGAAAACCATGTTTTTCTGTGTGGCTGGGATAGTAACAAGCAAGAAATATGCCTGTCTGACTACAGTATTATGCATCCTGAAGATGAGGCAGCTAGATGAATTACTCCATCTTTATCTCAGGCTATACATTCAGAGTGACTTGTTTGTGTGCTTCTACAAGAACAAGATTTGGAGTTTAAGGAAACATCTTTTGTTTGATATCAAACATCATTTTTGTTTAAACTGTAGGATAAAATCCTCACAGTGCGGTTAATGCCCACCGTGTTTTGGCAGCCAGAATTCTGCCATGTGGAAGGCACTTCAGAAAGGGAAAATATGAGACAAGAATCAATGTATGATGCTATATCAATATAAAAAAAAAACCCACAAAACAAAACAAAAAAAACCCCAAAACCAAAAAACAGCTGTATGCAATAGTTCTTAGTGCAGCAAGTAAAACAGAGTTAGTTCTCTGGTGCCTCAGAATCCATTTTGATGGCAATGCCAGTTCTCAAGCCCAGTCTTTTGCCCCTGCTGGGTGTCAGGGGCCCTGTAAGGTGAATTACTCAGCCACTGTCTCATTCATGAACAACCAGTAATGAAACTGAAGCATGTGATCTGATTCCAGGGCTTTAGATCCATGCAGAATATTATGCTCCTAGAAAAAGGGGGAGAAGAAAATATGCAAAAAGGGCGGAGGTAAAAAAGGAGATGGGGAGGAGGGGTTAAATATACACACATATATAAATATATATATATATATATGTACACACACACTACCAGCATAGTTTTTTGTAGGTAATGAGTGATAGAAATCAGTAACATTTGCAAAAAGGATTCTAGGAAAACCAGGAAATGGCAGAAAAAAAGCTGCTTAATGTACAACTCTGACAACCATTCTCCACAGGACATAACCAGCAGTATGTGCGAGGTATTGGAAGTTGCATCCAACAACTAACATAGTAGTAGAGATTTTACTCTTAATTTACACAATAAATGGAGGTAACCTTCATCTTCTCACAATGGTCAAGGTCTTTCAAGCATTAAGATAGATCTAGGTCATCTCAATGAGGGAATTGTTATATTTGTTTAGTCATCCAAGGTTTATTTTGCTTCATAGGTTCCCAGAACAGAGCTGAGGCATCACTGGAGTTCCCATACCTGTCTCCCAGCTGTAAATAGAAGAGACACTGTCAGAGGAAAGCAGGCATGGCAGAGCATCCCTAGGACCAATTAATTTGAGATTCTGACAACATAAATTAGCACATTTTAAGTGAAAATGTGACCAGTCTGTATTTGTGGAGTAGATCAAGTGGCAATTGTCCTATGTAGTCAAAGTCAATGAAAGTGACACATTAATAATTATTGCTTTAATCCACGTTTCAGTCATAAAACAACCCACTAAAATCTCACTAAATTATCTGGTTATATAAAATATCATGTCACAGTTCACCATACACTTCATTTTATATTTTAATTGGGGCAATCTGTCTAACAGTATTCCCAGGTCCACCGATTTTGCCCTTCCTCCTTATTCAAATCTCAGTTTTGCTATCCAGTTGTTTGACACTTCCTTCTTTTTTTTTTGTCTCAAGAAAAGCACTTAAGGCTCATGACTGAAGAGCTCACTGAACAGCCTCATTGGGGTAGTGCCTGACAGAATAACTAAATACAGTGCATTGTTTCAAGTGTTAAAGCCATTAGACTAAAACCCAAACATCAGATTTTTTTATAGAAAAAAAGAAAAGCCATTTCATCCAAACAAACAAGTGTCAAACTATGACAAGTATTTTGCATGAAAAGCAAGCAACTAGCTTTCTTAAATCTTCCAGTTTAAAATGAATTTCAAATTTTGGATGACAAGATCAGGAAAAGCATAAAAAAGGGAAGTTAGAACAAAATGGTTTAACGTAAGTAAAAATGCTTTGACTAGTCAGGCCTGACTATTTACTACTGGTCCATAATATTTCGGGGGGGCTGGAGGTGGTAGAAGTGGGAGGAGGGCAGGAAAGAAATAGAGCATCTATCCATCTCTTCTCAAAGTGACATACTCATTACTCTGGTATGGTATGTCATCTGCAATTTGGTACAATTCCCTTAGATAAATAGTAGAAAAAAACTGGCATTCTTGGATTTTGTTCTGCTTTACATTACTGTAACTGCAGAATCTTAGCCTTTTTGTCTTAACATCTTAACATACAGGTCACAGAGAAAAGCATGGATGATTAGTGAGTTCAAAACTAAAGAAAACACAAATACATTCTTAGGAATTATGTTGCCCACAATGTACAATGTGAGGAGGATTCAGCAACATGAAGTTACATTTTTTACCCATCTGACACCAAAAGGCCACCTGTAGCTATTTAATGTTAGGTTCACACGCTCCAAAGAATCCTGCCACTGATTCCTGGGGAAATTCTTGCTGAGCTGCATTAATCAGATCAAAGTTGTTGTTCAGATGCTAAATGATTATCTGGTAACATCACGAAAGGCATGGGAGAGTATTACTGCAGCTACTGCTTGCAGCTGCTAACACAACAAAGGAGCCATCCCTGTGGGGCCTCTTGTGCAAGGGACTGATTTGCCAGCCTCTATTCGACCTTGAAAGATGAACATTTAGGTCACACACAGCTTTGTGTTTTCTTGGCATGAACACTCCAACTGGCTTCTTGGTTTCCCAGGTAAGTTTTCTCCATGTACTAAGAAAATAAACAACGCTTGATAGGAGGTAAAGGAGAGGGCAGGTGAGGCTGCCAATTCACTCAGGGAGTGAATGAAGCACCACTCCTCCTAGATGGGCTGTTTGCCATTAATTGGCAAACTTGATTCAAATGCTCTTTACACCCTGAATAATTCAGCAGATGAGTTTACCACCAGAACCTCTAGCAGCAGTGAGAATTAAGTGTGTCTTCATTTTCGGCAAGATAAAAAACATCCATCTGTTTCTCCTCTTCATTAATTTTGCTTGTAAGTAGAATGCAGATCTATACATTAATTAAAGGCATATGACTGGCTAATAAATTTGTTACAAGATACTCTCACGATGCCTGCCTTTTCATTAAGTAGAAATTGAGAATGTATAAAAGGAGAACTTTTTACAATACATCATATACAGATGACAACTAGGCCACCTAGAGTCTTATATAGCACTACAGAAAATGCCAGGGAAAGAGGAATCCCATCAGTTCTTCAATTTTCTCTTATTTTTGTGATTTGGGCCCCATGTGGCCCCACAGGAGGGCAAATGTCTCTCCTTCCTTATTTTGCAAGCATAATGAGTAGCAATTTTCTCCCTCTTGTCTAACAGAGCAGGGAAATAACGCCAATCAGGGTTGTGACTAATATAATCCTGCAAATCAATGAGCTAATAAGTGCCACGATGTTGGAATAGCCAGCACACTTCAAGTTGCACAGCCCCTTGGGTCTGCATGCTTTGCCAGTGGCCAAGTACTAGGGAAGGAATGCCATCCAGAGGGACCTTGACACACCTGTGAGGTGGGCTGATGCCAACCTCATGAAGTTTAACCATGACAAGTGCAAGGTCCTACACCTGGGTCGGAGCAATCCCAGGCACAGCTACAGGTTGAGCAAAAAGGAAATTCAGTGCAGCCCTGAGGAGAAGGACTTGGGGGTCTTGGTCAACGAGAAAATGAACATGTGTCAGCACTCACAGCCCTGCAAGCCAGCTGTATCCTGGGCTGCATCAAAAGAAGTGTGACCAGCAGGTCAAAGGAGGTGATCCTGCCCCTCTACTCTGCTCTTGTGAGACCTCACCTGGAGTATTGTGTGCAGTTCTGGTGCCCTCAATATGAAAAGGACATGGAACTGTTAGAACAAGGATGATCAGGGGGCTGAAGCACCTCCTGTATGAAAACAGGCTGAGAAAGTTGGGGCTGTTCAGCCTGGAGAAGAGAAGGCTGCGTGGAGACCTCATAGCAGCCTTCCAGTATATGAAGGGGGACCTACAGGGATGCTGGGGAGGGACTATTCATTAGGGACTGTAGTGATAGGACAAGAGGTAACGGGTTAAAACTTAAACAGGGGAGGTTTAGATTGGATATAAGGAAGAAATTCTTTACTGTTAGGGTGGTGAGGTACTGGAATTGGTTGCCCAGGGAGGTATTGAATGCTTCATTCCTGGCAGCATTCAGGGCCAGGTTGGACGAAGCCTTGGGTGACATGGTTTAGTGTGAGGTGTCCCTACCCATGTCAGGGGGGTTGGAACTAGATGATCTTAAGGTCCTTGCCAACCCTAACTATTCTATGATTTGATGATTCTATGTACCACTGAACCAGGACACAAGGGCGAGGTAAGAAGCTGCATGGAATAAGAGAGCAGGGACCTCACAGGTCAGCTGAGCTGGCATAGCCCTTACTGCTAAATACACCAGGGATGTGGCAGTCGGGAGGTTTGTATGGTTTGTGCTACTGCCCATTGTGTTAACTTGGAATGGAAGTGGAATTAATCCTGAAAAGGTCAGCAGAGACTCCATAAAGGAAAACCACCCCATTCTTATGTTACACAAGAATCTCTGGTTAAGCAGGATCCAAATAAAATCTGATGCTTGCAGTGATTTTGTAAGAACCTTTCCAACCAGGCAAAAGGAAAAAGGTGTCTTTTAAAAGCACTCCTTTAAGTCATTACTACCTGTCAGTATCTAGTGTTATAGAAATTGGAAGATAGACAGAAGCTTCTGCTGGTATTGCAGATCTTAGAGATAACATCGCCTTACTAATACACTTTCTATAATAGCATAATAATGAACTACTACAGATTACGTTTTGTGACAGTCTAAGCACATACCACCTCACTGCAAAAAGGCAAAAGCCAAGGTTATTGCAAAGACGGGGGGAAAAAAAGCCAACCCAAAAAACCTGAAAACCAAAAAACAATGCATACTCTACAGAATATATGGAAATGGAAAACACAAAGTAACACATTGCAATTAATACAGCTACATATGTCTTTAATGCAACTGCTTTAAAATGACAATATTTTCCCACTCAGGAAGGCTAAGCCTCAGCTAGAACTTAAATTGGACATGGATGCCAAGTACAAGTAGAAAGGAATCTTCAGGTACGTGAGCAATAACCAGAAACATTGGAAAGACATAGGCCCATTCCTAAACAGGGCAGAGAAACCAGTCATGATGCAGACAAGGAAGTCTCAATTCATTCTTTGCCTCTGTCTTCACTAGCATGGATAGACCTCAGTTCACAAGATCCACTAGCTTCCTATAATTCTGGAAAAGCCTACTGAGCATTTTCCCTATGGTAAGCTCTCTCAAAGCTGAAGATACCTACTTCTTGCTTAGGAAATTATCTTTGACTATTAAGTTAGAAATGCCAAGGGTTCTCAAAAGTGGTAACATGAGAGTTAAACAGATGAGTGAAAATAATTAAGCAAATTATACATTTTCTTGAGGAAAAAAACAGAGCCTCTGAGTGCTATTCAGAGAGCTAGTATTTAGATAGCAAAAGTTACAACTACACAGAATAAAAACTGAATGGTAAAGCAACAGCAAAATAATTAGTTGTATTTTAGCAATTACTTAGGAATTCCCCAAGAGGCAGCATTGATTAAAGTTATTTTGTAAGTATATAAGTAGTCTTTAAAGAAAAGTCATGCCAGGTTTTTGTTGATGATTCAAGGGAACCAGAAAACTGGGGAAATCACATTCCATTAAGAAATTAAGTTAGAAAGAAAACATACAAAAGAGGTGAGATGCAGCAGAGAACAAATGAAGGAGCAGAGTAAGGTAAATAGAATCCTATATCTTGTAGTCAATGCCAGGACATATTCTTTTTTCTCTCCTGAAGAACCAATGAAAGCATATGTGGGACATGTCATTCTAGTAGCCCTGAAGCCACATAGCAGAACTATCAGCAGAGGGTTTAATAGCACATACCTCTCTGTCCTGTCTCACCTGGGCATCCCAGTCCTCACTCAGAGAGAAGAAACAGTTCAGTCCCATTACCCTAGTACTATAACCCACAACCCCAACTACACAGACCAATGAAGCTTGAGCTCCCAAGGACATGTATGGATTTTCCAAGAGAACAAATGGATGCCAACCACAGACAGTGTTTGAGCCTCCTGATGATTAAGCAGCAGAAACATATTATCCATTCCACAGGCAGCAACTCTCACCTGAAAACTTTCAAGTCCCTACCTGCTATTGATTCCAGGTTAACTTTGTTAAAAGCCCTTGAAGCTAACCAGGGATGCATTTGGTTTTTCACATATTCAGTATCCATGGCAAACATGCTATTGTTTTCTCTGCTCTTTGAACAGGAAAATTACTCCAATTTTCCCTGACTTGAAATATCATTCTTTAGCACAAAGCAGCTGTTCAGCTTCTCTGGTTTGTATTTGGAGTCAACCCTACCCCTCTCATCGTCACACAGATGACAGAAAGGTACAGGTCAACACAAAGAAGGTTTTGTATCTCCTGGACACCAGACCGTTCTCTACCTGCATGCATCTGGGAGCTCCACACATAGGAAGCAACTTTAGCAGCCACCCAAAAAATGGCACATGCCACCAGCCAGGGGCAGACCTGAGCAGGCAACAGCCTCCAAGGTTCAGGGCCTGGACATGAAACAAAAAGAGAAATGAGAGCAAAGCTAGGCTGGATTGTATACCTTTGGATAACTGAAGGTGAGGACAGGCAGCAAGGTCAGTACTGTCCACACAGGTTGCTCTTTCCCATCACCACTGGGGCAAACCTAAATCTGGCCACATTCATGTTACTCCATCATAGTACTTGTCCATGTGGAAAGCAGACTCTTAGTCCAGCACCCTCGTCCCCTTTCCACCACCTAAGGTTTTGAAGAGTCCTAGAGTGTTGGTGGGGGAATAGGGTGGCAGTTTCACCTGCTCTGCTGCACCATGTTTTAGGCTTGTGTGCTTGTGACCTCAGGTAGTCACAGATGCAGAGCTAAGGTTTGAGAAGGTCACTGCTGCCCAGGCTCTCCTGAGATCACTGTCTACATGCCCCATATGCACACTAGAGTGACTCAGCACAGACAATCAAGGAACCTGACCTGAAAAAACGTTGTCTGAAAGGGACAATAAGAACACATCCTTATGGGATCTGGGACAGCCATTTACAGAATCACATCCACAGCTGCTCTGTCACCTCCTTCTTCCTCCCAAACTCACCATGCTTGCAAGCACTGAAATGGGAGGACAAGTGCATAATGAATTGCACTGCTAAAGGCTTCACTAATTGCACAATCCCTCCATGCCAGCCCCCACAGACTTTCCCTGTGGAAGAGGTCTGCAGTAAATCCTGTCTCTACTTTTTGCTTCCTAGAGATTTAAGATCTGATTTCCCCCTCATTTACATACAAGTCTAAAGCCATTAACCTCCAGAAAGCAATTCCTTCTTCTGCTGGTGCAAGGAAGACTGGAATTAAGTCATATGGACCCAGTCAGTCCTTTTTTTGATAGCAATGAAGGTTGACAAGAATATTTTATTGAAAATTTAAGCAGAAGCTCTCTATAACCCTGCTGCTGAAGTACTCAAACCAATGCCATGGAGCCCTGCAGTACAACCTACGGCAACATGTAAGCACTTGTTTGTCACACTCTTTATGTCTAAATGCCCCTGCTAGACAGACTATTGTTCTTCCTTTGAATCACGAGTTCTCGTGGCTTTTAGGGCTTTTTTTTGTTCCTCTTTCTCTTTTTAAAAAAAATATGTTAGCTCCAGAACAACATTAGCATCCAAGCACTGTAGCTTATGGCCATGATCTGGCCCCTAACACTCATTCTGCCTGTGTTTGCTGGTTACCTGGATTTACTTCTCAAGATGGTAATTACATTTTTAAGCACAAATGCTAGCTGCCATATTGCACACCTCTAGACAAAGGCAGTGTTAAGAGTCATGTATCCATTCCCTGCATTTCATTCCCCTCCCTTCAGCATACATTAAATTACCCAGCCGTGGTAACATTTGTTTCACCTGAATCTCCAGTTCTGCTTGTTTCTAAAGGAATCACACATTTGTGTGCCTCTGCTCAAAGCCCTTGCTCTTTACCTTCAGTGGCAATACCCACTGACAATGAACACAGCTTATTGAGTGTTTTTTCCTCAGTTTTCCTTTGCTGCAGAGCACAACACACTTCAGTTTCAGAGAGCCACGTTACAGCAGTTCTTAGCTGTCATGCCACTTGATCTCTTAAGAGACCAACAAATGCAGACAAAATTTAAAACACCACAACACGAGATGTGCCATTGTTCAGAAGACTTTAAGACCCAAATGCTTACATCCCTCTGTGTTTCTGGCAGTGACTAAGTTCATCTTGCATTGTATACATCAGTTTCCCAATGGACAAGGAAGTGAAAGAGCTTAAGGGATGCAGATTTACAGCAAAATCTGTTCTCTAAGTAGTCCTTATATGAGCCAAAGATCATCTGGCTTTAGTATACAGCTTTTCAAACTCCCCTATAACAATTCTGCTACATGTTATCTTAGACAAAGGAAACCCTTAGCCATATAGCTTGTTTACCTGCCTGTCACATTCACTAATTTAGGTGACAGACAGCTGCTTCTACCAGTCATTGAATATCTTTGAGCAAGAAACTGTCAGGCTACCAAACATGTAGATGCCCAAGACAAACAGCCACTGCATACTTAGCATGGTGCACACAGATATTCCGACTTTTTCAGCCACACAGATCAGCTATAGATACATAATAAACTCTTCCCATACTGTTTTTGGACTGCTTGTCTAGGCAAGCCTGGAAATACACCCTGCAAAATCAGAAAGGCCTAAATGATTCAACCTAGGCAGTGAACTCAACTGAAAGTGCTCATTCCCATTTAACTGCCCATCATTATTCAGCTACTCCAATAGCTACACTAAGAACAAGATTCTGAAATCAAACAGGCTATTAATGCTCCCTAAAGCAGCTAACAGACATATTACCTACTGTTCTCATCCTTCCCTCCTTCTTTTTAATGCCCAGCTTTTTATCTTGGCTGGCTGGCTGGAGCTAATGAGACCCACCTGACACAGCAGCTTGTATAAGTCAGCAGTACAACTTTCCACCTCCCAATAAGGTTCAAGAGCTACAAATATGCTACAAAGATAGAAATACTTCACCTCCCAGGTGCTCCGGGGATTAATTAGCATTTTAAACTCATGTTTTGAGATCCTCATGTGCGAAGTACTAGAGAAGTTGCTATTATTATTCTTGCAAGCCATAATCCTGGATTAGTTAAAGCAACTAGTCAAGCAATCAACAGAATTTGTCAATGATGAGATAATGAGTTACAGCCAGTGACATTTCTAGGACAGAAAGAATGAATTTTCTAAACAATCAGTATATGCTGCATAGAGTGAATAATTTGTAATGAATAATGTATGCAGTTAATTTAGCCTCTTTGCCAGCCTGCAGAAAGTCCATGAACAGAAAGATAATTTCCCAACCATATTTTGGGAATTTAAAAAGTAAAAATGTGGTTTACTCTACGGATGTATCTTCAGCATGTCTCCATTTCTGCTTAAAATGTACTAACATGGTGCAGAGATAGTGGCAGGTAAAACAAGAAATCTTTGGCCCATCTGGAATAGGAGCTAGGAGAATGACATGACCATAAAATCTTCCATCCCTACTATATGCTCAGCCTGTCATGTTTGAATCATGGCAAAATATTTGCCCAGTGGGGTTTGTATGTTGTAGACATTCATGTACCTAGGCCATAGTGGGAAATCTGCTAAGAGTAGCAGAATGTTTATTTCCTAAATGAAGCCACATGTGAAAACAGTCACTGTTCTATGGATACTTCAGAAAAACCCATATCTGAATAATTTCTTGGCTGACATGTGGCTTTCTGGTTATTTGATAGGATCTGTCCTGGTTATCAGCTGGGCTTTTAAAAGACAGAAACAGATATATTGCATACCACCACCACACTTCTTTCAGCTGCAAAATGGAAATTATGGCAGCTTCTTCTGCTAGCCCTGAATGTCAGACCTCACTTGTTAGTGATGACCTTGTCAGATCTATAATAAAACTTGTGTCTTAAAACCAGTAGTTAAGAAAAGTACTCCTATGGGGAAAAAATGGAACAGAGAGATGTGACATTAAAGGTCCTTTTATTTCCATTGATTTTCTATAGGCTTCAAACCATCAAACCTGAGAAATTCTGACCTCAGCCTCACCAGTTCCAGGTTGTGATGACACATACAAGCTTGAGCTCTCTCATATGGTTTACACTGTTCACTGCATGACCAGAAAAGTTGCCACACTATGGCAAGGATCACAGGGGGACTGGAAGAGCAGGATTCCTGTCACTGGTCAGCCACCACTTTCCACCCATACTTCCTCCCACTGCAGATTTCCTAGGCATAACCAGGATTGCTCCCTGCTGCTGCTCTAGAGGTAGTGTGTCAGGTAACCCTGTGGCTAAAATGAGGGTCAAATTAGTGAAAACAAATAACTGCTTTCTCATTTGTAGGTAGAATAGATTTGTCTCCCAGCATTAAAATACACAGAATATGAATATTAAACAATAAAGTTGCTTTTGCACTGGCTCTGGCTGATTGTACAGGCTCAGCTTGCAAGGCCCAAGATGTTCTGTTTTCAGCAGGCTGAGGACATCTGCCCCTGTGTGCTGGACTGATTTCCTTCCAATGCCCTTTGTGCTGTCGTTTTTACAAAATACTTATTTAGAGGAAAACTGCAAAGGGTGCATGAGTAAACACCACAA
The DNA here is from genome assembly GCF_012275295.1 of Melopsittacus undulatus. Lineage (NCBI taxonomy): Eukaryota > Metazoa > Chordata > Aves > Psittaciformes > Psittaculidae > Melopsittacus > Melopsittacus undulatus. The sequence continues at coordinate 87,097,427 of NC_047528.1, read as the reverse complement.
GGACAAATCCCTTAAATGATTCCAAAGGAGAAAATTAAAGTCATTGATTTAGGATAAAAGGAAATCAGCAAGGAAAAAAAAGGGAATTAAAAATACAGGCTGCAAAAGGCAGATTTTGAAGGTGACCAGGAAAATAAGATCAGTAAAGAGAAGAATGGCATATATTCGTGAATCAAATTAATGTATGAATGTGTGAAAAATGCCAACCTGACACACAGATGAATATGTATCTTTAAAACCACAGCTAGCTCATCACTTCACCCTGAAGGGTCATGCTTTGAGGGCCAATTCATGTGTGGGCTCCCCCTGACAAGTACAAATGTAACTCCCTCTGAATAATTGTCAGCACATGGAAATGGAACAATTTCAGCATAATTTTAAGCAGAGCCATCATTGCTTCCTCTGTACACCTGGAACCCAGAAGGATCTTAGCCAGCTCATGTGAGCTTTGGGTAGTGCTGTGATGAACTTAGGATTTCAAAACCAGGACAGAGCCAGGATGATACAGACTAATATGGAAGCTGTGGTTTACGTACAAAGGGAGCAAGTTTCACGGTAGTGGAAAATAATATTAATGCTCACACCTGCTGTAAATTTCTAAGAGTGTTCATCACATTGCCTTCCTAAAACTCACTTCTGTCTCCTTTTGATAAACTCCAGTTCTCTGTCACTGTGAATTGAAAACAAATTAGAATCTGAGGCTCAATGGAAATGTTTTTGAGAAGTTTGCAGGTGGGAACATTTTGTTGTTCTGTAGTATGATGTTGATGATCTTCATCCTTCTGATTTTTTTCTTTGTTTTTTTCCCCCTTCTTTGTCTGGCACTACAGTAATCTCATTAATTTCTTTCTTAGTAAATTATCCCAGGTGGCAATGTATCAGCCAAAAAGCAAAGCCAGCTGTCATCCATTGCACTACAGGGTCAGATTTTTTTCCCTTCTGAGTAACTCTGCAGTGCTACTGTGCAGACTTTTCCTGGTTAAGCATGTAGAAATGCATAATTTATTTGAGTTAATTCTGGGAATTGAGAACAGAGCTACAGGCATTGAAGATGCAGGACGTAGCTGTATTGTGAGCCTTTACTCTGTAGGTCTCTGTTTGCAGAGTAACTGTACTGGGGCAGGAATCAAAGAGGGAGGAAAAGTTAATTTTCAAATTATTCTCCATATCTGCTTGCTGGGGTAAATTAGGAGCCTTAGGGTTGTTAAAATCACATTTCTGTAGAAAAGCCCATGGTTCATGGATGATGGTTCAAGAAAATGTATATAAAATGGCCATTATGACTCTAAGCAGCAAATTATACCTGCAGCAGACGACATTTGTCAGCATTAAAAAGTCACCAGTCTCTCAGCTTCCTTTTCTAGGAAACTGTCATTGGCATGAAAGGGAAGGCCTGGGTTGAGAAGCAGAGCTGGCTACTGCTTTTTGGCAGAAATCCTACTAAATCCACAGGCAGGTTGTACGTGAGCATGCTCCGTGGTTCTTTGTGGCTGTGGCTCCCCTCCATGAGGCAGGTTTCCATCCCACAGTCAATAAGGTGGGTCCATCCCCATGGGGCTGGGGTGCAGTCAGACACACACATCTTTTTAGGACATGCTCAGGCACAGCTTGCATCGAGCCATAATCATAATCTCTCATCATCTGAACCATGAAACTTTTTGTACTCCCTACAGTATGGTGGCTCTCAGAAATAGAGGGGGAGAAAGTAAGAAAGAGCCCATCTTAGCATTTTTATAGCTTCTTTTTCATGCGTCTTGGCCACCAAGGTCAGTTCAGGGGAGAGACGTCCAACTCAGGTATCCCACCTTCTGGAAAGGCTGCAGTCCTCATTTCACTCATTCTCCATGTTTTCAGAAACACTTTACAAGTACCTTCCTCGCTGATTGCAAGAAACCCTGTGCTGTTCTCAAATGCTGCCTCACTTCTCCACTCAGGTACTGTTAAAGTGCCTTCATTTTCCTTATTTCTGCACCTTGATTTTTCCATATGTGCCTTGTCTGATGGTTTCTGTTTCTTGCTAGCAGTCAGCAGCTCTGACTGTGCTCCAGTTAGATATTCCCTTTCATATACCTGCAAGCCCAGAAAGTTCTATTGGTATCTAGCATTTGGTTTACTTTTGTTTGTAAGGAAAATACATGTAGCTAGAGGTTTTACTGAGGAATCTAAAATCCAGAAGTATATGCTGTCCAGTTGCACTGGCAATCAATTTCTCATTAGCATCATCAAACCATTATTAATTAAAATCATTGTATATGTCATTGATGTGAGGACCTTCAATGTTCCAGCTTGTCCTTGATTCTGATGCCATCTGAGTAGTGATCACCTGAGGTCTGCAGTACTGCTAACCCCTCTTTTAGGAATAAGTCTTGCCCTCACAGGGAGCAAGAAGCTGCAATAGACCACAAATATTCCATTGTCACCATTTGCATTACTTTTTCTTCGGTGTTGTCGTGGGTTCAGCAGTAGCAGTCATTTTTTCTCCTTGGTAGCTGGTGCAGTGCTGTGTTTTGACTTTCAGGCTGGGAACGGTTGCGGATAGCAAGTATGTTTTGAGTTACTGCTCAAATGTTTGGTTTGTCCAAGGACTTTCTGAGCCTCATGCTCTGCCGGGGAGGAGGGGAGGCTGGGAGGAAGGAGAGACAGGACACCTGACCCAGGCTAGCCAAAGAGGTATTCCATATCATAGCACGTCATGCCCAGGATGTAACTGAGATTTACCCGAAAGGGCTGGGGGCTCTGGGGGGATTGGAGGAGGTATTGGTCGGTGCTCAGTCGGGCAGGGTGGGGTGAGTTATGGGTGGGTGGCTGGTGAGGTGTTGTATTCTCTTCACTTGTTATTTCCTTTCCCATTATTATTATTTGTAGTAGCAGTAGTGATTTGTGTTATACCTTAGTTATTAAACTGTTCTTATCTCAACCTGTGGGAGTTACATTCTTTGGATTCTCCTTCCCAACTCTCCGGGAGTTGGTGGAACAAGGTGGGGGGAGTGAGTGAATGAGCTGTGCACGGTTTGGGATTAAACCATGACAGGTGCCGACAAAGGTAGAGTTGTCTTGGCCTCAGCCTTCCAGTCTACTTTCTCATTAATAGACTGGAATCAGTGCCACTGATTTTGAATGGGTTTATGTGTCCTGATAGTTGAAGCTGTCATTCTCATGACTTCTTACATAATGGTGAGCACTTCTTCAAGTGATGACACTGGGAAGAAAGTTCTAGATTATTCTAACATATGCTACATCTAAGCATGCCAGAGTACATTTTCTCAAGCTTCCTCATACTTGTCTTTCACCATGGCCCAGCAAGCCCTGCAATACTTAAGACACATAATGCTTTTGTTTGTAAGATTCACTGGCTTTACACTGACCAAACAGCATTTATCAATTGGGTTGACTCAGACAACCTTCAGTGTAAACCCACAGCAATGCTGGATTAATAGTAAGATACCTTCAAATGTCTTATGTCACTCAAAAGCTTACTTCGTTTAGTTGTGAGTTTATACTGGGAAGGAAAGTGCTGCACCTATCTTCATCTTTGTAACAAGAGATATTTTCTGTGTCTAGAAGTCCTCACAGGGTGTCTGGCTTCAGCACATCCCATCGAGGGATCTCCATTATTCCTCAGATTTTCATGGATACACTTTTCAAAACTCTGTATTACCTTGGAAAATGACACAAGAACTCTTGTATTGTGCATTAATTAATGATGTGATAGTGCAGTATTAATTAGCAGAGGGTACTTACGCATACAGTCTCTATACTCCGGAGGCATAGTCTGAGTCACAGAGATATTCCTGTAGCACAGGTTATATTTTTCTATTGAATGTGAGTCTTTTCCTCAGAAATAGGCTGTTTCTCAGCCAAGCACAGAGGCACACTTCATCCATGAGTTACAAGTGGTTAGGAATTCAGAGAGGTACTGAGCCCCGCACCACAGTTTTTCTTCACAAGGCATTTTTAACTGCTTCTTTTCAATCAAAACTGTCCAAATGATGTTATAGAGCCCACAGTCAATGCAAAGTGAGTGTGTGGGGCTTCTTTACTATAGTGTCATTGGACAGAAAGATCAATTTTTGTTTTGGCAGCCAGTTTAGCTCTCAGTGAAGCCAGTGGAAAATGTCATTGCTTTCAGTGTGGGTTAGATCAGGTGAGCTTTCTACATCTCATTATGCAATTCATTTCAGCAACAGGGCTGGAGTAGCTTTTTATGGCTCTTTCACTTACTTTACACCACCAGTACAGGTTAGGACACCAAAAATCTCCATTTTGATTTCTTGATAAATTGTCTGGATATTCCCAGAATATTGATCACTAGGGGAAGGCAATACATCTCTTCCAGAGCTGTAGGGAGATAATTGTAAGGAATAATTCATTCTGTATTTTACTTGTTGCCACTGAAGTTTTTAGCTGACTTGGGACAGAACCATATTTTCTTCTCAAATTAATGATTGAAAATGTCTGTGAGTCTGGATCCTCATCCTGAATCACAATGTTAGGCATGCCTTATCTTTTGTTTCTTCACACTGTTCCATTTACTTCCTATCACCTTAAGCTGGAGTGATGGCTAACTGACAAAGTAGGATAATCCACTCCTGAAGTCTGGGTACTTTGTTAGTGAAGCCGAAAGAATCGACATTTTTATAAAGAACAGTGTAAACTGGAGGTCTTGGGATTGGCAGAACTCACAAGGTGACAGCTTTCAATAAGGCTAAGATGCATGAAGACAAAAGTAAAAAGGTCAGAATTGTTTCTCTTAGAAAACAAGGAGAATATGCAACTGAGATATACAAAATCATGTCATATAGTGAAGGTCAAAAAAGAGTACTTGATTGCTAACAAAGGACCAAAAGCCAGCAGGATATCCTTTTCAAAGGTTTTATATAATGTATCATTAGCTTGTAGAACTCATTCCTACAGATAATAGCAGACTTCTGTGACTCACAGCAGCATTATTCAGCTACAGTAGATAGACTTTAATTGCAAACAGGACATAACGTATCTTTACCCCTTGCTGGTTTGAGGTGAAGGGAAGGAACGAATGAAGGGAAGTGAAACACAATTTTGGTGTTGGTGACAAGACATTGTCATCTACCCTAAACTGGGAAAGAGGAGATGACTTTTCTTTTATCTTGATGCTAAGACTTAGTATCTTAAAGAACAGAGATAAACAGATTCAGGAAAGACACAATTTTCAAGCCTAAAGATCCAGTTTTGTCTGTGCTCTTAGAGGGAAGCATAAAGACAGGCTTAGAGGAGGACATTCTGTCAGCATGTAACATGTTTTAGCAAATACATGCACAGCAAGACAAAATGAAGCTGGCAATAAGTGCACTTGGAGGAAATCCTGAATCCTTGCCTGTTCATAATAACTCTATGAAAGTGTAGATTTCCTGGACCGGTGCTCTCAAGAAGCTTAATACAGAGCCCTAGGCTTCCAGTCAATGGTAATGTGTTTGTTTGCAGGGTATGGGCTTACTTTTCAGAGAAGCTATCTTGAACTTTAGATGGATATGCCATTGGATCCAGGAAATCTCCTAAAAGCCATGGAGGTAACTTATTTCAAGATACTATCCACCTCAGTTCATGGCTGGAGATACCAGATTATAGATTGGATTCATTTAGTAAGTGGGCATCAGGGATGCTGCTTGCTTTCTGACCTTAGGTCCCCATTGACTATGAAAGGTAGCATCTCACTATACCAAAATTATATTGATCCTTAATGTTTTCCAGAGAGTAGTTGTCAACTTATATGAACTCACAGGAAGCTCAGCCACTTTCACCTCTAGTAATTAATTCAAAAGTATTAAGAGTTATATCAGAGTTGTTAGGACTGTTAGATCCTATCCTGTTTTGTTGTTTTTTTTTCCACCATAGAAAGGTCTCAAGGGAAAATTCAGTGACACTTCCTACTTTTTTGTCAGTAATTGTAATTTCCATATTAAAAATGAAACATTGCCACTATCAGTAGTCCAACCAACACAAAAGCAGAGAAGTACCTGGAATGCTATGGTCGTAGTGCTTCCCCAGCAGCCAGGGCAAATCCATACACTTGGTTCAGATGCCATGTGAGCATGGTTGGTAAAACCAGGATGGTTTTCAGAGCTCATAGGCAGCAGACACCCCTGCGCTGATGCTTGGCCTGCCTCCTGCACATGTCTGTTCAAGTGGCACAGAGCCCATGGTGGGACACTGTACAGAATTAGGCAGTAACAGATCTGCTCTTATAATTTTCTTTCCCCCATACAATGGAGGTATAAAGAGATTGTGCCTCTGGCTAATAATTTTCATCATTTTCTCTTTCTTTCCTGT